>NC_134084.1:26756683-27066357 GCF_000715075.1 Nicotiana tabacum
TTGACACCAACAAGATCGAGGTTCAAGCACCGGAGGCACCCAACATCAATCAGAACCCGTTGCCGGCACACAATGAAGCCCACATGATCGAGCTAGTGCACGAAGGATGGGAGCTAAAGAAACCCTCACGAACAGTGATGATGATCCGTGCCAGTTCAAATGAAAAGTCGACCGGTGGAAAAATGGTGGTATAGTTGGAAAAGATAGATGACAAGCCAGTTATGGCGTTGGGGAAAAGGGTCCAGTGGGGCAGATGTACAGTTTGTGGGGCATAGGGCTAATATCAACAATTTGACGGTTACTCCTCTTCCCACCCGGAAGGAGTCTTGGTAGTGGGCTCTAATTTTTCTTTCTTGTTTTTTTTACTTCAAGGTTGTAATCCAGTTTTGTTTTGTATTCGGCCAAGTGTGAAACTCTGCTATCCCGTATTTTTATAAAGTGAAAGTTTTTCTCTTCTTATTTTGTTTTGTTTTGATTTTGTTTTCTTCTTTTCTCTTTCTGAACAGTTCTCTTTATACTGGTTCCAATGACATGGCATGCACAACAGATCTTCAACCTAGTCTAAAAAAAACAAAAATCAATCTGATTCCGAACTAATTGTACAAAAGGTCGATTTTGATGATGAATCGGAATACGGTGAGGATGAAGCCTTCGAAGAGATAAACAGAAAGTTAATCCAGTTAGAAGAGAAATCCAAGCCCAACTTAAATGACACAGAACCCCTCAATTTAGGGGATGCAAAAGATATCAGGAAATTTTAAGTGGGACAGCAAGTGTTGAAACGGATCTTCCCACATCAGGCCGAAGCAAAGGGAAAATTCGCCCCAAATTGGCAAGGGCCGTTTATTGTGACCAAGGTATTATCCAATAGCGCTTTATGTCTGACAAATGTCGAGGGAAGATGCGTCAACATGACTATCAATTCTGACGCAGTCAAGAGATATTATATGTAATTCCTTTGATGATAATTGTTGTTTGTTTGAACTTGGCATTGTATCAGAGAATGAAATCACGGGGGCATTTTTTTCTTCTATCCAAATACTTTAACATTTGCTTCCCCTTTTTAAGCCTTATTTATTCTTTCATACCCCTCTCTTGGAATCAGTATTGAAAATGAAAAAAAAGAAGAAAAGAAAAGAAAAGAAAGAAAATAATAACAAAAAAAGGGAAGTCACAAGAAAAAGCAAAGGAATCATGTGAACTACGTCCGACCTGATTCCTCAAAGAGGATACGTAGGCGCCCCGTGGCTCGGTCATAGCGTAATGAAAAATAAAAATCCCCAAGCGAGAAACTGGGGCAGAAGTTGTGTTTATAATTTTAGGAAGGAAGTTTGATTCCAAGAGTTGTAACGTTTTACCCGTCAAAATTATTTTTTGAACCTTTTGATACCCTTTTCTTGTATCCATACACAAAGATCCATATTGATGCCCAAAAGACCTCCCGATCAGTATCCAAGAAGTGTCAAGTCAGGCAGATGGAAGTCGAGAATAACACTATGATCCCCAGTAGAGAAGAAGGATCATAAGTTGGAAACGAATTGATAGCCGAAGGAATCCCCAGTAGAGAGAGTCATATCAATCCCTAGGGGAGAAAAATAAAATGAGAGAGTCTTATCGGTGAAAACCTTCACAGGCAACATAAGGCGATGGGAGATGAGAGAAATGAGAGAGTCTTATTAGTGAAAACCCCTCGAAGGGCACTATGGGGCGACAAGATAAAATTGGCGGAAAGGATCCGCATTTTGCGAAGAGTTGGGCACCTGTTTATCC
This sequence comes from Nicotiana tabacum, assembly GCF_000715075.1. Taxonomy (NCBI): domain Eukaryota; kingdom Viridiplantae; phylum Streptophyta; class Magnoliopsida; order Solanales; family Solanaceae; genus Nicotiana; species Nicotiana tabacum. Next base: position 26,758,454 of record NC_134084.1, read on the forward strand.
CCAGCGAATGAGTACATCAGAAAGATTGATTGATACAAATAGACTGGGTTGATTAATCCGGAATGCACGACATGATCGTTGGGATCGGTTCTACCACCCAGATAAGTTCTTTTCTTTTCTTTTCCCCAGCATTTGTTCAGAAAGATTTTCTCTTTTTCTATCTTTTCATTTCTTTGTTTAAAGGACTTTTTCCAGAAATTTGTTTTTGAGAAAGATTTTTCAGAGCTTACTACCAGTTGCCAAAATGGTACAAAGCAGAATGTGAATAGGACAGGCCGAAGATAAGGCAATAAAATGAAAAGGAAGTTTGTTGCAAACCCAAATGATGAATTGGTCTAGATTCCAAGAGGAAAAAAAAAATTCAAGGGAAGTATGGGGAAAAACAGGAAAACAACAGTTGAGAAAATTGTGAACCTAATTCCAAGAGGGCCCCCAACAGATCATCGAGATGTAGGAGCATCCCCGACAGATCTTCGACCAAGTTCCAAGAGGGTCGGACAACACAGAGTGAGGAAGGAAGAAAAGGAAAATTCATCCCCAGCAAAATAATCCCCAGCAAGTTTTGATAGCATAATGAAACACAGAGCGGGGAAGGGAGAAAGGGAAAAACCATCCCCAGCAGGAGTGGCACGATCACTCACCATGTTTTAAAACTAACAAATTTTCTTTGATTTGAAGCAGGAAAAGGAAATCCTATTAATGGCGAAAAACATGCCACAAGGAAGAGCACCAAAACTGGGGCAGAAAATTTTCTGCCAATGTCGAAAATTTTCTCGGAGGAACGAGGAAATCAATTCAAGTTTTAAGGGATAGCAAGACAGCACGATTTTAAGAAAAACAGTCGGAGGTAAGACAATTTCAAGTTTTGAAGTCAGGAGCCCGCCCGTGTAATAGAGGTATATAGTTCATTCTTTAAATTTCAAATTTTGATGATGGGTCTATCCGCCCTCGAATAGGATATTTTGGGTTCATCCGCCCTCGAATAGGATATTTTGGGTCCGCCCTCGAATAGGATATTTTGGGTTCATCCGCCCTCGAATAGGATATTTTTGGGTTCATCCGCCCTCGAATAGGATATTTTGGGTTCATCCGCCCTCGAATAGGATATTTTGGGTTCATCCGCCCTCGAATAGGATATTTTGGGTTCATCCGCCCTCGAATAGGATATTTTGGGTTCATCCGCCCTTGAATAGGATATTTTGGGTTCATCCGCCCTCGAATAGGATATTTTGGGTTCATCCGCCCTCGAATAGGATATTTTGGGTTCATCCGCCCTCGAATAGGATATTTTGGGTTCATCCGCCCTCGAATAGGATATTTTGGGTCCATCCGCCCTCGAATAGGATATTTTGGGTCCATCCGCCCTCGAATAGGATATTTTGGGTTCATCCGCCCTCGAATAGGATATTTTGGGTTCATCCGCCCTCGAATAGGATATTTTGGGTTCATCCGCCCTCGAATAGGATATTTTGGGTTCATCCGCCCTCGAATAAGATATTTTGGGTTCATCCGCCCTCGAATAGGATATTTTGGGTTCATCCGCCCTCGAATAGGATATTTTGGGTCCATCCGCCCTCGAATAGGATATTTTGGGTCCATCCGCCCTCGAATAGGATATTTTGGGTCCATCCGCCCTCGAATAGGATATTTTGGGTTCATCCGCCCTCGAATAGGATATTTTGGGTTCATCCGCCCTCGAATAGGATATTTTGGGTTCATCCGCCCTCGAATAGGATATTTTGGGTTCATCCGCCCTCGAATAGGATATTTTGGGTCCATCCGCCCTCGAATAGGACATTTTGGGTTGATCCGCCCTCGAATAGGATATTTTGGGTCATCCACCCTCGAACAAGATATTTCGGGTCTATCCACCCTCGAATAGGATATTGAATTTAATCCTTTCTCAAAAGGATATTTAATTTATTTCGATCCGAGTGGTCCTGCTTGTATGAACATTGCCAAAATATGTAGTTCATAAACCATTGCCAAATGCATTTTATTTTCAAAGTTGTTGTTGAAGTTAGGCGCCCACCTGTATAACAAGGGAATACATTTCATGTCTTTACCAATTAGGCGCCCACCTGTATAACAAGGGAATACATTTCATGTCTTTACCAATTAGGCGCCCACCTGTATAACAAGGGAATACATTTCATGTCTTTACCAATTAGGCGCCCACCTGTATAACAAGGGAATATATTTCATATCTTTACCAATTAGGCGCCCACCTGTATAACAATGGAATATATTTCATGTCTTAGCATTAGGCGTCCACCTGTATAACAAGGGAATACATTTCATGTCTTTACCAATTAGGCGCCCACCTGTATAACAAGGGAATATATTTCATATCTTTACCAATTAGGCGCCCACCTGTATAACAATGGAATATATTTCAAGACACGCCATAAGAAAGATTGCCAAAACTGGGGCAGAAAATTTTCTGCCACAAGTGAAAATTTTCTCGGAGAATCGAGGAAACAAATTCAAGTTATTCTTTACCATTAGGCGCCCACCTGTATAACAAGGGAAAACATTTCATGTCTTTACCAATTAGGCGCCCACCTGTATAACAAGGGAATACATTTCATGTCTTACCATTAGGCGCCCACCTGTATAACAAGGGAATACATTTCATGTCTTTACCATTAGGCGCCCACCTGTATAACAAGGGAATACATTTCATGTCTTAGCATTAGGCGCCCACCTGTATAACAAGGGAATACATTTCGTGTCTTTACCATTAGGCGCCCACCTGTATAACAAGGGAATACATTTCATGTCTTTACCATTAGGCGCCCACCTATATAACAAGGGAATGCATTTCATGTCTTTACCAATTAGGCGCCCACCTGTATAACAAGGGAATACATTTCGTGTCTTTACCATTAGGCGCCCACCTGTATAACAAGGGAATATATTTCATGTCTTTACCATTAGGCGCCCACCTGTATAACAAGGGAATACATTTCATGTCTTACCAATTAGGCGCCCACCTGTATAACAAGGGAATACATTTCATGTCTTTTACCAATTAGGCGCCCACCTGTATAACAAGGGAATACATTTCATGTCTTTACCAATTAGGCGCTCACCTGGATAACGAGGGAATATTTTTTAGTCTTTACATTACAGGTCTTGAAATCCGTAACCCACCAAAAGGCAGAAGGTTACAACAAAAGATCCACAGCATAATGTAGGAAGCCGCATCCTCAAGGGGACAGAACAAAATGAGGCAAACTGGTGTTCAGGAAACGCAAAAGGCCGGTGTCATCCCCGTCAGTTCCCGGAAGAAAGAAGCACCGGAATAGACGCAAGCCGACAAGAAAGCAAGGCATCAAGAACAAATGAAAGATAGATAGGATCTTGTAATCCGTAGTCTAGCCTAGATTCTTGATTTTTCTTTTAAGCACGGTGTAATAAGGAGATCGGTAAGTAGTAGTAACAGCATGCAACAACAGTAACCACAAAATTACAGTCCCATGGTAGTCCCAGCTACCGAAAATTCCCGAACTACATTGACCTGATTCCTGTTTAGCCCAGGATATGTAGGAAACCTCTGAAGCAAAGGTTCGGTCAAATCTTTTCAAAAAAAAATGCTTCGCACGGAGTACTCGAACGGGCAAAAATCGCTCGTATCCGCTCACTCTATCTTTGCACGAAAACTCTTTGTGTTTTCGAACAAAGAGGGGCATCTGTGAGCACGTGATTTTTGCCCTATATGAGAATTACTCCCAAAAAAGTCAAAATAAAATAATTTTTCTTTGCGTGCAATTTTAGAATTTTAGTTGCATTTTTTATAATTGTTTGTATTTTTGTCTGTGCCTGTTTATTTGTTAAATTAATAAAAAATATGAAAAATATGTCATATTTGCATTTAAAATGTAATTCTACAATTAGATGTAATTAAGTTTATTTTACAAAATGAGAAAATCATAACAATAATGTACGTTGCATTGTTAGCACTTAATGTCCAAATTGTGTGATTGATTTTCATTATTCGCTATTTAATTGTGTGTTAATTGTTACTAAGAGTTAATTAGTATTTCCAGATAATTTTTGCGTTTTATAATTTAATTTTAGCATTGTAGCTTTGTTATTATTTAAGAAATTGAATAAATAGAAAGGGATAAAAATAGAAGAGATCGGATTGGGTCTTTTCTTCAATTTTAAGTCATAGGCCCAAAGAGACTCAATCTTCCCAAATGACCCAGTTAATTTCGAACGGGGTCGACCCAGTCCATAACCCAAAAGACCCAAACCCCCTATTCATTTTTCTTTCATTTTTCATAAAATAAATCAAAACAAAAAAAAATAAACCAAAAAAACCCTAAACTACCCGCCCACCCCCCTTCTTCTTCTTCCTCTCTTTCTCTCTTCTTCTCCAAAAACTCAAAAGCCCCCCTCCCATGGCTGTCCCTCTCCCGTCGTCCCCTTCATCCCCCTCGCAACACACACACACAAGAGTAGCAACCATGGCTGCTGCCTCCCTCATCCTCACGTCGACACACAGAAACACATACACACACAACACACAGCCATAGTCCACAAACACACACACGCACGAGCTTCCAGCTCCATCGTCAATGGCGCCCTTTCACTGCTTCGTCTTCACGATGGCGCCCTCGTCCAGTCGTTGTTGCGGCTACTGCGTTCTTCATCCGTCGAGTTGTTCCCGCCATGGCTGCTGCCCGTGCTGCTGTTTCTCCTCCATGGTTCACGTTGCTACTGCTTTTCTCCTCCATGTTTCACGTCACTGCTGGCTTCTCCGTTCGTCGCTGCTACTGTCTTCTTCTTCTTCAGATCGTCACGTTGGTTGCTTTTTCTTCTCCGTTCGTTCACTGCTGCTGCGGCCTTCACGTCGTCGAGCTGCTACTGTTGCGTCTCCTTCTTCGCCCTCGTCCAAATGACCAAACTACTTTCCGTTCGAGTTCGTCGTCGCTTCGATCCGGTTAGTGGGTTTGAGTTTCATTTTGTCCGTATTTTTGTTTAGATATTCTCGGATTTAAAAATTGATAAATGTTTGATTCTTGTTTTGTTCGTGTTTATCGCTTAATTAATTAGTTTTTCAGTTTATTTCATATGTTTTTATTTTTTTTGTAAAAGAAATTGTTAGTTTAATTTTAATGTTGTTAGATTCAAATTGAAATTGTTAGTTTAATTTGTAAAAGAAATTGTTAGTTTAATTTTAACGTTGTTAGATTTGAATTGAAATTTAATTAATTGTTTTTTAGTTCATTTCATGTGTTTTTATTTGTTTTTGTAAAAGAAATTGTTAGTTTAATTTTTAATGTTGTTAGAATCAAATTAAAATTTAATTAATTATTTTTCAGTTTGTTTCATGTTAATTTTATTGTTAGCTTAATTTTAATATTGTTAGAGTCAAATTGAAATTGTTAGTTTAATTTTAATGTAAAAGAAATTGTTAGTTTAATTTTAGTTTAATTTGTAAAAGAAATTGTTAGTTTAATTTTAATGTTGTTAGATTCGAATTGAAATTTAATTAATTATTTTTTAGTTTGTTTCATGTGTTTTATTTATTTCTGTAAAAAAAAAAATTGTTAGTTTATTTTAATGTTGTTAGATTCAAATTGAAATTGTTAGTTTATTTTTAATGTAAAAGAAATTGTTAGTTTAATTTTAGTTTAATTTTTAAAAAGAAATGGTTAATTTAATTTTAATGTTGTTAGATTTAAGTTGAAATTCAAATAATTATTTCTTCTTCGGTTTGTTTTTATTTGTTTTAAAAGAATTCAGTTGTAATATAGAAATAGGGTAGTTTAATCGCTAGAATCATCCATCTTTGTTGATTAGTTTAGATTAAATTCGTGTTCATCTTTTGGTTGAAGTTCGTTCTTAATCCGGTCATTTAATGTGAGTTTATGTTTTAAATGCTTGATTTAATTTGAATATTCATCTTGGTTGTAATGTTGTTAGATTTAGTTTAAAGATCAATGATTAGTGAATTTAGAAATTCAAATCTACTTATTTGTTATGTTCAATTTGTTAATATTATTGAATCTGAAGATATATGTATTGTTAAAAATATCGTTCAGTCAAAATAATTCCGATTGTTGATTTGTTGTTCATCGTTTAAGTTTGAATTTGTTGATTGAACTGGATTAGAGATTGATTATAGCTGGTAATTTAATTTTAGGTTCTTAGATAATTTTGAAGTTTGAACAGATTTTGAATCAGGGCGTAACAGTAGTTTTAGGGATAAAACGGGAATTAACCAATTACGGATTATTTAATTATGGTGGGGGACAAGACATAATAATAAAAACAAAAAGGAAAAAGTTGATAATGATGTCTTCTTTTCAAAAAGAGGGAACATGGGGGCCCACGTTGACTACTTTTACTAAAGTAAAAGTGTAGGTAATAATAAAAAGTTAAAGGGTGCACATAGTAAAAGAATATTGGGTTAATAAAGTAAAAGATGTAAAAGGGGTAGTAATAATGGTTTTAAAAAGAAAAAGTAAAAAGGAATGGGGTAAAAAAGAAAAAGAAAGAGTCTTGTTTTTGGTATAAAAGGAGGACTCATTTGACACTTAAAAAAGAGGAGAATTTTGGGGAGAGATAAAAAATTTCAAAACTAAAGAGGAGATAAGAACATACTTTTAATCTTGAAGAAGAGGATTTCTAAAATATCCGAATACTATTTCCGTGTATTTCTGAGTGTGACCTCTGCCTACTGTTTGCTTCCGGGATTTTCAATTGGCTTCTTGAGTTAACTATTGGTCCTTTGTTATTGCTTTATTGAGTGGTTGCTGGAATTTCTGTTTGGTTTTCAAGTCTACTGCTGAGTTTTCTGACTGCTGGTTGTTTGTTGTTGCTGCGCTGTTTCTACTGCTGCTGATCTTATTCTTCCTTTCCTTGTATTCAAATACCAGGTACACGACTGTAATACTAGCTATTGCAAGCTGAAAAATGTGAAAGCATGAATACATGAAGAATGGAACTTTCAAGTTTTAATTTCGCTTTTTCTTCGTTTCTTTTACTGATTGCATTTAGGCTATTTTATGTATTACTGTTTAATAATTGGAATAAGAGAAAAATAACATAAGTTGGTCTTTAGTGAATCAGCTTGGCAAAATTGGTTAATTCACTAGCTATGAAAGTTTTAATATGGTCAACAGTAGTTCAATCATGAATGGATAGTTAAATTTAGTTAAGCCAAACAAGACTAGATAATGTTTAAGTTTAATAAACTTTCTAATAAGCTTTAGTAATTGTGGTTAAATCTAGTTTCAAATGGTTATGAATAATTAATTCCAATAGTTGTTTTTTTTATATAACAATGCGAGCTTCAATCTAGCTATATTTGATTTCTTTTGAATATTAATTGTCGAATTTCTTATTTTATTTATAATTTCGAATTTTTTTTCTTTAAAATTCTTTCATTTAAAATTGGTCCTAATCTAGCAATTAGTATGTTACATGTTCTTAATTTTTTCTAACTCCTAATTAATTAGGATTTTCTTTCTTTATTTTAGAGACTAAACTTAATAGAAAAAATGTAGTCATTCTAAGATTATCTTTTTTTTAAAAAAAATAAAATAAAAAAATAATGAGACGAGCCTCGCCAAATAAAAATGCAAATTGCGGGACCCTCACAAAATGTATGTGTTAATTACTTAGAACTCGGGATAGGTCGCTTAGCGAACTTCACGGCCCTACCCAAAATAACAACACGCTAGTTTCTTTAGGACGCGTCTTAATTAATCTTACTTTCTTAAACTCGGGTGCGCATTTATGTGACCCAAATCCAAATCTCAGCAGAGTCGAAATGTGTCTCTAATCACGGGTACATTGATTGTGACGTGGTTCGAAATGCGTGTCCATGACGTTGCAAATTCCTTTTAAAAAATAAGAATGAGATGAGCCTCGCCGAGTAAAAAATACAAATTTGCGGGACCCTCAGTAAATATTTGCTTTAAAATTGCTTAGACTTCGGGATGGACCGTTTAGCAAAATTTCACGGCCCTACCCAAAGTAAATGATACGCTAGTCGCTTTAGGCGCGCCTTTAATAATTTAATCTTCTTAAACTCGAGTGCACATTTATGTGACCCAAATCCAAATCTCAACGGAGTCAAAATGTGTCGACGATCACGAGTACATTGATTGTGACGCGGTTCGAAATACATTTTCACAACATTACAATTCCCTGTAAAATAATAACAATAATAATGAAAGCGGTAAAGAGTTAAAATCTGCACATAAGCTCATAATTGTATAAAAAATCAGATAAACAAGCCGAATATGACAGTTGAGCGACTGTGCTAGAACCACGGAACTCGAGAATGCCTAACACCTTCTCCCGGGTTAATAGAATTCCTTATCCGGATTTCTGGTTCGCGGACTGTAATACAGAGTCATTCTTTTCCTCGATTCGGGATTAAATTGGTGACTTGGGACACCCTAATATCTCCCAAGTGGCGACTCTGAAATAAATAAACAAATCCCGTTTCGATTGTTCTTTAATTGGAAAAACTCCTGTACACTCGCGGGGCGGAAAAAGGAGTTGTGACAATTATTTTACCGCGTATTTGACCGAAATCTATTTGCTATCATCATTATTTGGGTTGAATGCCATACTTGGGCTTCGTGCTAACTATGTGGACCCTTCGGGGATTTTTACTGATATTTCCTCACTGTCTTGACTCTATACTTGAACTCAGTCATGTTATTTTCCATTGTTTTCATACTCAACCTTGTTTACTCAGTTTTAATACTTAAATGATATTTTACATGATATTTGGGCTGAGAAACACTGTTTTACTATTGCCCGAGGGGCTTGTGAGATTTTTGACTGAGTAAGGCCGAGGGCCTATGTTGTGAGGAAACATTTGATACTTATTATGAGGCCGAGGGCCTGAGATATGTACGCCACGCGGTGGCTTGATTGATATGAGACCGAGGGCCTAGTTTTGATACCATGCGATGGCTTTTTATTGTACTTGGGTCGTAAGGGGCCCCTCCAGGAGTCTGTACACCCCCAGTGAGCGCGGGTACCCATTGTGATGTGAGATTGAGCCCGAGGGGCTAGTATTGTTCTATGTGTTTTGCCCGAGGGACTGCTACTGTTCTGAGATGTTGTCTGAGGGGCGGATTTATTGATACTCTGTTCGAGGGGCGAGCCTTTATGTGTTTACTTTCCATAATGGACTGTCAATTACCTGCTTAATTATTGAAAAAGGCTTTTCATGAAACTACATGTGAGTTAAAGGGTTTTACCTATCTTTCACTGATTTACTGATTTTAAATGGTTTTACTGTTTCATTATAGAATGAATTGTGACTTGCGTGTTTTCTTACTTTCAGTCGTTATTTACATTTGTTACTCACTGAGTTAGAGTACTCACTTTACTCCCTGCACCCTGTGTGCAGATTCAGGCGTAGCTGGTTCCGCTCCCGAGTGCTGATCCCTCCAGCTTCAGGCGGACATTCAGAGTTCACGAGGTAGTTGTTGGCGTCCGCAGCCCCGTGTCTCTATTCCTTTATCACTTCTATCTCTTTTCATACAGTTGTACTAGTTTATTGACTCAGCGGATTTGTATTATGACTTATAGATGCTCATGACTAGTGACACCCCGGTTAGGGCTGTGTTGGGTTGTACTTCCGCATTTTATTGATATTATCTACTACTTCGTATTATTAATCATGATTTAGGCTATTCTATTGTTGTTTAATTGTTTAACGTCGAATTGGGAATAGTTGGCTGGCCTTGTCTTCACGAGAGGCGCCATCACGACCGAGTCCGGGTTAGGGTCGTGACAGGTCCGATAAGCGTTACGCTTACTAATGTTGCATCATTTTACAATCATTTCTATGTCAGGATGCTTTAATGGATAACTTTCAGATCCTCACTCTTTTATATTATTGTGCACTATATTGTATCAACGATATCGTCGACGATTATTTTGTATCAGCTCACGAAGCGACATAACTTTTTGAGATCTCCTCAACAACAACAACAACAAAAATACCATACCAAGTATTATCCCATACTGTAGGGTCTGGGGAGGGTAGTGTGTATGTAGACCATACCCCTACCTTATAAAGATAGAGATGTTGTTTCCAATAGACCCTCGGCTCAGGAAAGCATAAGCACTATATTAATGAAAATATAGACAAGAAGGAACATTACCAAAAAGTCATATAAAAACAGAATAAAAATAACAAGATAGTAAGGTGATCAACAATGAAAGAAAATAACGGTTAGTCATAAAAACCTACTACCAACAGAAAGTGAGACTGCATGCCAATACTACTGTTATGAACACTCTAGACTACCTACTCTACTACCCTAATCCTTGATCTCCATACCTTCCTATTAAGGGCCATGTCCTCGGTCAGCTGAAGTTGCACCATGTCTTGCCTAATTTCCTCTCCCCACATCTTCATTGGCCTACCTCTACCTCTCCGTAGGCCCTCCAATATCAACCTCTCACACCTCCTCACCGGAGCATCTGTGCTCCTCCTCCTCGCATGACCAAACCACCTAAGCCGCACTTCCCGCATCTTATCCTCAATAGGGGCCACACCCACCTTATCGCGAATAACCTCATTTATCATCTTATCTAACCTGATGTGACCACCTTGACTGGTCAACACTCAACCCCATATAATATTGTTAGTTTGACCACCACTCTATAGAACTTACCCTTAAGTTTCGGTGGCACCTTCTTGTCACACAAAACACCGGAAGTGAGTCTCCATTTCATCCATCCCGCCCTAATACGATGGATGACATCTTCATCAATCTCCCTACCCCCTGAATAATATACCCAAGGTACTTAAAACTCCCTCTCCTAGGGATGACCTGTGAGTCCAGCCTCACCTCTCTTTCCCCTCTTTGAGTCTCTCCACTGAACTTATACTCCAAGTATTTTGTCTTGGTCCTGCTCAACTTGAAACCTTTAGATTCTAGGGTCTGTCTTCGTACCTCTAGTTACGCGTTCACACCGTCTCATATCTCGTCAATCAATACAATATCATCTGCAAATAGCATGCACCACGATATCTCCCCTTAGATATGGCGCGTCAATACGTCCAACACTAGAGCAAACAAAAAAGGTCTGAGTGGCGACCCTTGATACAACCCCATCATAACCGAAAAATGGTCCGAGTCCCCATCCACCATCCTCACTCGGGTCTTTATTCCATCATACATGTCCTTAATCAACCTAACGTAGGCAACCGGTATACCTCTATTCTCCAAACATCTCCACCAAACCTCCCTCAAAACTTTATTATATGCCTTTTCTAAGTCGATGAACACCATATGCAAGTCCTTCTTTCTCTTCATATACTGCTCCATCAATCTCCTAACAAGGTGGATGGCTTCTTTAGTCGAACGCCCCGGCATAAACCCGAACGGTTTCTCAAAAATAGACACACTCCTCCTCACCCTTAGCTCTACCACTCTCTCCCAGACTTTCATAGTATGGCTAAGCAGTTTGAGATCTCACCACTTTCTTTATTTTCAGCTGAACCACTTCTGAGATTTCATAAAATGTTATGTCGTGGGCTCTTCTAGAGCTCATTTCTTCCACATTATGATAATTAGTTGCTATCCTTTTTCGAGAATTATTACTTTTGGAACCAATTGGTTTACATAGTCCATGCATGTAGTAAACTCTGTCCTTCGGGAACTTTAGTTTTAGTAGGAGCATTTGTAGCTAAAATATAATATTTAATTTTGGATCATCAAATGCTTCAGGCATTTGACTTGAATTATTTTCTAAATGAGGATCATACTAATGATAATTTGATTCATATAACATATTTCTCAACTGCTTATCCCCCCACTGTTATAAAAACTAACATATATCTTTAATTTTCTTCGGGGAACATATCTTTGTGCGTTGTAGTAGAAAAATTAATTATAAACCACACATCAAAAGTTATTGGATAGTAAACATTTGGTTCATGATCCTGCCTAATTGTGAGGGGAGGATTTATCATATCTTGTAGGTCTGATACATACAAGTGTTGTTATATGTAATTTAGAAAATCTTAGACTAATACATGAAGCTTTGTTCTCATAAGCAACGATTTAGTCATTAATAAGAGGCATTCAATGCTAAAACAACTTTTATATAAACCAGTATTATCAAGATGAATTGTCTTGATTGCATAATCTAAAAATTGTTCTCTTAATTGAGAAAAAATAATTTAAATGTGAAACTACAGGTTGGCGATAATCACATACGTAACAATCTCATATATGCATTATGAGTAGTTCACATGGTAGGTGAATTGGCCCATATTCACCCTTTTATATATTTCAGAATTCAGAGGTCTTAGTCCCAACTCTAGCTGATACTGATTGATAACTTATTTGCACTTGAAAACTTCAAACTTATCATAACATGTGCTATCTTTCAGTAAACTTTTAGTTTACTACGACTTAAACTTTTGTATCAGTAAACTTCTAATTTACTGTGACTACTTTTGTATCAGTAAATTTATGGTTTACTATAACTACTTTTGCCTCAGTAAAATTTCTGGTTTACTGTGACTGTTTTTACATTAGTAAACTTCTAGTTTATCGTTACACGTAATATAGTATAAATTAAAAAATAAGGCGGATAACTTCTCATATACATATTATTTTATCCCCTATGATTGTGGAAACATGAAATTATTTAATCTTTCAATCATTTGTAGTCTCAATATGATATCTATTTGTATTACTAACTTCGGGTTTACTACAACATATGTTTTGACCACAGTCATATAATACGAATGACATATTTGCATATATAAGCTCTTTGAACTATTATTTATTATCCACAATCTAATATCATTCGGACACTACTGGTGTCATGTGTCTTTATGATTGAACTTTGATCCAAATATAATTTGAGGAATATTCATATTCTTCAAAATGAAATGGTATAAAACATTATAGTAAATATTATTATCAAAGCATGACTTTTATTTACGTACAAGAATTACATTGACATGACCATACTATCTAATACAAACAACAACAGTTAAAATATTTAAATTTTTACAGATTCATCACCGATAATATGACTTGTTTCTCCTTCTGGGAATTATACAAAGAAATCAGTTTCATCCAAATGCAAGAAGTCAACATTATCTTCAGAAATAAAATTTGCTTCAACATTTTTCTCTGTATTCTTTACGAAGGCTTGATCAAGCTCAACTAGATGCTTTAGCGTACGACATGCACGTGACCGGTGACCTTTTCCTCCATATCTGCGATTGGATTACACCCCTCCTTGCTCAATTTCTTTAGTGCCATTTAAATTTTTAATTGCCGCCAGCTCGTCGCAATCCATCACTTCCGGCCATATTTCCGTTAACTTCAAGGGCTGCAATCCAGGTTCTATTATTTCTCTCTTGTTTTGATATTTTAGCGTAAGTGTATCTCCTTGCCTACCTATTTTGTTCTTGAATATTTAGTTAGTATTTGCCCTAGCATTGTCAAATTAATTGCATTAGTGATAGCTTTGCCTACTTGTTTATATTGTTATCTACCTGTTTTCATCTTTATTTTGAATCTTTATTTCATATATCCCGTAATAGTTCTGCTCTAATTTTGTTTACTTTCTTTTTGACTTTTAGTTGTAGATTATAGTCCCATTTAGCTCCTTTATTGTATTTCTTCACCTATTTTTATGTCCTTTAGCTGAAGATTATTAGTTTCCTTTAGTTCCTTTATTTTATTTGTTCACCTACTTTTCTGACCTTTAGTTGTAGATTATAGTTCCCGTTAGTTCCTTTATTTTATTTCTTCACCTGTTTTGCGACTTTTAGTGGTAGATTATATTTCGGTAATTCATTTTATTTTGTCGCTTGTTTTCGAGATAATGCTTGCGTAGTGACTCCTAGATTATAGTGGCTTTGGTGAACAATGGTGGGGTAATATATTGTCCTCGAGAGTGTCAGCGCGGGGGAGGGGGTGCAGGGGGTAAGAGGGCTAAGGGAGCTACTAGGTTGAGAGTGGGGTCTTGGAACATAGGAACTTTGACTGGAAAATTTGTAGAGTTAGCGAAGACTCTCGAGGACATGAGGATTAATATATCTTGTGTACAGGAGACTATGTGGGTAGGAGATAAGGCAGGGGATATAGAAAGGTTCAAACTATGGTATTCTGGAAGGGTAGGGGAATCCTTCCCGGGTAAAGAGGGGCAGCTGTTGATACTCAATTTTTTCCTATATATTTTTTATACTCAAAATACTTTCAAAATATCATGTGTATGCATATATAAGCATGCCCAAGTATTTTGGTATTTTTCCCAAATTTTTAAAGATTTTCAAAACCAATTTATTGTCTATTTTAACAGTACAAAATCCAATAATTATTTCCGAAATTATCATTTTGGTGAATAATTTATTTCCATCCTCATAGTTACACCAAAATATAATTAACGTGATTTTTGCATATTTTTACAAATTCATTTGATATTTTTTAAGCTAAATTGCATAAAATTGCAATTATGACCTATACTACGATTAATAGCGTTTTGCAATCATAAAATCATTTTCAGAATTTTTAGATTAAAGTTTATATATTATTAATTATCTCAGTGCTTTTAATTTATTTTTAAAATCATTTTGCTATTTTTATAAATAAAAAGGGTAAACCTGGCTATTTAACATGTAGCCTCAGTTCATTTCAATTATAGCCCCATTACATTTCAATTCTAGCCTAAAAGTGACCCAATTTCAAACCCAAATTCGGACGATCCAATTCTTATTTTTACCCGACCCCTTAACCCGTTTTCAAACCCGTCCGGATTTTCTTTAAATCCTGGCCATTGATCATTTTGATCAACGGCCCTGATTCGCCCTTTCCTTTTTTAATCCCCTAACCCCTCTAACCCTAACCCCATTTGCACAACGCCGCCGCCTCTGAATCCCAAAACTCTCTCAAGTTCCTTCGGAACCCTAGCCTCCTCCTACCTTGTTCCACCGTGTTTTCATCGGAGTCCATGGCTTCTCAGGCCATGGACAACCTATACTCACCTTCTTCGGCTCTTGTATGCCTGATGCTCGAAGGTTCGAGGCCAGACCTCGAAGGTCTTCACTCATATCTTCACCAATTCGAAGATTCCGGCCATCTCTGGCCTTGCTCCGACATACCATGGTGTTTTGAGCATGATTCTGACCTCTCCGACTCAGATCAGTGACCTTTTCAAAGCTTTTTCTAGGGTTCTTCTGAAACCCTAACCCGTCGAGGTTTTTCGCGATTTTTCTTTTAGATCTATTGTGTATCTATGCTGTACTTGAGTGTTCAAATGATTTCCCTAACTTTTCTTTCAAAAAAGTTACTTTCTGAAGCCTCTTTTACCATCTAGGGTTTTCTGAAAATACGTAAGTGTTTATCTGACTTTCTTCTCCTTTTCTTTTGTATGTATTTGCCTCTACTGTGTTATTATATTTTCCTTCTACCACGTATGTTCCTATACCGTGCTTTCTATATTCCGTTTTTGTATGATCTGCTATTGTGTTTTCTACACTATGTCCTTGTATGCTTTTCTACTATGTTCTACTATTTTCTTCTACCATGTTCTGGTATGTTTCACCTACTGTATTCTCCTATCGTGTTCTTAAGTGCTCTTACTATTTTTTCCTTCTACTGAACTTTGTTTAAGCCTCTTCTAAAAGGATCTTCTTAAGCATGCTTCCTTCTACTGTTCTTATCAGTTTTTCTCATCATGCTTCGAATTAGTTTCTTTACTCTGTTGCTTTGAACTCTTCTATTGTATTTACATGCTATTCATGAGTTATGTTGCTGCGAGAAGCATGTTAGAAGTTTTAGTTCTTTTCAGAAACCTCTGAACATGTTTCGATTCAACTGCTGGCCCCCTCATCTTTGCTTTATGGTTTGCCCAAACTGGGGTTCTTATTTCAAAACCCCCAACTCTTTTAGATCAATTTCGAACTTTCATATGATTCTGACCTTTTGATGAACTCTTCTAAACTCTGTTACTGGATTTTTCACTGATTTTACGATGGCATGACAATTTTTCTTTCATACTTAACGTGTCTGTATGCTCTTTATATGTGATGAACCTTTCTGTAAAAGGGCTTTCCAACTCGTGATTGATTCAGAATCCCTTTTAATAGGTCTAATTGATTGCTACTGATTTTCCTTAAGTTAAAATCTTTCCTCTCTTTCTGACTTGGTTCATTGGTAATGTCGAATCCCTGATTCCTTGATTTACTAGGTACTAATTGATTTACTGTGTTCTTGCCTTATTTGGGCTAACCGTATATTTTAAAATTTTCTTTCCTTAGTTAAACCCCTATGTATTTACCCCTAATTTCCTACTTTACACAAGATGTTTACTTGATTCTCTTTCCTTAATTGATTGTTGTCCATTACCGATTGAGGAAGTTCTTATGATGATTGATTATAATTGATACATAGTTCCATAATTACTATGATTCTTCCCTTACTCTCTACCTGTTTTCCAAGCTATAAATACTCGACTCTTTTTCTTTTCACCTTAACGGAATACACTTCCGAGCTTTACTTAATTCTCACAGCCCCTTCTAAAACTTTCTGAACTTTGGCTTTTCTCAAGACTTCTGCTTTCATTTGTTTTCCTGAAACTGGTATGTCCTAGTTTTGATTCCAGCATCAACTCCAATGTGTTTAAGCTTTTATGTCCATGCCTACTTTACTGCTTTGTAGAGTTCAACTTCTATGATAGTATGCTTATGTCTTGCTATCTGTTACTGCAATGAATCCCATTCACCATACCCCTTTATGTGCTTGAGCTGTGGTTTAAGACATGACAATACACAAAATTATTGTCCATGGATTAAAACTGGATCCTTTGGATCCTAGGCTCTTTCAATTTCCCATACCCCATTCCCTTAGGTGTGTTGAGTTGAGGTATAGCCTGGCAACATCCAAGTTGACCTTCAATAGGTCCTAACTCTCTAATTTTTAGCTGACAGGCTGGTCAGGGGTGTTCCAGCACTCCTAATTGCTGGGCATGACCACCAGCCTGCCTTGGCATTCCCTAATTCCCCTCTATTGTACCTACACCTATTCCTAGAACCTTAAGTTCTGCCCTTCTCTTTTGAGCCTTGCTTTGGGACTTCAAGTTCCCTCTGAACTTGGACATTTGAGAGCTGGCATTTCCACACTGCACTATAATCTGAATCTGCAATATTTTTGGGGTGTAAGCACTGCATGGAGTTCCTGAAATTCCTTGGATATCTGAAACACCCCAGATAAGAGAAGGCTTTGGAATCTGATCTTTGGAAGTTGGTTTATTTCATATTTCAGACCTGGGGTCTGAATTAGGCTCTCCTTGGTTGGAATCTTTAATTTCTGATACATTTTTTCTTATTTATTCTGGTATGTAATAATCTTGTAATAAATATTTGGGGTCGGCTAGTGGAAAAGGGTAGGGGACTATGCATGCAAGGGGTAGACACCATGTTCATAGGGATTACTATTTTCTAAAGTTCTGCATTTTATAAATCACTGAAATTCTGCACTCATATAGATACCATGTTCTTAGGGATTACTATTTTTCTAAAGTTCTGCATTTTATAAATCACTGAAACTCTGCACTCTCATATAGATACCATGTTTATAGGATTTTCTGCATTCTCACATAGATGCTATGTCTATAGGGGTTTTCTGCGATTTCATAGCAGATGCCATGCCTGTAAGCTGATTCTAAAATTCTGCATCTTCATATAGACACCATGCATATAGGATTTTCTACATTCTGCATCTGTCATTAGGCAAACCTATTATAGGATTTAAATACTTAATCAATTGCATGTAGACAACCTGCCTATAGGATTCCTGCATAAGCGATAATAGTGCTCAAATTAGTAACACCTAGAAAGCATGTCTATAAGAGCTGTTAACTAAACCTGAATTGTCAACTCGCTTATAAGCCTAAAATCAGTAGCAATAATGTTTAACGTCTACAGATCTTATGTCCCTGTAATTGACAATTCTTTTTCTGCAATCAGTTTACTTCTTTATTTCTGAAACTAATAGATATCATGCCTATAGGTTCTGTTTAACACATAGGCAAGCCTTAGGGTAAAATTTTATAATTGCATCAGTTTTGATAATTACAACCAGAAGGCATGCCTAATTCAGACTTCTTATCTGAAAATATGTGATAAATTAGCCACCCTTCCTACGTTAAGTTTAATACAGACCAAACCAGTATTTGTAAGTCATGCTAAATAATCTGCTGCTTTGAATGAGGAGGCCGACTTGAGCCTTAACTGCTATTTTTATCCCTTTTAACTGCTATCTGTTATTGCTTGTCGCCTAGATTTTTATCCTTTTGAAAACTCCGCAAAACCCCCAACTCCCTCCCATTTAGGATTAGTAGTCCCATATGCCTCCGGGACTGATAGGATTAGGACGGGTAATAGCATGCAATAAGTAACGATACCATTTTGCGCTTTAACACCTTAACGAGGTGGGAAGGGTAGATATGGATATGATGACCGATGCGCTAATATCACGTGCAACCCCTCTTTTGAGGAGTGATTGCTAGGTATTGCATTGAAGTGATCCATATTAATCATAAACTTAGGACCCCCTCCCTTTATTTGCTTTCATCTCTTTTTGTAAAACTGTTCAAATCTTTTTTTTTAAATTTCTGCCCTCTCTACTTACCTTCGAAAGTTTTCAACCTAATTGCAATGTTGTATGCAAGTCCTTATTTGAGCTTTGATTGTTTACTTGTAAAGTCACAATTGTAACATGGCCGGGAACTACACTAGTGGATCTTGAGGGGTGCCTAACACCTTCCCCTTGGGATAATTTCTAGCCCTTACCCTAGTCTCCGATCTCTTCATCTCAAACCCTTCTTAAAGTGTCCTAATGCACTATAATCATTAGGTGGAGACTCTTCAACTTCTAAACCCAATTCTCGAAAGGGAATAGAGTTGTCCTTCCCAATGTCGTATACCCAATTTCTGACCCCACGGTTAGAGAAAAAAGAGGGCGTCGACAGTATCTTGGTTGATAAGGACCCCCGTGAATTAGTGGTGGAGGTTAGGAGGGTAAATGACAGGCTGCTGACTATTAAGCTAGTTGTTGGGGGGTTTTACTTTGAAAATAATCAGTGCGTAGCAGGCTTGGATGAGGAAGTCAAGAGGCGTTTCTAGAAGGGTTTGGATGAGATGGTGTGTGGTATACCGCATACCGAGAAACTTTTCATATGAGGGGATTTCGATGGCCACATTGGAGCAACGTCTGGGGGATATGATGATGTGCATGGTGGCTTTGGTTTCGGAGATAGAAACGGAGGAGGAACGTCTTTGCTAGTCTTTACTAGAGCATTTGATTTGGTAATAGCAAACTCGAGTTTCCCGAAGAAGAGGGAGCACTTGGTCACCTTCCGGAGTTTAGTGGCCGAGACTCAGATTGATTGTTTACTCTACAGTAAGTTCAATAGAGGTCTTTGCACGGATTGCAAGGTCATCCCGAGTGAGAACCTCTCGACCCTTCATAGGCTCCTGGTCATGGACCTTGAGATCACGTGGAAGAAGAGGAAATAGGCGATGTATAACCAATATAGGATCAAGTGGGGAACATTGACGGAAGCTAAAGCGTAGGAATTGGGGGTCAATCTGTTGACTATGGGGGCTTGGAGGAGTAGTGGGGACATAAGTGCTATGTGGACCATGACTGCACAATGCATTAGGAAAGCCGCGAGAGTGGTATTAGGGGTCTCAAAGAGTTACTCTGGTAGTCACAAAGGAGACTGGTGGTGGAAACCAAGAAAGTAGCGTATCTGAAGCTAGTGGAAAGTGTAGAGAAGAAGGAGAAGAGAGTGAATAGGGAACATTATAAGCTAGCTAAGAAAGAGGCAAAGTTAGCAGTTATGGCGGCCAAAACTGCAGCTTTTAGTCATTTGTATGAGGAACTTGAGGGCCGAAGTGGGGATAAGAGGTTGTTCAGGTTAGCCAAGACGTGAGAAACGAAGGCGCGGGACTTGGACCAAGTGAAGTGCATCAAGGATGAAGAAGGTAGAGTTTTGTTGGATGAGAGGCTTATCCGTCGGAGATGGTAGAACTACTTCCATAGTCTCTTAAACGAGGAGGGGGAATGAGCATTGTCCTGAGTGTTTTGGGACTCTCCGGGAGTTGTTGTGACTTTGGGTATTGTAAGCGGATTAGAGTTGATGAAGTTGAGGGGGCTATGCATAAGATGAGTAGGGGCAAAACGATGGGGCCGTATGAAATCCCAATGGAGTTTTGGAAGAGTACGGGCAAGGCAGGCTTGGAGTGGCTCACTAGGTTATTTAATGTCATTTTTAGAACAAAGAATATGCCTGAAGAGTAGAGGTAGAGCACGATGGTTCCTGTATACAACAACAAGGGTGATATCCAAAATTGCAATAACTATCGGGGTATCAAGCTGCTTAGCCATACTATGAGTCTGGGAGAGAGTGGTAGAGCTACGGGTGGGGAGGAGTGTGTCTATTTTCGAGAACCAGTTTGGGTTTATGCTTGGGCGTTCGACTACAAAAGCCATCCACCTTGTTAGGAGATTGATGGAGCAGTATAGGGAGAGAAAGAATGACTTGCATATGGTGTTCATTGACTTAGAAAAGGCGTACGATAAAGTTAGGAGGGAGGTTTCGTGGAGATGTTTGGAGGCTAGAGATGTACATGTTGCCTACGTTAGGTTGATTAAGAAAATGTATAATGGAGCAAAGACCCGAATGAGGATGGTGGGTGGGGACTCGGACCATTTTTAGGTTATGATGGGGTTGCATTAGGGGTCGGCACTCAGCCCTTTTTTGTTTGCTCTGGTGATGGAAGTACTGACGCGCCACATCCAAGGGGAGGTGCCGTGGTGTATACTATTTGCAGATGATATTGTATTGATTGGCGAGATGTGAGATGGTGTGAACGCGCAATTAGAGGTATGGAGGCAGACCCTGGAGTCTAAAGGTTTCATATTGAGCAGGATCAAGACAGAATAATTGAATTGTAAGTTCCGTGGCGAGACTCTAGGAAGGGAAGGGGAGGTAAGGCTGGACTCACATGTCATTTCTAGGAGAGAAAGTTTCAAGTACCTTTAGTCTATTATTCAGGGGGATGGGGAGATTGATGAAGATGTTACACATCATAATTGGGGGGGGGGGTGGATGAAATCGAGACTCGCTTCCGATGTTTCGTATGATAAGAAGGTGCCACCAAAACTTAAAGGTAAGTTCTACATAGTGGTAATCAGACCAACGATGTTGTATGAGGTTGAGTGTTGGTCAATCAAGATCGTTCATATCCAGAAGATGAAGGTAGCAGAGATGAGGATGTTGAGATGGATGTGTGGGCACACCAGATTAGATAGGATAAAAAATAAGGTTATTCGCGACAAGGTGGGTGTGGCCCCTACTGAGGACAAGATGCGAGAAACGCGACTTAGGTGGTTTGGTCATGTGAGGAGGAGGAGCACCGATGTCCCGGTGAAGAGGCGTGAGAGGTTGACATTTGGAGGGCCTACAGAGAGGTAGAGGTAGGCCAAAAAAGAGGCGGAGAGAGGTGATTAGGCAAGATATGACGCAACTTCGGCTAACCGAGGACATGACCCTTGATAGGAAGGTATGGAGGTCGAGGATTAGGGTAGTAGAGTAGGTAGTCTAGAGTATTCATAACAGTAGTATTGAAACGCAGTCTTGCTTTCTGTTGGTAGTATGTTTTTATGACTAACCGTTGTTTTCTTTCATTGTTGATCACCTTACTATCTTGCTATTTTTATTCTGCTTTTATATGGCTTTTTGGTACTGTCCTTTTTTGTCTATATTTTCATTAATGTGGTGTTTATACTTCCCTGAGTCGAGAGCCTAAAGGAAACAACCTCTCTATCCTCACAAGGTAGGGGTAAGGTCTGCGTACACATTACCTTCCCCAGACCCCGCAGTGTGGGATAATATTGGGTATGTTGTTGTTGTTGTTGCTTGTACCGCTTCATGCTTTTGTTCCTTTCTTTTTCACTGCTGGTTGTGAGGAGAGTTCTTTGGTGCATTATAATTTCCATGATTAGAGTTTCTTTCCCGACCACGACCCTGACCACAACTGGGGCCATGACCTCTTTCATGTTTAGCTCGATGGAAGTTCGTCTCATTCGCCTCAGGGAATAGACAAGAACCAGTAGATCGGCTTCTATGGTTTTTCATTAATATCCCGTTATGTTTCTCGGCCACGAGAAGACACCAGTTCTCCAATTCTTCTGGTCTTGTATTACATTCTCTCCACTTGCAGGGTAGCTAGTGTTTCAAATTTCCCTACATGGTATTTTTTATTTCATCATTGAAACTAGAATCGTCAACACGTATAAGGCATGGGTTTTACATACAAATTTCTCCTGTATCATATAAAGATGCACTTTCTTTAAGCAGCTCCAACAATACACTGAACAGACAACTGCCTTCGAAACTCTTGCAGAAAACGTCTATCACATAACATATAAGTTGCAGTAGCATGATCTGTAGCACTATAACCGCAATACGTTGAACTAAAAATTGAAAAGATTACATTTTACATATGTTTCTATGAACTTGTCGTGTACAAGATCAATCATTCTCACAGAAAGAAAAAAAAGGGAAAAGAGAGAAAGCAGCTTGTAAGTCCTGGTTACAAAACACCCCCAACCAGAAAAAGAAAAAGAAGCTCCACCTTCAATAGGGTTGTTTGAAAGTCGAACTTCTTGTTCTTGTCGATACAGGAGGCAACTCCCATCTCTAACTTGGATATAGGGAAGACAGCAGTTTCTATTGTTGAACTTATTTATATCTTTTCCTCATATTCGGTAGTAGCAAAACAGCATAGTGTGCAACCGGAGTTGCCTCCACTATGATAACTGTACATTAGTATGTTCCCCTGTCATCGACGGTTGATCACTAGGTGTAGAAATTTGTGTTCTCATAACATTTTCGAGCGAAGGCCCCATATCATGTACAAGCATAACAGATTCTGAAAGCCGATTCAGTAAGTTAATCAATGCTATAACCTCATTCCGTTGCAAATGCAGCTGAAACAATATACAAACAGGAAAAATGGCCTCCATTAATCATTTGCTTAAGCAATAAGTAACAAACTACTAAGAAAGTCAAATGGAAGATGCAGAAACACATGCCATAAGTTTTGATCTCTTTCCTTTTCTTTTGAACTTCTAAGAAAATCTAAGGAAAGTACATGTATAAACACAATACGCAACCTTAATGAACGGAAACTAAAAGTACCCATACTATTGCACATATCTACAAGGATGGTACAAACTGTTGATCATTAATTCATATAAAACAGAATAAACTAGAAATTGTTTTAGATAAGGCTAATGAGAGTCATTCTTCTGCAAAAAACTTACAGTTTCACCTAAAGGTTCTGGACCATTGACGGAGAATAGGATCTTTAATGCAGTACCAAGACCAAGAACCTGAAGCTTTCCCCAAAGACGACATTTTTCACATCCAATGCAGTCCATCAATGCACTACAATTTTGGTCAGATACCATAAAAAACACATTAATAGATAGTATACCACCAAGATGTCCAAGCAGAAGATCTAGTATAGTGTCTCAACAAGGTAAATGATGTATCTAGAAGGAAAACTGCAGACCGAATTTATTCTGCTCCCAATGAAGTTAAATCAAGTAACATGTATGATCATGTTCACAAACAGATAATACTAATCCAACAATAACAGATGAGAAGAAGCAAGACAATTAAGAACAAGATTTTCTTCATTGTAGGGAGGGACAAAAGGTAAAGGTTTTTCGAGGTGCATAAACACAAGTTAGAAGCATTCTATTCTAGAGAAGTATCAATCAGCTGGGATATCGATTGAGGACCTGATGTTTCTGAACTGCGTCTGAATTTGCTGCAACAGATCAGGCTCGCTTTGACCTTTCCATAACCCCACTTCATCAAAAGGTAAAGGACATGCAGCTTGCAGTTTGGGATTGTAAACCAATTGCTTCATCCAAGATTGTGTTTTTAGGTCGTCCTCCAGATTTCCAGTATCATATGAAGCCTGGTCCAAGTAGTCTGCTGCCTACAAAATATTAAATTAGTTATCAGTCATCATCATTGCTGTTGCTGCTCCTCTCCCATAGCAAGCATATAGATTAAAATACTCACTTTGGTAACAGCACGGAGCACAAACAGGAAAGTGAAGTATAGGTTGTTGACGCGGTCTGGGAATTGTAAGACGCGGTCATACATCAATGTAAGATTCTGTCCCCGCTGAATCATAGCAAAACCAGAAGAAAACAGGATTAGTGTCAGACTGACCATTATCATTGCAAAAGGAAGCTGCTATTGTCCAATCTCAGGAAGAACTTTATTGGCTATAAACATGTGAAGAGACTTGTGATCATTTCTTCAAGACATGTGACGGGATGTTTTGATGTGTTCAACAGTGCTGAAGACAATGAAAATCCATCTTGACTCCAGGTAAACAAAAGTTTCTCCTAAGTATGACAGGAAAACTCCAATACTTGAAATTAGTCATATTTTCCCAACACTCCTTCCTTTTTTGGGGGGGTGGGTGGGTTGTCAAGAAACTGTCACAATCATATTATTAAGACAAAGAGAAGGATGAACACTGAAAAATAGGAACGTAGAGGAAATTTCAGCATGACTTTTCTCATGATAATAAATTCACAAACAAGAAAGAAAAGGTTGTTACAGCTTATGAATTTTCAATCCCTCACAACCATAATTCATCTAATCAAATACCACCTAAGAATTATTGCTTTGACAGATTGAACATTTTCCATATCCACATAAGAAATAAACTCTTGGGAAAGATTGTCCTCACAATTGTTGCACAATAGGTACACTTCCTAGATAAAAAAGCCATGACGGAAAACAAGTGGAAGGGTCCTAATACCGTGTTTGATGCTTCGTCAAGCAAGTAATCAGCAGCTATGTGAATAGAAATTGAAGAGTGGAGGCCAGATATTAATTTATACAATATCTTTTTCTCTGGGCAAATCTCTCCAGATGGATCTGCAAAACATATCACAGGTTAATAGTGGAACTTCAGAAGCTGATGCAAAGTAAATCAGAAATTTTCCCACGGGTCATGTAGGAGAAGCAAAACTATTCAGCCTTAGAAATTTGTTATTGAAATACTGTAGATTCCAAGATTAATCTGTCAGCAAGTTCTGAACCCAAAATTCCAATACTTCTCAGTCATGAATCTCCATATAAACGAAGTTTAGCCGATCTCTCCAAACTGGATGTACACCATGTTCACCCAATAAACATGCATATTCACTCAGAAAGGTGCAACAAGAAATGTCAAAAATCATTGACCTTTGATAGACTGACATATCACTTGATCTTTTCAAACCAGGAAAGAGTGCGTAAAGTTGGTCCTTTCCTTACTTAGTTGAAGTCACCTTATAATAACCCTCCTCATAATTAAGTTAACAAATACGGCAATTTCAATCTCAGACATTACATTCTTCCAGTTATTGCTAGTAACATTGCAAGTCTACTTAAAAAGCATAATGCTTTAGACCCCTCCTCATAATATTGATAACTAAATTATGTCAACTACAATACGAGGTGACTAAACTTCATCATAGGTAGTACATCAAAAGTATTCTGAAAATTCTAACACAGTAGGAGAAAAGAAAGTGTAACAACCATATGTCTAAGCATAGAAAACTGTGCAGGCATTATATAAATCAAAGGAACTATCACTATCTTAAAGGTGCTAGCTCACCAATGCATGTTCTTCACATCCATTATAAGATGTCTATACCCAAAGACATAGAGCCAGGCAAAGAATAGAAGAGGAGATAGAGAAGTGGAACAGTTCCATACTGATACAAAGAAGAAGCTAAGAGGTAAAAAGTAAATGAACCAGCTTACATTTAGGGCAGTTTTCTATATAGATAGCATCCCATATTCTTCTAGCAGATGGACCACTGTACCCAGTGTAGCGTTCAGGGTTCAACTGGAGATTAACATATGTCATTTCAGCTGAAAGTGAAAAAAAATAATATTAATCCTTCCCAATTTCAGAAAATATTACTATGATGCAGGCGAAATTACAAAAAGGGATTTAAGAAGGCGAAAAATGCATAGCAGAAAAAATGGGTTAACTCTGCCGCAAAGCAGTGACCCGTGCCTGAAATTGAATTGCAAGGAGGCCTGTAAATTTTCCACACTGTGCAGATGAGTGGTCTTAAGTAGTGGAACTAACGAGTCAAGTATTATACAACCAGTACTTCAGTTAATTTATCTATTTTCTTTTCTGGTGGTCTCTTTTTTCTCCGTTTTTCTTTCATTTTGGGTGGGCAAGGATTGGAGCTATATACAACCATAGAAAGTGAACAACCATTATCTGTCTCATCATCATTCGTCCATGGGTTGTCCACTTCCACCCAGCCTTTGAATGCTTTGGAGTCTATTGTACGATCAACAGCTGCCTCAGGGTTTTCTTCTAGACAGACTAGATTACTTGAAGAAAGTCGATAACTCTGCGCCTTAAATGGCTCAGGAAATTCATTTTCTGGGCATTCACAAACACTGCAGTCTCGTAAATGGCACATTCCATCATCTGGCCAGAATGGACAATCACACCACAACTTAACCTGCAAACTTAAAACACGGGGTGGATAAAAATGGAACTGGATATTGAGCAAGCAATCAGCAATGCATCGTGAGAAGGTTTAAAAATAGAAAAGAAGCAAGTGACGACAGCATAAACAGTAGGCTGCTAATGTTCTTGTTTGAAGCTGAAGCTTATGTCATCGAATTATACATGAAATCAATGACATAAAGTTGAAAGAGAACCACAATCCTTATTTAAGAAAGAACAAGAAAATACAGAGATGGAAATTGAGAAGTATATCATAGGATGCCATTAAAGAGGTATCATGGAGATGAGCACCCTTTTCCTGCCTTATTCAAGAGAAACTTCAAACCTTCCTGTTCCAGCCAAAAAAGAAAGTAGCTTGCAACTTCACAGGCTTTCATGGAATAGATCTTGTCGGAAGCGTCTGTATAATTTAAGCGAAGGATTTCTCCTTGATAAGGCTGAAGGCTTCTTGACGAGCTCGGTCGAGATGCTCCCTTCAGATGGAGCAAACAAATTTTGGGTGTGATACTTATTAGTTGTTGTTATTGATATCAGAATCAAGGGCAGCCCAGTACAAGTGCAATCTAATCATGTCAACTTGAACTTTCTCCTGTCTATGCAAAAAAAAAAAATCTTTGGCATCCAGTTGAGAGAATTGATTAAAGCAAAGAATAAGTTCTGTGATGTTATTGGTTACCATGAATGGCTAGCCAGAAAAATCTTCTAGATGCTCCCCATATTCAGATCGAGCTAATGTTTTAATATTGGAGATCTTATTTTCCACCTTCGAGGCATACATGACTGTCTTTAGATTGCAAATGTTTCAAGTACTTGCAGTTCGGAAGCAGTTTCCAAGTAGATAAAAGTTTTTGGATGCAACAAGCAATAGGTTCAAGTGGGATCAATTTATTGCTGATTAGATGTATGCTTTCCAGCATCCCATTATCTTCTGCTTTACTGCTGTCTCAGAATCTGTCCTAAAGTGGTAAGTAATAAGCTATCCCAGCCACCTCTTCTGGATAGTCTGATTCGTGAACTAACAGACAGTAAAGAATTTCTAAGCGGTAGGAACATATTAGCATGTACAACTGACAGCTCAAATGGTTTTAATTCTAAGCAGATTAAGTACATGAGCACGCTAAATATTTTCCACGAGATCGAGATGTGATTAAATGCATACCTTGAAATATCTGAAAAATGGTGTTTTAACAATTTCTTGGAGCAATGGATGTAATACTTCATTGTTAAGATGATTCACAGTCTCGTAGTCACAACAACAGTCTTCCACAACCCCACTATACTTGCCTGCCCCCTGCAAATATTTTGCCATAGCAAAACCCAACTCAGAGAAAATTCACTTCTATAAATTTCAAAATTAAAAATTTTGAACTTCATGCCATCACTCTAAGACTGAATTTCTTGTAGTATTGATCCATCAGTCCAAATAATCCATCAAATCAAATAATAATAATAATAATCTCAGCTTAAAAACTAGAGCTAGACCAGGAAACAAATAGTAAAATATTACTACCATTTACTATCTTTTTCCAGAAAAATCAAACAATTAGGCAAGTCATACATTCTTTTTCTTAATCTCCAAACGGAGAAAAAAAATGAATTACATCCCAACATAGGGAAACACAATCCATCAATTAATCAACTAAACCTCAATGCCAAACTATACAATATAAATCACGTATATATTCCGCTCTAATAGGGCACAATCTTTCTTGTAATAGAGTTGAAATTTTCTATGAGTATAAAAAATATTCACACAATCAGGTTACACTTAAAAGGTAATTATAGGTAGCTTTATTTAATTTAATATCCTAAATAAAGGAAAGTAACCTGTTATAACTTATACTGATGGTGAAAGTGCATATAACTTAAATCCTTTGTGATATAACATTATTTATATTCCAATAATTTGAACTTCATGTCATCATCAATTTAATCTACAAAGCTCAATAACTCTGAACAATCCCAAACAGTGTCATTTCTTCGGATAATAAACCAAAAAAAAGTCATCAATAACAATAACGTCAGCTGAATAGTAATTATAAATAAACCAAAAAAAAAAACCTGAGAACAGTTGCATCTTTTGCCAGTGCTACTGAAGGGATGGAATGTACGGAATTTGGTGGTACTGACGAAAACAGCGAAGAGTACAACAATTAAAGCACCAATAAACCATGCGTATTGAATTCTACAAGTATTCTTCTTCTTATCAATTTCGGGCTTCGCCATGCGGATTTGAAGCAGCGTTTGGTCGCTAAGCGAAATCGGCGAATGTGAAGGAAGAAACGGACATGAAAAAAAAATGAAATTCCAACTATGGAAATGGAAAAATGCCAGGGGCGGTTAGTTAACGGTTTTGATTAGGCGGTCTCATATGGAAATGAAACAAAAAGGGAAGAAAAAAGAATTTCCTTCCCCACCTCCCC
Organism: Nicotiana tabacum; assembly: GCF_000715075.1. Lineage (NCBI taxonomy): Eukaryota > Viridiplantae > Streptophyta > Magnoliopsida > Solanales > Solanaceae > Nicotiana > Nicotiana tabacum. Next base: position 26,787,485 of record NC_134084.1, read on the forward strand.
CCATTTACTCGTGTTGAGGGATATAAAATAATAGTATAAGTTATTAAGAACCCGTTTAGCCAAAGATTTTATCAAAATAAATTTAGATTTTATTTGGCAAACACATGTTTGACCATAAATTTTGCCTACAATTTGGCAAAATCCCAAATCCCAAAACCAACTCAATAGCTGGTTTTGGGCCAAAATATCACTTTATTACATATTCTTAAAATGGGGCATTTGTATCTATACCCGCTTTTTGTGTCATTTTTAATTTGTGCCCGCTTTGCAAAAAAATTTGCAAGCGTACCCATTTTTTCGCATAACTTAAGCATACGGGGTTAAAGTAGCAAAGACAATCATACAAAACTTCAGCATTCTAGTAGTCGGGCCTGAAGTTCAGTTCTAGAGTTGAAGTTTTTGTTTTGTAACTGGCGATCTGAAGTTTTTGTTTGTAACTGTCGAACTTCAACTCTAGAGCTGATGTTTTTGTTTTGTAACTGTCGAACTTCAGCTCTAGAGCTGAAGTTTTTGTTTGTAACTGGCGAACTTCAGCTCTAGAGCTGAAATTTCTATTTTTGGGGAGGAAGATTGACCTTTCAAATTCCATATTCTAAGTATGGAGATGGCTTCATTGATTTATTGTGGATCGAAACGTCGAGGAACGCACTATGGTTCTGCTTGACCATAACATCTCGACGATGGAGACGGTGTCAAGGGGATTCAGAGAAATAAAATTAATATATATGATTTTGAGAACATCAACCATATCACAAAATGGTTTTCTTACGTTACAATTATTTTAATTATGTATAGTAAGATGGCTTCTGAGGAATTGAGTGAAGCCACAGAAGGAGAGATATTGTTAGATCAATGTTAAGTGCTGGAGAGATATGGAGATCACTGGGAGAAGGAGGAGGAGAAAGGGAGCTGAAATTGTTTAAAAAGTGGGTACAAGTTAAAAGTTTTTAAAAAAATGGGTATAGGTTAAATGGGGGCGACCAAATAGGGCGCCCCGTGCAATTTTTACTTTTAAAATTGCCCCAAACCTTTGTATTTTCTAAAGAGGCCACTATTTATTATTTTGTAACAATGTTGTTTCGTCTTTTCGGTCATCTGATAGTGTATCATGTAGTTCATTATAAAATGATAATTTTGTACCAAATTTATTTATGTTTATAAGTCATGTTTCATGTTTTTCTAAAATAAATTTGGAAAATATGTTTTGAAAACTGATGTCCAAACACATTTTTACCTTCAAACCAAACTTTGCCTAAATCAGATTTTCAAAACAAATTTGGAATCTATGGCCAAACGCTAGCTAAAATATATGTATTAAGCGGTATAAAATATGAGATAATAATACGTAATATTAATATAGAGTTAAATTATTTAAAGATAAAATTTTCTTAAAATAAGTTATTCATGTATAATAATCTCGTTATAATTAATTATCACATAACAATTCATTCACTATTAATTATTATATGAACAACTTCTGCATTATAATCTTCACATAACTTGTAAGTGAACCAAACTATTTCTTAAGTTTGACAAATTTAACTTTAAAAAGAGTTTCAAGTCACAAATTAAGGTTAATTCATTGATCCTAATTCTTATTGTAAATTTTTATTTAACGTATTTATTTTAATATTTGAAATTTGTTATGTTTACATATTTATTTTTAGAAAAGTATGCAAGTCGTGATATTTACAGGAAGAATAAAAATAATGAATTTTGAAATATTAAAGTTCTATGAGGTGGTGCTTGCCCCGTCTGTTAGGGATATAGTAGATATGCCCTAGATCTAATATCATATTTGATGATTTGAACATATTTTTGTGAACATTATTTGATATGAAATATATATGACACCTGATATTCTTTTATCATAGTTATTAATTAATTGTTTGATTAATTTGATAAGGTCCTTGATTAAATTTTGAGATTTGTCATCGTGATAGAGATCATGATAATGAGAGCAAAGTCTCTTATAATTTAATTTAAATTTGTTCTTGATCGTAGGATTATTAACTTGGACATTAGTAATCCGGTTAGATCAATATTTATGTGATCATCTTTATGGGATAAAGATTAGTTGATCTCATTAACTAAATCACATAGATAGATAATGCATATAGAGATATGATCATTGAACCGACTCATTGGATAAATCCTAATGGTTAGAATTACCAGAAACTGTCAATAAGATATTCTCTTGAAGAATGTGATGTAAGAGTTTCCGTTGACCTGAGATCGTCATAGTAATTGACAAGTTATTTATTGTGCTTTGATACCAGACACCTATGGCCCTAGGGCGATAGTTGAAAGGATATTGGGTACGATTAAATACTTGTAGAATTAGTGATGGATCAAGATGGAATCTATCAACTCTTGGTAATGAGTTTAAGCTCCATGTTGTCATGAATTATAAATGACCAAATTAAGACCTTGGCCAGGACAATTGAATGAAAGAAGAAATGAGTTTCTTAGGTCATTCAATGGCCGATTATATTTGACATGAACACATAGTTGGTCGCCTATTAGGATTTGACAATTGAACCATATCCTAGGGTGATCCAGAGTTATAAGGACAGAAGGAATTACTACATTATTCTTCTACTGGTTCTTGAGAGTAAATTGTATACTTCATACTATCCGGTCGTTAAGGAGTGTTGCTAGACTCCACCCTTGATTAGTATATTGATGTGATCAATTTACTACCGGTTTAGTATTGAACCTATGGAGTCACACACTTACGAGTGTTCTGATCTTTGCTAAAGGATTAATTAACTTATTATTTGATAATTAAATTAAGAAATTTAATTAGTCAAACTGATTTAGTTATTAGTCCAAATGAAATATTATTATATTCTTTGCTAGCACAGAGGATATAATTAATATTGTGAACAAATTGAAGTTTCTATTTGGAATAAAAATTAAATTATATCTCTTGGTTGAAATATATATGTGATATATATAACAAATATTTATTTATATAAAATATTAATGGAAGTCTTTGATTGAATCCAATTTCGAATTGGATTAGCAAAGTAAACGTCCATAAAAGGACTCGCCGGCAACGTGATATCCTTTTAAGAATGAGATGTCATTTTCTATAGTAAAATACCAACAAGGATTTTAGAATCCAAATTGGAATTGAATATGCAAAGTCTAATTTTTCGGTGGTTTTTTTTTGGAAAGAAAAGTCCAATTTAGAATTGGACAACATCTTCACGTCGGCTATCAAATTCAAAGAATGAGATTAGTAGTATATGTATAAGGTCAAAATGATTTGTTGGCTACTTTGTCCTATTATGAATAAGATTTGTATTTTACAATATAAAATTATAAGAATCCAATTTTGATTTTTGATCCTCAACGGTCTTCATGTGTTTCTTAACATAAATTAATAATTTGGTGCTTGAGTATATATATATATATAGATATCGTACTTCACCCAAAAAAAGGTGAACAAGTGATATAATTTTTAAGAAGCCACAAAAAACCAAGAAATATTCTTGACAAGAAAACTTAGTTTCTTGTTCTTTCTATTTTAGTTGAAGTTTTTGAGAAAACTTTCAACAAAATATTTCGTTTAATTTGTTCGCGGGTTTCATTGATTAAAGAATTGATAGCAAGGATCGGTCTCGGTGTGGATACGCATAGAGTTTTCGTACTGTCGAAGAAATTTTGAAACGAGACACTCTTTACCAGGTACGTCTTAGATCCGATCTTTGGCATGTAAATAAATTTTAAACACGAAAAGATCTTCCTAGGATTGTTATTGTCTTCCGCTGCGTGTTACGAACACCTATACGCAATCCTACAGTGGTATCAGAGCCGTGGTTTATTGTGCCTAAAATTTATTTACGAAATATTTTAATATTATATTTGAAGAGTTCAAACCATAATATATGTGTCTTATGCAATAGTCAAATCGTTTGAATGTTGCTATTATTTTATTGTGGATAAATTATGCATTCATATAACTATTGAGATAGTTCATAACTTGAATTTGAAATTTTGTATTAGATACAATGAGAATCTATAATAGGTTACATGATCCTATAGTTATTTTTAATTATTATTAGTTCATGAGATGTTAATTAATAACAATATTCTAGCATGAATTCTTTTATGTAATATATATAAGATAAACATGTTAGAGGATGTTGAATTTCGTTTTTATGTCATGTGCTTGTTCATTACATAATTTTGAATTATTTATTACATGTGATGTAAATTAATTTAGGACTAAGCATGTAGACAACTTGAACTAAATTCACATGCTATAAAAGATTTGATCTTCATGTTATTAAAAATTATTTTAGTACCAATTCCCTCTTACTAAAAATTTGAGTTCTTGAATAATAAAATATAAGATATTTTATTATAGAGCTATCCATCAAAGTAAATAATTTTACTTACTTCTTGTTTATAAGGAGCGTCCTGACAACCAGGAGACTTATAGTTCGAGAATATGTTAAAATTATTTATTTGCATTAGATGTATGAATTGAAAGAATTATTCAATTTTACACTAGATGCCTGGACTACCCGGGGGAGTATAAAATTTAATAAGTTCTTTGCTATCATGATGGTTGAACTCAACTATGCCAATAGGATCGACCTGACTACCAGGAAGTTGTATAGGGATACAGTTGGTAAGAGTACCTACCTTTAAAATATATGTGAGAAACGACTTGACTTCCAAGGGGCTCATACATATTGTTAAAAGATTTCTTTACTCCACTAACAAAAATAAAGATTTCGTAAACTATAATGAGGGTAAATAGTTTAAAATAATTAGTGGAAATATCATATAGATAAAAGTCCATGTCTTTATGATATATGCAAATATGCTCTTATATTATTGCCTTTTCTTTTCTATATTTTAGATTTCTCAATATGTCTGCTATATCACTACGTGGAATACTTGAGACCAATAAGTTGGTAGGACCAAACTTTGATGATTGATACAGAAATTTGAGAATTGTTCTCATGCATGAAAAGCTTATTCATGTGATCGATAAGCCTGCCAAGGAAGTCCCGGATGAGAATGATGATGATGCCACCAAGATTTATCAGAAATACTTGGAAGAATGTCTTACTATCAAATGTATCATTCTCGCTTCTATGAATTCTGAACTACAAAGGAAATATCAGGATATGGATCTAACTGCAATCATTGAACATCTTAAGAAGATGTTTGGTACACAAAGCAGGACAACTAGATACCAGTTATCTAAGGCTTTATTTGGATCCAAATTGACTGGAAACTCTCCAGTTGGACCCTATGTCAATCGTATCATTGATCTTATTGAAGAACTTGAGAAGTTGGGGTGCAAACTAGGTAAAGAGCTTTCTCAAGATTTGATCTTGCAGTCACTATCAGAATCCTTTTCACAATTTGTTATTAATTTTAATATGAATAAAATGGATTGTGATATTCATGAGATGCTCAACATGCTGATTGATTATGAGAATCAACTTGCATCTGAGAAGAAGAAAGGAACCTTCATGTTGGTTGGAAACTCTTCTAAGAAGAAGGGTAAGAGTAAAATTAAACACAAGAAGAAACCTATTGCGCCTAAGGGTGGTTTGACCAAACCCAAAGGCAAAAGAAGCAAAGTCGACCAATCTGACGCTGAGTGTTTCCACTATAAGAAGATAGGACATTGGAAGAGAAACTTCCCGGAGTATCTTGCAACTCTAAATGATAAGAAACAAGGTAAGACTCAACTGAAAAATGATTTCAAAGTTTCTTTAACTATTACTGATGTTTCATTGTGGGTATTAGATACTGGCAGTGGTTATAACATCTGCAATATGTTGCAGGGGTTCCAAATAAGTAGAAGGTTGAAGAAAAGAGAAATTAATCTACAAGTTGGAAATGGTGCAAAAGTTGCGGCCATAGCTGTAGGATCAATTTCTTTAATAATGCCTACGGGCAAAGTACTTATGTTGGATGATTGTTATTACGTTCCTAAATTTGTTTCGAACATAATTTCAGCTTATATATTAGATAAACGTGGTTTTCACATAAATATAGGCAATGATATTTGCTCTATTTATTAAGATAATTTATATGTGAATGGCTATCTCCAACATGATGTTTATGTCTTACCTAATGTGAATGCTAATTCAATTATGCATGTTTCAAGTCTTAAGAGAAAAAGAGATGATCAAGTAAATCATACATACCTTTGGCATTGTAGGCTTGGTCATATTGGAGAGAAAAGAATTAACAAGTTATACAAGGAAGGGTACCTTGACAAATATGATTTTGAATCATATCCAACTTGTGAATCTTGTCTCAAAGGAAAAATGACCAAATCTCCATTTACTGAAAGTGGAGAAAGAGCTACTGAATTATTGGGACTAATTCATATAGATGTTTGTGGGCCCATGAAAATTCAAGCTAGAGGTGGATATTCTTACTTCATCACTTTCACTGATGATATGTCAAGATATGGATTTGTGTATCTTATGAAACACAAGTCTGAATCTTTTGAAATGTTCAAAAGGTTCCGTAGTGAAGTTGAGAAGCAGACTGGTAAAAGTATCAAAGTACTAAGGTCTGATAGAGGTGGAGAATATCTTAGTGAAGATTTTACCAGATATCTCAAAGAGAATGGGATTCTCTCACAGTGGACACCTCCAGGAACACCACAACACAATGGTGTGTCTGAAAGGAGAAATCGAACCTTATTAGATATGGTGAGATCTATGATGGGGTTCACTGATCTTCCAATAAATTTATGGGGATATGCTTTGGAAGCAGCAACATACTTACTTAATAAAGTTCCCACTAAGTCAGTCTCTACAACACCATATGAGATATGGAAAGGATGTAAGCCTAACCTTAAACATATTAAAGTTTGGGGTTGTCCAACTTATGTTAAGAGACTCCTGTCTGATAAACTTGACTCAAAATCTGATAAATGTAGGTTCATTGGGTACCCCAAGGAAATAATGGGATATTATTTCTATCACCTTTCTGACCATAAAGTGTTTGTGGCCAGATGAGCAACCTTTTTGGAAAGGGAATTTCTTTTAGAAGGAAATTATAATGGAGAAATAGAACTTGATGAAGTTCAAGAAACTAATGAATCAACACAATGTAAAGATCATGAGACCCAAGTTGAAGAACCTTTATTGAACGTTTCAATTGCCAAGGAAGTTGCCATCTTCAACGGTTGAAGTTCAAGAACTAAATGAAGTTCAAGAACAGGTTAATGAACCAGTTCCAGACCAAATTGAACAACAACCAAATCCAGCACAAGGTGAACAAGTTGTATAAGTACCTCTTAGAAGGTCTACACGAGAACGTCATGTACCAACTAGATTAAATCTAATGGTACAGGATAATATATCAAATGAGGTTGATCATAATGATGATGACCCTAAGACCTATGAAGAGTCTATACAAAGTTCTGATTATGAGAAGTGGCAAAAGGCTATGGAATCCGAAATAGAATCTATAAAGGAAAATAAAGTATGGACTTTAGTTGAACCTTCAAAGGATATAAAACCTATAGGATGTAAATGGGTTTTTAAGAAAAAGATTGGAGCAGACGGAAAGGTGGAGACCTACAAAGCCCGTCTTGTTGCCAAGGGATATCGTCAGAAAGAAGGAGTCGACTATGACGAGACTTTCTCTCCCGTGGCAATGCTCAAATCTATTCGGATTTTGCTTGCTATAGCAGCATACTATGATTATGAAATATGGCAAATGGATGTGAAAACAGCTTTCCTTAATGGTGAGCTAGAAGAGGATGTGTACATGACACAACCTGAAGGTTTCACATCTTCGTCTGATTATAATAAAATTTGTAAGCTACAAAGATCCATTTATGGACTAAAGCAAGCTTCTCGAAGTTGGAATATTCACTTTAACAAGACAATTGAAAAGTTCAATTTTGTTCGATGCGAATAAGAACCTTGTGTGTACAAAAAGGTTAGTGGGAGCACAATTATATTCTTAGTGTTGTATGTTGATGATATATTGCTCATAGGGAATGACATACCGGCATTGCAAAGTACCAAGATTTGGCTATCTGAACAGTTCTCCATGAAAGACTTGGGAGAAGCAGCTTATATATTAGGAATAAAGATCTATAGAGATAGATCTAGGAAGCTGCTTGGACTTTCCCAGTCTTTGTACATTGATACCATCTTATAGAGATATAACATGGATAATTCCAAAAGAGGCTATCTACCGATAGGCACTGGAATTACTCTCAATAGGGAGGATTGTCCTAAAACATCTGAAGAGAGAGAACGCATGAGTAGGATCCCATACACTAGTGCAGTGGGAGCTATTATGTATACCATGACATGTACACGTCCTGATGTGGGTTATGCACTTGGAGTGACTAGCCGATATCAGGCAAATCCTGGTGAGGAACATTGGAAGGTGGTGAAGACCATTCTTAAGTACTTAAGAAGGACTAAAGACCAATTCCTCATCTATGGAGATTTTGAGTTGAAACATGAAGGTTACACTGATGCAAGTTTCTCTTCAGATAGAGATGATAGAAAATCTACTTCTGGTTATATATTCACCTTAAATGGTGGTGCGGTGAGTTGGAAAAGTTCCAAACAAGCTACAGTAACTGATTCAGTAACTGAAGTAGAATACATAGCAGCTAGTGAAGCTGCTAAGGAAGCTGTATGGATGAAAAAGTTCTTAACTGAACTTGGTGTGGTTCCTTCAATAGAAGGTGCAGTTCCACTGTTGTGTGACAATACTGGAGCCATTGCTCAAGTAAAAGAACCAAGATCACACCAAAAATCCAAACACGTTCTGCGAAGGTATCAATTGATAAGAGAGATCATTGAACGTGGAGACGTCGATTTTAAAAAGTTGATGGAAAAGAAAATGCTGCAGACCCATTCACTAAAGCTCTTGGCGCAAAGGAGTTTGACAAGCAAAAGTGAAAATTGGGAATGAAGTACAAGAGCGATTGGCTCTAGTGCAAGTGGGAGATTTTTAGGGATATAGTAGATATGCCCTAGATCCAATATCATATTTGATGATTTGAACATATTTTTGTGAACATTATTTGATATGAAATATATATGGCACCTGATATTCTTTTATCATAGTTATTAATTAATTGTTTGATTAATTTGATAAGGTCCTTGATTAAATTTTGAGATTTGTCATCGCGATAGAGATCATGATAATGAGAGCAAAGTCTCTTATAATTTAATTTAAATTTGTTCTTGATCGTAGGATTACTAACTTGGACATTAGTAATCCGGTTAAATCAATATTTATGTGATCGTCTTTATGAGATAAAGATTAGTTGATCTCATTAACTAAATCACATAGATAGATGATGCATATAGAGATATGATCATTGAACCGACTCATTGGATAAATCCTAATGGTTAGAATTACCATAAACTGTCAATAGGATATTCTCTTGAAGAATGTGATGTAAGAGTTTCCTTTGACTTGAGATCGTCATAGTAATTGACAAGTTATGTATTGTGCTTTGATACCAGACACCTATGGCCCTAGGCGATAGTTGAAAGGATATTGGGTACGATTAAATACTTGTAGAATTAGTGATGGATCAAGATGGAATCTATCTACTCTTGGTAATGAGTTTAAGCTCCATGTTGTCATGAATTATAAACGACCAAATTAAGACCTTGGTCAGGGCAATTGAATGAAAGAAGAAAGGAGTTTCTTAGGTCATTCAATGGTCGATTATATTTGACATGAACACATAGTTGGTCGCCTATTAGGATTTGACAGTTGAACCATATCCTAGGGTGATCCAGAGCTATAAGGACAGAAGAAATTACTACATTATTCTTCTACTGGTTCTTGAGAGTAAATTGTATACATCATACTATCCTGTTGTTAAGGAGTGTTGCTAGACGCCACCCTTGATTAGTATATTGATGTGATCAATTTACTACCAGTTTAGTATTGAACCTATGAGGTTGCATACTTACGAGTGTTCTGATCTTTGCTAAAGGATTAATTAACTTATTATTTGATAATTAAATTAAGGAATTTTATTAGTCAAATTGATTTAGTTATTAGTCCAAATGAAATATTATTATATTCTTTGCTAGCACAGAGGATATAATTAATATTGTGAACAAATTGAAGTTTCTATTTGGAATAAAAATTAAATTATATCTTTTGGTTGAAATATATATGTGATATATATAACAAATATTTATTTGTATAAAATATTAATGGAAGTCTTTGATTGAATCCAATTTCGAATTGGATTAGCAAAGTAAATGTCCATAAAAGGACTCGCCGGCAACGTGATATCCTTTTAAGAATGGGATGTCATTTTCTATAGTAAAATACCAACAAGGATTTTAGAATCCAAATTGAAATTGAATATGCAAAGTCTAATTTTTTGGCAGCAAATGGGATTCGTTTTTTTTTTGGAAAGAAAAGTCCAATTTAGAATTGGACAACATCTTCACATCGGCTATCAAATTCAAAGAATGAGATTAGTAGTTTATGTATAAGGTCAAAATGATTTGTTGGCTACTTTGTCCTATTATGAATAGGATTTGTATTTTACAATATAAAATTATAAGAATCCAATTTTGATTTTTGATCCTCAACGGTCTTCACATGTTTCTTAACATAAATTAATAATTTGGTGCTATATATATATATCGTACTTCACCCAAAAAAAAAAAGGTGAACAAGTGATATAATTTTTAAGAAGCCACAAAAAATCAAGAAATATTCTTGACAAGAAAACTTAGTTTCTTGTTCTTTCTATTTTAGTTGAAGTTTTTGAGAAAAATTTCAACAAAATATTTCGTTTAATTTGTTCGCGGGTTTCATTGATTAAAGAATTGATAGCAAGGATCGGTCTCGGTGTGGATACGCATAGAGTCTTCGCACTGTCGAAGAAATTTTGAAACGAGACACTTTTTACCAGGTACGTCTTAGATCCGATCTTTGGCGTGTAAATAAATTTTAAACACGAAAAGATCTTCCTAGAATTGTTATTGTCTTCCGTTGCGTGTTACGAACACCTATACGCAATCCTACACCGTCCTCAAGCTGATATTGGTCTTGATAAAAAGTATAATTAAGTGAGAACACTTCTTTTTCACAATTGTATTTGACAAATAGACAACAAGACAATGAGTTTAAATAAAGAAAAATTTCCAAACTTTTTAATCCCTTAGTTATAGTTGAAGAGGTATTTTTGGTAAAACAAAAATGACTATCAGTTATGTTGAATTTGAATGATCATCTTCGTAAAGTTCATGTATGCTTATCTGTAACGCATACAAAGAAAGTGTGTCAACTACTAATACGAGACGAAGTTATAAAAAGAGTATTTAAACCCTTCAATACCTACTTAACAATATGTGTTACAATATACCGTAAGATTTCCAACATTTTTAACGTTGAATCATCACATTCAGTCTACTTAACAAATTAAAACGTTGAAAGATGATTTAAGTACTTCAATAGCATAGCTACATTCACAATTTACTACTAGAGAAAAATGGTTATAAACTAGCATGTCAAATTAAAATGGGATCATTCAAATAGAGGAGTGATGTGACAGTATTTGCGATCAGAGGAAAGTTACCAAAATCAACGGGCAAGTAAGTTCAATAGAATTATATTGAGACCAATAATGTTATATATGAGTGAAGGTTGAGCCTATAACCACCAAAGGATGTGGTGCAGTGAATGAGATTGCTCTTTCCTTAACTAGAGGTTTGGAGTTCGAGCCCTGAGTATGAAAAAATCTTTGGTAGGGAGCATTATCCCTGAACGGGGCCCTACCCGACGCGAATCCGGATATAATCGGGTTCAAATGCGAGTACCGGACACCGGGTAGGAAACAAAAAAAGGTTGAGCCTGTAGGACCTGATCACGCCCAACTATGCCTTATAAAAAGGACAATGCGGACGTTGCAAATATAACCCGAGTATTACGCCCAGGGTCGAATCCACAGAGAGTTAACCTATCAATCACTATCTTTAGACCCACTAAATTCTTCAGAACCAGCTTCCCAAATGTTTGAATCACAAGTTGATGGTTTCTATAGTAACTAAGATTGCAAGTAAATTAAACAGGCTGTAAACTAAAACGCTAAGGTTGTAAACAATGAGGAGATAAAACTAAGGTAAAGATTTCCCCTATTGATGGAATCTCTTCTGTTTATGCTTCATACAAATGTACCAACATTTCTCTATCAATCATGAACGCTCGTCTTACCATAAATCTCTCCCGAGTAATCACAGTAATATACTATTGCACTCTCCCGAGATACACTAGCTAGCTTTAATTAACACAATTCACTTAAGATTGCACCCAAGGCTTCGTTATCCCTAATCCTGCCTTTAAACCCGCAGTTATAGATTCCTCTTATACTTTAGGAGTGGTGTTATTCAACAATAACCTAAATATGCACTCTCTCCCGAGTTATGCACACTAACTAGGCACAACTAATTGAGGATCCTGTCAATTAACTACAACAAGAACATAGTTGAATAAATAAAGATTGAAACTAGCAATTTGTATTCACATAAACAAGAAGTTCATCCCCCAATAGGTTCCATCAAAACCTTAGACAAAAGATTTAGCTACTCATAACTATGGGTAAACAAACTAAGATAAGATTCATCATAAACTAGCAATAGAAATCAAAGAAAAGAAGAAAGATGTTTTGGGTGATCTCTCACAATGGTTTTTTCTTCCTAAGAAACTCTAAAAATCAATACATGCCTCTCTTGGGCGGAGTCTAGTATTTAAAATAGGGTTTTTGGGCTAAAATCTCATGTTTTGCACTTTAGCCCCTGAAATTTCCGCCTCCTGCCGCGGTTCCACCGCGGTCGCGGTAGAACCGCGGCCAAACATGGCCTCTGAATTTCCTTCTATCCGCGAACATCCTTCACCGCGGTTCTACCGCGGTAGACTCAGTTTTCTGATTCTTCAGCCTGTTTTGCGTGGTTCACTTGGGATATTTCATGGTTGGCCTCTCTTTCTTCATTTTTTTCACTCCAAAAGTGCTCCCTAGCCTTCCTTAGTCATATATAACCTACAAATCATGAAAAGCACTAATAAGAGCATTTTGTTATCACTTTTATTATCAAAACTATGCAAGAAGGCGGTTATTTAGGGTCTGAATAAAGTTAAATTCACCTATTATCAACACCCCACACTTAAACCTTTGCTCGTCCTCGAGCAAGCTAAACCACACTTCTAGGCCTAACCATTTGACGCATTACCCCATGTATGCCACACCTTCCATTTTGACAGAACAGCCTAAGAAATGTGCCGGTCACACCCCAGTTGCAGACTCTACTGCCATGACACACTTGCGCTCACTCTAGTTACTCTAACAGAGGTGAAGGCTTACTTTTTCTTCCTGAGTCACATTCCCTCACATTAAAAATCTGAGAGCAGTTCCACACGCATAAAATTTAAACACAAGGAATCGAAGATATCAAGAATTCACTCACTCTCAGAAATAACATTCATATGCCACAAAAGATGCACCATAAGCTTGCCCGTAGTGTACTACTCTACTAATGGAGCTCATTCAATCTAGGATCAATTAGGACTTTATTTGGTTGTAATGTAGGCTGAGGGACGGGTAGGATACATTTAGATATAAGAGTGACTAAAACTCCCTTAGCACTTTAATACATATACTTTAACATTCAAACCCCATACTTATGTCAAGCCAAACTCCACCTTCACATCACTATACATCAACTCCCAAATTATTTAAGCACAATTATATCAAAAGTCACCACTATCAAAGAATATTTGTTTTTCCACAACAATACAACTATATATATATATATATTCATTCTTTTCTTTCTCAATTCAAGTGGCTCTTGCTTTTCAAATCAATGCACCCTTTCTCCTTATTTCATTAGTTCCACTCAAAAGCCAAACCAACCACCCCACACTTTAACTTTTACAAAGTTCATAAACAATTCAAGTGCTCATGAGAGGTTACAATGGTTCAAAAAGATGGTTAATTCAAGCAATTGGGTAGGGCTTGTAATGTGGTTGCCAAAGAAACAGGATTACAGGCTCAAAGGGGTTAACTACGATACATAACAATTAGGCGGGTAAAATATAGATATCTGGCTCAACAAAGAAATGCCTATATCACTTCCAAGACTGAACAAACTACTATTTCGCTTTGCAAACACACAGGGCAAGTTCTAGGCATCAAATGCAATGCAGAGAATACAACAAACCTCACACACACACAGTATGTAACTCATTCTGAATCAGTTTATCAACACACTCATACAAGCGTTCGAGCAAGGCAAGATGTGCAATATTAAGGCATAGATTTATAAGTCCACAACTGAGCCCAAACTTCACACTCTCAAGTTCGTTTAAGTTGTTTGCAGGTGTGTACATCACGGGTAGAATTCTAGCCTTTATCTATCTCAGTTCTAACTACAAACGGAAAATCTACCTAACCCGGTTCAAGCAAAACCCTTGGAAAAGAACCGTGGCCAAAAGAAAAACCAAGGGGGGCTTGCTACACTACCTAAAAAGAAAAAGAAAAAGAAATAAATAACAAAATTTTCATGGACTACTTCCCTCAAGAGTACTGTCCAAGTGGTCCGTGCTCAGGAAGAGCCCCTTTATAAGAACAGTTACTTATATACAACAACATCAATTTCATGCTACAAGACACACAATGTCTATGTACAATACACATATAACTAGAGCAAGTCTCCCACCCCCCACTTAAAAATAATGGCATGTCCTCATGTCATATCAAGAAAGTAAAGAGCAGAAGGGTAAGAAGACTTCCCTGAGGCTTAATCAGAGTCGGAGACGGTGCTGGGGTCCACATGGCAAGCTCTCCCCAAAGCACGAAACCAGGCCATGAACTTGTTCTCAGACCGGGCCTGCCTCTGAGACATTGCATCCATTCGTGTGTGTAGGCCATCCACTGAGGCGCGAAGATCCGCGACCTCTTCCTCCATGGAACGCAGCATAGGCCTGGTAGACTGAGATCTGGCGAAGCCTGCCCCAGTATGAGGGCGCCGAAAGGGTCTGGCACTGTCAGTCGATCTCCTAGATGGTGCACTCGGAAATGGGTCATCATCCTCATCATCTATCACAATTGTTGCACGTGTACCCCTGCCCACTCTGATGCGTGAAGCGCGGAATGGTGCCTCAGGTGCCAACTCTCCATCGGCAGGACCTGTGGGGACCCCCCTCCGCAAGCACAGTTCAGTCACCAAGGAAGGGAAGTAAAACCCCTTTGACAGCAGCGGTCCCCGCAGGACCATTTCGTCACTAATTACCCGGGCTGCATCAAAGTCCTTCTTCGTCATGAAGCACCATGTCAATAATGCTCTGTTGAAGTTCATATCAGTGGTGTTGCTGGAGGGCATGAACCAGCTGCAGATGATAGTCAACCAACACTTAGCCAAATGC
Source organism: Nicotiana tabacum (assembly GCF_000715075.1). Taxonomy (NCBI): domain Eukaryota; kingdom Viridiplantae; phylum Streptophyta; class Magnoliopsida; order Solanales; family Solanaceae; genus Nicotiana; species Nicotiana tabacum. The sequence continues at coordinate 26,802,908 of NC_134084.1, forward strand.
GTGAAAGAATTGGAGTTCAGGGTGCTTTGGTCTTTGATCCAGGTGGGGTGCCCCCCAGCACAAAGTACATCAGTCATAGCCTCCCACGTGACACCTGGTCTGTCATGGTAGAAGTCAACGTCGCCCGTGAACTGGGGCAGCTGCAATACCTGTTGGACAGTCACAATAGAGGCATCTACCACTATGCCTCGCACAATCACCTTCCGCAGCATATGTGCAGGGCAGTTCGCGTAAAACTCCCTAACAATCATCCGGTTCACCGGGCCGGGAGGATCAAAGAAGAATTCCATTTCCCTCCTCCGAATTTCTTCATACATGTCCTCCTGTTCCACGCGGAGGGCTGCCCGGTCAATTTGAATCTCGCGAATGAAGTTCTTTCCAGCCTTTGCATTAAAATCGTCCTCAGCTTGTTCCGATTCAAATCGGGACTCGTCAAATGTCGGCTGGATTGATGTGCCCGCCCCTCTCCTTTGCCTTTTACGGGCCATAGTACCTGCAGGGAGTCAGAGGAAAAAAAAATCAACTTCATCCTAATTAGTGCCAGTCAGATGGGTACTCAGACATCGCCACCTTATGGCACCAAAACAATGCCCCCATTTAATTCTTCTTGACAACTAGCTGCACAAACGGGGTGGTGAAGGTCATAACCTCCATAGAGGCCTCACAACAGAACTACTTACCACATTCTGCCAACACCACCCCACACTTACTCCTGTGCATATCTTTCCAACCATGAACAACACCTCCTACCATCGAGTACAACACTCCATAATTAGGGGTGGGTAGAACCCGCCCCTCAATATCACAACAATTCCAAAATTGTGGCCCACATGGTGCCTAACAACAACTATTCCCAAAAAAATTAGATTTTTAGACCAAAACATCACAAATACCATGAAGGCCCAAGCACCTTAACACCAACCAAGTTCACAACATTATCATACAACAACGAAAATCATGAACAAAGCGAAAATTGACAAAATTATACTAAGCCTACCTAGGTTTAAACTAAGTAAAAGTATTCTAGATTACGCAAAAATAGAAGATTAAATAGATAGAGAAAAATAAAAACTTACTAGTATGGTTGAGTAGAAGTGGGTGATGAATGTGGATGGCAAGGGAGTGTGATAATGGGGTTTTGGGAGGAGAAGAGTGGAAGAGAGAAGATAGAGAGAAGATGGAGAAGAAGAGAATGAGAAAAGAAAGGGGGGGGGGGTTGTGTTTTATTGTGCTGGGCGGATGGGGGATTAGTGGTAGGTGGGGGTGGGGTATTTTGGGTAAAAGGGAAAGAAAAAAAAAATTAAATTTTTTTTTAAAAAAAATCGGACCTGGACCCGGTCTGTGTCTGCCGCGGTTTTACCGCGGTCGCGGTAGAAACGCGGTGGACCAAGTTCAGAGGGTCTTACTTACCGCGGTTCTACCGCGGTCGCGGTAGAAACACGATGGCCTGGGTTCAGAGAGGGGTCAGTACCGCGGTTTGACCGCGGTCGCGGTGGAACCACGGTCTGACCGCGTCTCTGATTCTGATGTCTTTTTTATTTTTTATTTTTTATTTTTTATGTTATACTTACAACAATTTCGTGAGTTGCCTCCCACGGAGCGCCTGATTTAACGTCGCGGCACGATGCAGGATGAGCGCATTTAAGGCTCGCTCGACCTCTGTGGTTCAGTCAGGTGTAGTTCAGACCCTTCCTTAAGTTCGTTCATACCCACATACAACTTCAATCTCTGACCATTGACTTTAAATGTACGAGAGTCATTCTCAGTGGCGACTTCAACTGCTCCTGACGGGAAAACTTCAACTACTCGAAATGGTCCCGACCATCGTGACTTCAGCTTGCCCGGGAACAACCTTAGTCTTGAGTTGTATAACAATACCATGTCCCCAGGTTTGAAATTTCGCTCAACAATGTTTTGATTGTGTAGTTTCTTCATTCTCTCTTTGTACAGCCTTGTGCTCTCAAAAGCAAGATACCTGAATTCCTCGAGCTCATGCAATTCTGTGACTCTTGATGTGCCCGTAGCTTCCATATCTAAGTTTAGTTGCTTCAGTGCCTACCACACTTTATGCTTAAGTTCTACAGGTAGGTGACAGGCCTTCCCAAACACTAACTTGTATGGTGACATACCAATTGGTGTCTTGAAAGCTGTTCTGTAAGCCCAGAGTGCATCATCTAGCTTCCTTGCCCAATCAGTTCTTGTGGCGTTTACAGTTTTCGTTAACACACTCTTGATTTCCCTGTTGGATACCTCAACCTGTCCACTAGTCTGCGGGTGGTAAGGAGTAGCTACCTTGTGGCGCACATCGTATTTCATAAGCAACTTCTCGAAGGCTCTATTGCAGAAGTGAGTGCCTCCGTCGCTAATAATCGCCCGTGGTGTCCCAAAGCGGGTGAATATGTTCTTCTTTAGAAATCCCACCACCACTTTCGCATCATTTGTGGGCAATGCTACATCTTCCACCCACTTGGACACATAGTCTACAACAACAAGGATGTATTTATTGCCATAGGAGCTGACGAAGGGACCCATGAAATCAATCCCCCAGACGTCGAACACTTCTATCTCCTGAATTGGGTTCATGGGCATTTCGTGGCGCCGGGAAATGTTCCCGGTGCGTTGACATTCATTACAACCCTTCACCCATGAGTGCGCATCTTTAAACACAGTCGGCCAGAAAAATCCGGCCTCTAGCACCTTCGCTGCTGTCTTGATCCCTCCAAAGTATCCACCATAAGCGGATGCATGACAAGCCTGCAAAATAGAAGATTGTTCTATCTCGGAGACGCATCTCCGGATCATGTTATCCAGGCATATTCTAAAGAGATAGGGCTCATCCCAATAGTACAAGCGGCTTTCACGAAAAAATCGTTTCCTCTGGACAGATGAAAGGTCGTGAGGAACTATACCACTGGCTAGGTAATTGGCCAAGTCCGCATACCATGGCGCTTCCTGATGAGTGGTGGCGAGCAGTTGCTCGTCTGGAAAAGTTTCCAGAATTTCCTCAACTTCAATTGCATTTTCAGATCCCTCAAGTCGTGATAGGTGATCAGCGACTTGATTCTCAGTGCCCTTGCGGTCACGTATTTCAAGATCAAACTCTTGCAGAAGCAGCACCCAACGAATCAGGCGTGGCTTAGAGTCTTTCTTTTCTATTAAGTATCTGAGAGCAGCATGGTCAGTGTATACAATTACCTTTGATCCTATCAGGTAGGACTGGAACTTGTCGAATGCGAACACCACAGCTAGCATCTCCTTTTCAGTCACCGTATAGTTCAACTGGGCTCCACTCAGCGTTCTACTAGTATAGTAGATTGGGTGCATCAATTTATCTTTTCGCTGGCCCAGCACTTCCCCCACTGCATAGTCACTAGCGTCACACATTAGTTCGAACGGTTGCTCCCAGTTGGGGGTAACAATGATGGGTGCTGTGACCAGCTTTTGCTTCAGCTTCTCAAACGATACCCTGCAATCATCAGAAAATACAAACGGGTGATCTTTCTCTAATAACTTACAGAGAGGATTGGCGATTTTGGAGAAGTCTTTTATGAACCACCGGTAGCAACCGGCATGTCCAAGGAAACTCCTGATTGCTTTGACCGAAGTTGGTGGAGGCAGCTTTGCTATTACATCAACTTTTGCTCGATCTACCTCTATTCCCTTGCTTGACAGCCGGTGCCCCAAGACTATGCCTTCTTGTACCATGAAATGGCACTTTTCCCAATTCAGCACCAGATTAGTCTCGATGCACCTTTTCAGCACACGCGTCAGATTCACCAGGCACTCATCAAATGAATTCCCCACCACTGAGAAGTCATCCATGAATACATCCATTATATCCTCAACCATGTCAGTGAATATGGCCATCATGCACCATTGGAATGTGGCGGGTGCATTGCATAGGCCAAAGGGCATCCTCCTAAAGGCATAGATGCCATAAGGGCATGTGAAGGAGGTCTTCTCTCGATCCTCAGGTGCAATGGAAGTCTGATTGTACCCTGAGTACCCGTCCAGAAAACAAAAGTGTGACCTCACTGCTAATGTATCTAGCATTTGATCAATGAAGGGAAGTGGGAAGTGGTCTTTCCGGGTGGCTAGATTCAACTTTCGATAATCCATGCAAATTCTCCAGCCTGTGACGGTTCTCGTTGAGATTAGTTCATTGTTGTCATTCTTCACAACCGTCATGCCACCCTTCTTAGGCACACATTGAACTGGGCTAACCCAGCTGCTGTTAGAGATTGGGAAAATAATTCCCGCATCTAGCCACTTTATCACTTCCTTCTTCACCACCTCCTTCATATTTGGGTTCAGCCTCCTCTGATGTTCCCTAGAAGGTTTGTGCCCCTCTTCCAGCAGAATCTTATGCATGCAGTACGCGGGGCTGATCCCCTTGATGTCTTCCATGGTCCACCCAATGGCAGTTTTGCACTCCTTCAATACCTGTAGAAGCTGTTGGACCTGCACATCTAACAAACCAGATGAGATAATAACAGGTAGAGTGGAGTTAGGTCCCAGAAATTCATACATGAGGTGGCCTGGCAATGGCTTTAGTTCCAGCTTCGGTGGTTCTTCATTGGATGGCTTAGTTGGAGGAGTCTCCCTCTTTTCTAAGTGTAGGGGCTCAAACTCTAGATTTCTTTCCCAAAACCCTCTACCTTCCAATGCCAACACCCATTCTGCCAAGTCCTCACTGTTCACTTCCTCCAAATTCGTCAAACATGCAACGATGGGATCCTCAATCGTCAACACTTCATCATCAGACTGAACGATTACATCCACGGCATCAATAAGAGCAATTTGCGAACTCACTTGGGCGCCTCATAGATTTCTGCACATTGAATATAATCTCTTCGTCATTGAGCCTCATCTTAAGCTCCCCGGTCTCACAATCAATAAGAGCTCTCCCTGTGACCAAGAATGGTCTTCCTAAGATGATAGGAATTTCTTCATCTACTTTGCAATCCAATATCACAAAATCAGTAGGGAACACGAACTTCCCCACCTGAATAAGTACATCATCAAGGATCCCAAATGGATGCTTCACAGTCCTGTCAGCCAGCTGCAACAGCATAGAGGTGGGTCTAGCTCTCCCAATGCCCAACCTCTTGTAAATGACCAGGGGCATAAGATTAATGCTGGCCCCTAAATCACAGAGTGCTTTCGCAAAAGCAAAGTTTCCAATAGTACATGGAATAGTAAAACTCCCGGGATCTGAGAGCTTTTCAGCAACAGGTCTAGTTACCACTGCACTGCACGTCTGACTAAGTGTCACCGTAGCCAAGTCTTGGAAGTCAAATTTCCGGGACATTAAGTCTTTCATCATTTTTGTGTATCCAGGCATATCCTTTAAAGCTTCGATCAATGGAATATTTACCTGAATTTGCTTGAGCATCTCAAAGAACTTTTTGTATTGCTCCTCCTTTTGGTGTTTAGCCAACCTCTGTGGAAATGGTGCAAGAGGTCTTTTCTTCCCAATCACTTGGGACTTTTCTTTCTCAGCTACTATCTCTACTACTGGCTCTTCAACTACTTCAGCAACTTTCTCGGTCTCCTGCTGAATATTCTTTTCTTCCTGAGCAGGCTGGACTGTCACATCTATTAGCCTTATGGATTCATCCAGCTCAATGGGTACTTGAATAAGTGTCTCAGCCTGTATATTGTCACGAACTCTCTCCTGCTCTTCATCGAGATCCCTGCCATTACGGAGACTCACCGCCATCAGTTGCTTCGGGCCCTGATCTTTAGGATTGATTTAGGTATCTGCAGGTAGCGTTCCTTGAGGATGATTATTCAGAGACATTGAAATTTGGCCCACCTGCACTTCAATATTTTTGATAGCTGCGTCATGTGCATCTACTCTCTCATTTATCTTCGCAGTGGACCCAATAACCTGCTGCATCATTGCTTCCAGTCTAGCAAACCCATCGTCCTGTCTTCCACCATGCTTCTGCTGAGGCGGGTGGTACCCCTGCTGCTAATTGTTGTACCCCTGGGATCTAGGATACGGTGCCATGTTGTTGGGGGGTCTCATACCTCCCATGTTTCCGGCGTTATATTGTGGCGGAGGTGGTCTGTACTGTTGTTGAGTCTGCTGACCCCAGTTCTGATTTCCCTGTCTCTGACCCCCATAGTTAGCTACATAGTTCATATCTTCAGGGTGCTGATGATGATGATCAAGCTCTGTATTCCAAGGATTACCAACTGGTTGACTAATGCAAGATGTGCACAAGCCCCCATTGGTAGTGTCTACTATGTGTACCTGCTGCTTCTGTCCTGATTCCTCCACCTTTTTGGTGAGGATGCTCATTTGTGTCAGGAGGGTCGCCATATTTTCAGCCATAGTGTTTGAAGGATCAAGGGGCACTGAGTGTACCACTGGAGTTATGGGTGCATTCCTGGATGTCCATCCCGAATTCTGTGCCATTTTATCAAGTAAACTCTGACCTTCTCTCCATGTCTTGCTCAAGAATGCCCCACCAGCTGAAGCATCCACAATATTCTTCAACCCATCCGACAGTCCCATATAAAATCGTTGTCCCAACATCTGTTCTGGAATACCATGATGTGGACACATAACCAACATTCCTTTGAACCTGCTCCATGTTTCATGCAGTGTCTCCATTGGTTTCTGCTTGAAACACGATCTCATCAATTTGTTGGGCAGTTTTGTTGGGTGGATGAAACTTGTTATGAAACTGCTTGACTAACTCATCCCACGTTGCTATAGAATTTATGGGGAGTGAGTTTAGCCAAACTTGTGCAGCTCCTGTCACCGAGAATGGGAACAATAATAACCTGATAGCCTCTGGAGTGACATTGGGCTGCCTTTGGGTCTTGCAGATCGACAGGAAGTTCTTCAAGTGTTGCTGAGGATCTTCAAGTTGTGTCCCAGAAAAGAGTCCCTTGTTTTGCAACAAGTGCAGCATATTATTTGTGATCTGGAACGACTCAGCTTGTATTGCAGGCACAACTATGGCAGTAGCTAAATTGTCAGCTGTGGGCTGTGCCCAGTCATACAGTGCACCCTCGGGCACCAGAGGTGCCGCGTCTCTGACATTCAAGTTGACTTGCTCATACTTGCCGTTTCCGTTAGGGTCGATTGCGTCTCCCATGTCAGTTTCGAATTTGTCTGTTTGTTGAGGTGGTTGAAGTCTTCTGTTGGCACGGTTCAATGCCCTGAATATTTTCTCAGGGTTTGCGAGTCCTTCAAGTAGTTCTCCAGTCCTTGTAGAGTTTCTAGGCATACACCTGTGCAACCAAGTCAACAACCGTCAAAAATTTCAATCAAAAATTGGGTGTAGAGAAACTGCTTACGCGAAGATTTTTTTTTGTATTTCTAGCAATGGTAATTGATAATTCCTTTAACTCCCCGGCAACGGCGCCAAAATTTGATCATGCCCAACTATGCCTTATAAAAAGGACAATGCGGACGTTGCAAATATAACCCGAGTATTACGCCCAGGGTCGAATCCACAGAGAGTTAACCTATCAATCACTATATTTAGACCCACTAAACTCTTCAGAACCAGCTTCCCAAATGTTTGAATCACAAGTTGATGGTTTCTATAGTAACTAAGATTGTAAGTAAATTAAACAGGCTGTAAACTAAAACGCTAAGGTTGTAAACAATGAGGAGATAAAGCTAAGGTAAAGATTTCCCCTATTGATGGAATCCCTTTTGTTTATGCTTCATACAAATGTACCAACACTTCTCTATCAATCATGAACGCTCGTCTTACCATAAATCTCTCCCGAGTAATCACAGTAATATACTATTGCACTCTCCCGAGATACACTAGCTAGTTTTAATTAACACAGTTCACTTAAGATTGCACTCAATGCTTCGTTATCCCTAATCCCGCCTTTAAACCCGCAGTTATAGATTCCTCTTATACTTTAGGAGTGGTGTTATTCAACAATAACCTAAATATGCACTCTCTCCCGAGTTATGCACACTAACTAGGCACAACTAATTGAGGATCCTGTCAATTAACTACAACAAGAACATAGTTGAATAAATAAAGATTGAAACTAGCAATTTGTATTCACATAAACAAGAAGTTCATCCCCCAATAGGTTCCATCAAAACCTTAGACAAAAGATTTAGCTACTCATAACTATGGGTAAACAAACTAAGATAAGATTCATCATAAACTAGCAATAGAAATCAAAGAAAAGAAGAAAGATGTTTTGGGTGATCTCTCACAATGGTTTTTTCTTCCTAAGAAACTCTAAAAATCAATACATGCCTCTCTTGGGTGGAGTCTAGTGTTTAAAATAGGGTTTTTGGGCTAAAAATCCCGTGTTTTGCACTTTAGCCCCTGAAATTTCCGCCTCCTGCCGCGATTCCACCACGGTCGCGGTAGAACCGCGGCCAAACATGGCCTCTGAAATTCCTTCTATCCGCGAACATCCTTCACCGCGGTTCTACCGCGGTCGCGGTAGAACCGCGGTAGACTCAGTTTTCTGATTCTTCAGCCTGTTTTGCGTGGTTCACTTGGGATATTTCATGGTTGGCCTCTCTTTCTTCATTTTTTTCACTCCAAAAGTGCTCCCTAGCCTTCCTTAGTCATATATAACCTGCAAATCATGAAAAACACTAATAAGAGCATTTTGTTATCACTTTTATTATCAAAACTATGCAAGAAGGCGGTTATTTAGGGTCTGAATAAAGTTAAATTCACCTATTATCAGGACCCAACATGTTTGTAAGATGAGGGTCGTATATAAGTACAGGTGTTAAGAAACTCAAGATCGCTTAGTGAAGAATAAAACACAATGAGAGCGAAGTATCCATAGAAATTATGACGGGTTTAAGACTCATCGTTGTTGGTAAATTTACATTAGGTCCTATATTCGATAGAAGGATTTTTTGTTTGGTTAGAGATAATACATCAACATAAGAAAAAATGTGAGATTTTGAAATTCCTTAATTTTTAGAATATTGGAAACAAGCTGGACCAAATTGTACATGAAATGAATACGGAACATTCGTATAGTCAACTCTATCTAATTCGGGATTGAGGGATATTTCCAATGAAAAGTCCATTCAATAATGCTATATATTAAGATTAAAAGAAACATATAGTATAATCCACAAGGAGATCAATGTCGTACAATCATTGGTATCAAATCTGAAATCTTCAACTTTTTCACTCCACAAAAGACCAAAAGTCTGTTTTTCAGAGAACTCACATACTTCTTACTCTCCACAAATAGCATTAGTGAGAGGGAGAACAGGGAACACAAAGATTATGGTTAGGCACAAGATACTCAAATGGCTAATTCACATTCACAAACTGGCCAATGCATAAAGCAACAACAATAACAACAACAACAACAACAACAACAATAACAACAACAACAACAACAACAACAACAACAACAACAACAACAACAACAACAACAACAACAACAACAACAACAACAACAACAACGATCCAGTATAATCCTACTTAGTGGGGTTTGGGGAGGGTAGTGTGTACGCAGACCTTACCCCTACCCTAGAGTAGAGAGACTGTTTCCAAATAGACCCCCGGCATCCTTCCCTCCAAGAACTTCTCACCTTGTTCTTGGGTAGACTCGAACTCACAACCTCTCGGTTGGAAGTGGGGGTTGCTTACCATCAGAACAACCCCTCTCGGTTGGAAGTGGGGCCAATGCATAAAGCACACTACCTAAATGTTTCTGAATGTGGTAAGACATAAATTTTGTAAAGAAACAAAAGACTGAATAAAAAAATCATAAAAACAAACCTAACATCCAACAAGATACATATTTCCTAGTGGTTTTAGATAAAAAGCCTATATATATGTATATATATATATATCATTCTCAGCCGGGCACATACTTCTCGGTACAAAATGTGCAAACAGAAAAGTGATCGGATTGTATATTCCTTGACCTTAAGAGAAACTCCAAGCCGCGACATAATCAAGGATGGAAGCAGTAGCCAAAATGTTATTCTTGAGAGTGAACTTATCAGCCTTAGCAGGACGACTGCATAATAAATAAATACAAAAAGTGATGTCAATTTCTGCTTCACAGAGTTAAAACAACAAATTCCCGGGTGAAATCTCCTTCGACATGTAAATTCTCTCAATCTAAGTGGAATAAGTACTGGCGGCCTTAGGGATAGAACTTGTTACGGATAAGGGCCAAAACTGCCCCTAACCTATTCGCTTAAGTTTAAAAATATCTTTTATCCATCTATTTTATAAAAATTGCTCACACCATAAAAATCTGGCCCATTCATGTCCCTAACGTCAACTTTTCGGCCTACTCATACCCTAAAAACTAACAGCCCTATTTTAATTAAGAAAAGAATTTATTGTTTATTATGGGTTAATTTCCTTTTGGCTTAAATTAAAACCTCACCCCATATCCACTTATTAGCCTACTCCGTCTTAGATTTTCACCCTTCAACACCCATGGATCTCCCTCTCCATCTCAGATTTTTCGGCCTTAATTTAATTTTTAAATTAACATTTTTTATTAAATCAATTTTCTGAGTGAAATTAGGTACTCTTTGAAATTAATGCTTCATTGTAAGATTTTATGGTTTAATAAGTTATCTTTCTGCCAACGTTATATTTGTTGTGCCACCATGTAGCTTTTAAGAGTTAATTGAAATCATATGAGCAAATTAGCTTCACAATTCATCGGTATTAATTTGGTTGGGAAACTGTAGGCGATGATTAAGCTGGGAAAGATGAATAGGGAAAGGGACCAAATAATAAATTAATAAAAAGAAAAATATGAAATTTTAACAAATGAAACCTAAATAACGATTGAATCATGAGTCGAGTATGAAATCGAGTGGTTGAGGGACTACAAAGAGTTTAACGGGTTGGAACGACTAAGACGGATCATTAGCGGGTTATATATAGATAAGATATAGGTTAGAATTAGATTTTTAATTTTGACCAATACACAATTTCCACGTCATATATAATAAAATATTTTTTTTGTTTCAGCAAATGTCCATCTGAAATAAGGGCATGAATGGGCTAAATTTTTAGCGGTGAGGGTAACTTTTACAAAATAGGTGGACGGAGGGTATTTTTAAGCTTAAGTGAATAGGTTAAGGGTAGTTTTGACCCTTTTCTGAACTTGTTATAAGCAATCATTTCAGACATCAACATATGATGCTGCTTGACACTATGCTTATTTAGTTGCTTTATATGTCAAATTTAATTATCAACTATCTGATGTGAGCCACAACTGTACCGCCATGTCTCTCGTAAGTGTGCACATGTAGCATGAGCAATAGGATATTATTTATATTCATGGATGAGATCATCAACATCATAACTTAGAATTGCTCTGTAGGTAATGGAATCTTTTTTTTTCTTTCTATTATTGTAAGCATTGCGATCTTTTCTATGTCAGGCAGTGCTATCCTTCTCTAGGTGGCACATCACATGGTTTATACCTTAAAGAGTATCTTGCTATTTCAATACATACCATATCTTACAACTTCATGTATCATATCGTCACCATTCAATTTATCACCCTTATTAATATCAGCAATTATACTTTTTGTATCAGCCATTAATAATGTATCTGATATACACGCTAAAAAATCAGTTTCCATAATGACTTCACATTTGGTATAGAATTGTTGGTCACGCAGTTTTCAATTATCATCTACAGTTCAAACGTTTAATCAAAAGTGATAGAAATTTTAGTGTATATCATATTATATTCGTGACTAGAATCACATATATTCTTTAAGTCATATCCTCTTATAGGACTCTCAGCCAAAGTTTTAGCTAGTTTGTCCATAGGAAAAGGTGACATGTCTTTAGAAGCTTAAATTTTTCAATTTTAGCTTCTATGTCCTTTTTTTTTCCTCACTACACTTCAAGTAACTAATTGTTTATCAAAATATTCTCATTTGGACCATAATTGTGATAGATATCGTTTGATACATTGCCCCAATGGTCCATGAGAGAATCCAAAAGCATAGACTCTTCATATATCGACCCATATATAATTCTTCAATTTTGCTAGTTTCGCCCCAACTAGGCAAAGATAGTTTGGTATATCAGCAGAACAATTCTTTATTAACTTTATAATTCCTCATGTTTTCTTCTCCCTTTCCTATGCCGAGCTCTATCATCCACAAAGATATTTTTTATCGAACTTGGAAGATCATCCTAACGACTTCAGAATTTTAACTTGAATCATTACTGAAATAGGTCATGTGATAACACACTTTTCTTTGTTATCCCCTAGCTCGCCTTTCAGTGTCACTCTTAGTTGGAGTTCTCGATCTCATTTTCGTCCAACAATTTCTAAATTGGGAATAAGAAAACAATTAGAATGGATTTTCATGACCACTTTGTGTGACAACATATGTCACAATAACTCGTAGATGAGCAATTAAGTTTAAGAGTCATATTCATATTTATTTTACCATTTTAGGACCACACAAGTATCAATGAAAAAAATGATTAAAACTTGTGCAAAAATTAGTGGTTGCACACTGTTAGTCATTAGTTGCACAAAAGAATTTTGTCACTGCCAAGTTTCACACAGAAACTACAGAACCATAACTTCAAACTTTTATATACTTGGGAAAAGATTTAAATTGTTGTTAACGTTTTAGAAACTAGAATATGTGAATAATCTATCTTCTTATTATACTATTGGGGTTCAATAACAGATTTGGTTTCATGCCTCTAACAGCGACAAACTATGTCAGTACCCATAACAATACTTTTCTATGGCGGCAATTTAAACTTAGAAACAAACAACCTCACCGCTCTGATACCAATGTTAGATAATAACGAGGGGCGAGAACAATGAAATTATATATCTTCTTAACGCACGAAAGAATGGTTAAACTCACCACCAAATTAATCACCACAAGTCATGTGGCAGTATTTTCAAAATAAATGAGTCCAAGTGTCATGCCTTAAACCAAGTGTTACTATGCGTGGAAAGAAACATTGTGTAGTTATAAGCCTATAAATAGGCACTTATTCCCTAATAATGATGCAATAGAAATGCTTCCTATTTCTACTTTTTCTCTCCATTGCACCTATGTTCTTTCTTTCCTTTATTTTTCGTTCCAATTTAGTTGATCTTATTCCTTTTTCTTATTTGCTGGATTTGAAAATTAATATTTTGCTGATTCTTGTATCCTCTTAAATAGAGATAGGCTTGTTTAATCCTGGAAAAATATTTCACATTGCTGAAATAATTCTTAGAACAGTGTCCAACACGGCTCAAGCCAATTCGCGTGTTCCGCTCACAAATAATATTATAGCAGTATTGTTGTTATTTTCACGTGTCATTTTTATACAATCTAAGAAACTAGGGCAAGTAATACCACTACGAAATTTTTTGATGATGCTGCCAATTTTGGTGTTGTCCCTGCTGCTACTGTTCCAGTTGTCTTGCCAGATATCCATGGTGTTGTAATTACGTTATTGCATCCACAATTTTGGCAGACACTAATGTCAAAATACAGGTATATAAATAGATATGGTTATATATCCAATATTAATATAAACCTTCAAGAAAAATGCAACTCGATGCAAGAGAAGAGTTGGGATAAATAATAATCTCGCTAAGTCAAAATTAAATTTGACTAAAACGTATAATATAATTATTGCAGTCATTTCTCAAATAAATAATGTGGCCAATGTGAGAAATTGGGTGATAGACTCTAGAGCTACTAGGCACATTTGTGAAGATAAAAATTACACCCAAATTGAGGAAGGAGAAGAAACTATTTATCTTGGTGAATCAAGAACAACTCGCGTTCTTGGGAAAGAAAAAATTCTTCTCAAACTCACATCTGGTAAAATTCTAGCATTGAGTGATGTATTGCATGTTCCTAATATCCAAACCAATTTGATTTCTATGGATTATTAGGAAAAGTTGGAGTGAAAGTTTCTTTCGAGAATGATGAGGTTGTATTGACCAAAAATAATATTTTTATGGGCAATGGATATTGTAATCATAGTTTATTTGTACTTAATATTTCTGATACTAGCAATCAAAATGCATCTTCTTCTGCTTATATGGTTGAGTCAATTTTCTTGTGGCATGCTAGACTAGGACATGTTAATGTCGCGTATATAAAGAAAATGCAGTCGCTAGGATTAATATCTGATTTAGATACAAATAATATTAACAAAAGTGAAATATGTGCTGAAGCTAAAAGTACTAGAAAGACTTATTTTTCTGTAAATAGAGAAACTGAATCATTATCCTTGATTCACACTTATTTAGGCGATTTAAAGCAGACTATGACTAGAGATAGTAAAAGATATTATGCGACTTTTATTGATGATTTTTCTAGATATACTAAGTTTTATTTGCTTAGAAATAAAGATGATGCTTTTAATGCTTTTATTTCTTATAAAACTGAGATTAAAAATCAACTTAGTAGAAAAATCAAGAGAATTCGAAATGATAAAGGTGGAGAATATTTATCTTTGAATGAATTTTGTGAAAAGAATGGAATAATTCATGAAGTAACTCCGCCTTATTCACCTGAGTCAAATGGAGTAGCTGAAAGGAAAAGTAGAACATCGAAAGAGACGATGAACTCCATGTTATTTAGTTCTAATGCTCCTGATAATTTGTAGGGTAAAGCTATATTATTTGCTTGTCACTTACAAAATAGAATACCACATAGAAGAACTGGAAAAACTTTGTATGAATTGTGAAAAGGTTATAAACCTAACTTGAAATATTTAAAAGTGTGGGGGTACCTTGCTAAAGTTCTTTTGCCTAAACCTAAAAAAAATGGATTCTAAAACTGCTGATTCCATGCTTATTGGATATGCTGAATATAGTGCTGCATATAGATTATTTGTTTTAAAAAGTGATGTGCTTTATTACAATACTATAATTAAGACAAAGAATGCAGAGTTCTTGAATATGTTTTTCTACTGTTTGATAAAATTTCTCATATACATGTTGAAACAAAGAATGAGATTACCTATAATGAGAAATTGAGAAGGAGCAAAATGCTTAGAAAAGAATATTTTTCTTATAGAAATGATTTTCAAATTTTTCTTGTCGATAATGAATCATTAAATTATTTTGAAGCTATAACTTCTTCATATGCTAATTATTCGAAAGAGGCAATAAAAGTTGAAATTGATTATATTTAGAAAACTAAAACATGAATTGTAACAGGATTTACCTTCTGGTTCAAAGCCTATTGGTTGTTAATGGATTTTCAAAAAGAAATTTAATCTTGATGGATCTTTAGATAAATATAAAGCTCGGTTAGTCGCAAAAGGATTTTCTCAAAAACAAAATATAGATTATTTTAATATATTTGCACCAGTGACTAGAATTTCTTCTATTAGAGCTTGAATTGCCTTAGCTTCAATCCGTAAGCTTTTTATCCATCAAACGGATGTCAATACAGCCTTTTTAAATGGTGATTTAGAAGAAGAAATTTATATGGTTCAACCTAATGGCTGTGTCATTCCTGGAAAAGAAAATAAAGTTTGTAAATTAATTAAATATCTTTATGGTCTTAAACAAGCTCCTAAACAGTGGTATGAGAAATTTGAACAAGTCTTACTGAGAGACAGTTTTTCTTCAGTGGACGTGGATAAATATGTTTATACTAAAATGGTAAATAATGATTATGTGATAATATATTTGTATGTTGATGACATGCTTATATTTGGTACAAGTTTAAATATTGTGCAAAGTACTAAATTATTTATGTCTGCTAATTTAAATAT
Organism: Nicotiana tabacum; assembly: GCF_000715075.1. Classification (NCBI taxonomy): domain Eukaryota; kingdom Viridiplantae; phylum Streptophyta; class Magnoliopsida; order Solanales; family Solanaceae; genus Nicotiana; species Nicotiana tabacum. The sequence continues at coordinate 26,818,636 of NC_134084.1, forward strand.
GAAAGATCTGGGTGAAGTAAATATGATATTGGGAGTTAAAGTTATAAGGAGTGAAGATGACATAATGTTGTCACAAGAACATTATGTTGAGAGACTTCTTAAGAAGTTTGAATATTTTAATGTCACACCAGTGAGCACTCCTTTTGATGCTAACTCTAAGTTGTAAAAGAATAATGGTGACCCAGTTGCTCAGTCTAAATATGCTCAGGTTATTGGGTGTCTGATGCATTTAATGAATTTTACAAGGCCTGATATAGTTTATGTTATGTGTAGACTGAGTAGATATACTCATAATCCCAACTACAATTATTGTTCTGCATTAGCTAGACTAATGAAATATTTGAGAGTAACCATGCATTATGGTATCCTATATAGTGAATTTTCTTCTATTTTAGAAGGGTACAGTGATGCAAACTAGATCTCTAATTCAGATAAGACAAAATTCACTAGTGATTATGTATTCACCTTTGGTGGTAGTGCAATATCGTGGAAATCAGCTAAACAGACGATCATTGCTAGATCGACTATGGAATCAGAGTTTGTAGCTCTGGAGTTAGCTGGTTCTGAGGCTGAGTGGCTAAGAAACTTCTTAGCTAACATCCCTTTAATAAAGAAAGTATTGCCTTCTCTGTCTATGCATTGTGATTGTCAAGTGGCAATAGCTACTGCAATAAATCTTATAATTGTAAAAGTAGACACATGAAATTGAGGCATAATGTAATAAAATAGTTGCCGAGAGATAGAATAAATTCCATTGATTATGTGAAGTCAGAGATAAATTTGGCTAATCCTCTAACTAAACCTGTGGGAAGAAAATTAGTTCTTCAAACCTCAAAAGAGATGGGGTTAATGCCAACATATTGTCAATAGAGATGGTAACCCAACCTATATGATTGGAGATCCCATGAAGTAGGTACATATGGGTAATAACAATTCAATATGACACTGAAGCACTAAAAGAGGGTGCTTGACTGCTACTAATTGAGGGGTTGAGTTATAACTCTTAATGGAATTCATATTCCTTATGGATGGTATATTTAAAAGCAGTATACACTTGATGAATTAACCTATATGAGAGTGGAGTGTGGCCGCTCCTATGAGATTTTGGCCTAGTCTCTAGGGCTCTCATGAATTACCAGGCACGTGCATGGCCTAGTAGCGCAAAACTGCGTTGAACAGCAAAATTGTGAGGGTCAAGATGTGATTGATAAAATCTCTGACTTACAATAAAAATTATTGGTTCATAAAAATATTATATTTCACCAGTAATTCTTTGAGTTAAATTTTATTGATCCAAGTTGGTTCATAGTCCAGAAGACACCAAACCTATTATATTTGGACCATACAAATCCAACAAGTATTATTATTCTATCTTCTTCTTTTTTATTTTGAAAATATGTGGGGAATGTGACAGTCAGTATTTTCAAAAATAAATGAGTCCACGTGTCATGCTTTAAATCAAGTGTCACTATTCATGGAAAGAAACATTAGAGTGGCAAAAAGGAAATTAAGGGCAAATGTATGGACACTTGTCTATATTTACAACTATTTATAAGCCCATAAATAAGCACTCAATTCACTGATGATGATGTAATAGAAATGCTTCTTATTTCTACTTCTTCTCTCCCTTACACTTGTGTTCTTTCTTTCCTTTATTTTTCTTTCCAATTTAGTTGGTCTTATTCCTTTTTCTTATTTGCTGGATTTGAAAATTAATATTTTGCTGATTCCTGTATTCTCTTAAATAGAGGTAAACTTGTTTAATTCTGGAAAAATATTTCACATTGCGGAAATAATTTTTTAGGACAGCGCCCAGCACGATTCAAGCCAATTTGTGTATTTTCGCTCACAAATAATATTATAGCATCATTATTATTATTTTCCACGAACTAGATGTCTCCGTGCTGCTTTATTTATGTGTTTGTTCGGAGAATCTTAGACATCGATATCTCCATTGAATTAGAAGAAAGAATTTCTATAGAGGGGAAGTTTTTCTACAGAGAAGTTAATGTGAACTTCCTGTAATTGATCCCAAACATTTACTTTCTATATTAAAATAAGCAGTAGTTTTATATTTTAGAGTTTAGTAACTTCCCTTATCTTTACTCCTCGGGCCGGGTCAGGCGACCCACGATCCAATATCCTACTATTTACGTTAAATCCTAGGAACACCGCTTATAATTATATATATAGGCAGGGTGATATAGTTTCACTTCACTCAAAGACTAAAAAACATGGCCTCCAGGTCTTCAGGCAATCTTGCTTTGTTCACTGTCCTCCTCATGTTTACCATTGGTTGGTACACACTCTCTCTCTCTCTCTATCTCTTTTTCGATTCGAAATGAAGTGTATGATAAATTTTGCAATCAATCTTTGCAGTTGCATTGGCTCGAATGGTAAAGGCAGATACCGTAGAAGAAGTAGTTGCAGGTGAAGGAGCAGCAGCAACAATTGAACTAGTGAGAAGTAAGCTGCTTCCACAAGCAGGTAGATGCCCAAGATTTTCTTGTCAGACTCACAATGATTGCTATATGAGGGGTTGCCCTGCTTGTTCTTCTGGTGGTTACTGTCTCAACCGCTAATTAATTGGACAAAGTTGTGTAACATTTAGGGGGAGAGTTTTAGACTGGTATTTACACATACCCTCAGTGTTGTTTTCTTTCGAATAAATGAAATATCTCCTTGTATCAAGAGGCTTCCTTTCTTTGTTCATGTTGTCTCTCCTGCACTTGTTCATGGATGTATCTTTTGTTTTTGGCTAATTTAGCTATTTTATCGCAATTTATGTGATATTTTTTTTTATTACTTTTTGAGAGTTAAACTTCTTAATTTTGAAATGCTTTTGGTACATTGAACACAATAATTTAAAATTCAAAGAACATATAGTAAAAATCTTAATTTGCAACCTTTTTTTATGTTCTTGAGGAAAGCTTTTCCCAAAAAGAAAAAAAAGATAAAGAAGTTTTTGTTAGCAGAGTAAAACTTATCAAAGAACAATTATCTAAGGTTTCTTTTATCCGAAGATAAAACGTTCCAGGAAACTTACTCCAAAATCTTTTTAAAAAGTATTTACATAAACGTTCTTACCCTTAATTTAATTGACCAAGTACTCCTTTCAGTAGAAAATAGTATAATATATCCATATATTTTTTTAAACGTATATTGATAGAGCTAAACAAAATAAGATATATTGAGGGCCGACAATTTCTCATGCTAACACGTGAATAGTGCGATTCCACAGTCTTTATATTTTCAAATTATTACTAAAACAATTAGCCCTGCCTAGGTAGTGGCAAAAATATTTGAAATTCATAACTTCTCGATTACTACTGCCAAGACTTTCTGAAATTAGTGACACTTGGTTTTATATAGTTGTAGTAGTTGAGGGAATTCACAACTTTCCTGCCTAGATTTATAGAATTTCGCGACCACTTGGTTTAAGTGACCGCGGAGGCGAATCTTGTTGTTGTTTTTTTTTTTGCGAATCTTGTCTAACTAACATTTGACCAATTTCCTTTATATATTTTTGTTTTAGTATTTAATTTGATGTATAGTCTTTGAAATTATGATTTCGAATAGGAGTTAAAACATCAAATCAATCTAATAAACATAGTACACATCATAAACTTGTACCTGCGGCATTTGTGCAGAAATTTAGTATAAGTAAGTAAATCAACGCGTACTCGAAGAAATATTAGCGAAGGATCGATATCGACACTTACTAGTAACCCAATTATCAAAAAATATAAATAAATAGATAGATATGAAGCATAGCAAGTACCAATAAAATAAATAAATATATAAAACATGCTTCTTAGTAGAGCAATAAATATGAAATCGTCAAATACAAAATACTGTCTCGAATGGAATATATATGTGACCAATATCCGGTGCAACCGCCAAATCTGAATCAGGCTACTCATATACGCGCTGACTCCCTATCGAAATATTACGCACGATTCTGTCGAGGCGAACAACTCGATCCCTGTCACGACCCAAAACTCGACCCATCGTGATGACGCCTATCGTGGAACTAGGCCAGCCTTAACTCAATCAAAATCCAACACAACAATGCTAAGGTTGAACAAAACATTTACGGAAGCTTTTAACATTTTCAAGAAAAACTGTCTAAGACATAAAACAATTCCACAATACTGTGAAGAAGAAGTTATTGCAAGGAGTTCTTGCTGATTCCCATAGTACCATCCTTCTTCTTCACTAATAAACCCATTCTCAAGGAGTTCTTGCAACCGCTCCTTTAACTCCTTCAACTCAGCTGGTGCCATACGGTATGGAGGAATAGGAATGGGCTGAATGTCCGGAACCAAGTCTATACCAAAATTAATATCTCTGTCGGGCGGAATGCCCAGCGGTCTCGTACCACCGGAATAGAATCAATAGTAGGGGTCTCTACACTGACATCTCTCACAAAGGCCAAATAAGAAAGACATCCCTTCCTAACCATCTTTTGGGCCTTCAAATATGAGATCACTCTACTGGGGACATAGTTCAAAGAACCTCGCCACTTGATCCGTGGCAACCCTGGGATAGCAAGTGTCACGGTCTTTGCGTGACAATCTAGAACAACATGACACGGAGACAACCAGTCCATACCCAAGATCACATCGAAATCCACCATACCGAGCAACAACAAATTAACTCTAGTCTCTAATCCGCCCACAGTCACCACACACGACCGATATACACAGTCCACAATAATAGTATTGCCCACCAAAGTAGATATACGAATAAATGAAACGAGAAACTCACGGGGAATATCCAAATAATAAGCAAAATACGATGAAACATATGAATAAGTGGAACTAGGATCAAATAATATAGAGGCATCCCTATGGAAAACTAAGACAGTACCTGTAATCACTGCATCTAAAGCAATAGCATCTGGTATGGCAGGAAGTGCATAGAAACGGGTCTGACCGCCATATGATCGGCCTCCTCCTCTAGGGACACCCCTAGCTGACTGAGCTCCGCCTCGAGCTGGCTGGGCGGGCTATGAAGTAGCTGGTGCTGAAGTCGAAGGCTGACTCCTCTGCTGAGATGAACCTCCCGTAAGGCGGGGACAAAACCTCTTGATATGACTCAAATCTCCACACTCAAAACAACCTATACCGGCAAATGGCGGTGGGGACTGAAGGGAGCCCCGAGCACTAGGATAACTGCTAGTAGAACTAGACATAGATGAGCCCTGAACTGATGGTGTATAAGTCGAACTATGAGCTGGAAGGGCACTGAGAGATGAGTAACCCTGCTATGAACTGTGAGAACCATGGCCAGATGATGCACCACATTGAGCTGGACGAGCTGTCTGAGCATGTCTGAAATGACTACCCCTGCAGTGGTGAAAGTGACCTTAAGGAGGAACATCACCAAAACTGCCAAATCCATGATGCCTCTTGGCCTCTCTCTCTGCTCGCTCCTGGCAGCGAACTGACTCTATATCACGAGCAAAGTCAACAACCTCCTCAAAAGAAGCACTAGTAACCCTCTCTCTAGTCATGAGAATTCGCAACTGATATGCGAGGCCATCAACGAACCTACTAATCCTTTCTTTGTCTGTGGGAACCAACTAAACAACATGACGGGCTAACTCAGAAAATATCATCTCATACTACGTCACAGTCATATCATCCTGATGCAATTGCTCAAACTATCTATGCAGCTCTTCTCTACGGGATTGTGGCACATACTTCTCTCCAGGAAGAGAACGGAGAACTGCTGCCATGTAAGAGGCGCTGCACCAACCATCCTACGCCTCTCATAAGCCTCCCATCAAGTGAAGGCAGCTCTAGAGAACTGAAAAGTAGTAAACAAGACCCCACTGGTCTCCAAAATACTTGCTGTACGGATAATCCTCTAACACTTATCCAAGAAACCTTGGGCATCCTCTCCCTCTGCTCCGCTGAAAGTCGGAGGCTAAAGTCTACCAAACCTCTCCAATCTATGATGCTCATCATCAGGCATGGCACGAACCACAGCTGGGACCGACTAGGCTGCTGGCAGCCCCGGTGTCTGAAGTCCCTGCACCACCTGATTGGGTGTGCGGGCGGCGGGAGTTCGAGCACCTCCCCCGGCCTAAGAAGTGGCTGCTACAGCCGGAACAGAGACCGCCTGAGCAATATTGGTGCATACGGTCAAAATCTAGGCTAAGGTCTCCTGAAGACCTGGGATAACAATAGGCACGGCTGGTGCCTGAGCTGGACCCGCTGACTCCACAACTGGGACCTAATCCAAAACTAGGGGAGTTGGTGGATATGCTGGTGCTGCCCTAGCTGCGGTGTGAGCTACACTTCTACCCCTACCACGGCCTCGACCGCGACCTCGGACTCTTGTGGCCCCAACTGGTAGTACTGGTGGTTGTCCGTCCTGAACGGAGTACGTTTCCTCACCATCTTTGAGAGAATAGAATAATAGAAGTCTATTTACCAAAATCAAAAGATTCGCACGACAAGAATTCAAGAATGTGAAGTTTTCCTAAAGGTTCTGCAGCCTCTCGAAGATAAGTACAGACGTCTCCGTACCGATCTGCAAGACTCTACTAAACCTGCTCATGACTCGTGAGACCTATATAACCTAGGCTCTGATACAAACTTGTCACGACCCAAAACTCGACCCGTCGTGATGACGCCTATTGTGGAACTTGGACAGCCTTAACTCAATCAAAATCCAACACAACAATGCTAAGGTTGAAAAAAACATTTACGGAAACTTTTAACATTTTCAAGAAAAACTGTCTAAAACATAAACAATTCCACAATACGACATAACCAGCCCAAAACCAGGGTGTCACTGAGTGCATGAGAGTCTAAGAATAGCATAATCTATTACAATGTTTAAAGAATACAATCCGAAATACTTCTAGAGATAAGAAAGGAGTGTCAAGGCCTGCGAACACCATGCAGATACCTCAATAGTCTCCTAAGCCTGCAACCTCGATCAACAACTGCCACTGGGACAAAAGGTGCCTGAATCTGCACACAAGGTGCAGGGGGTAACGTGAGTACACCAACTTAGTAAGTAATAAGTCCAAACTGTGGACTGAAAGGTAGTGACGAACTCAACCTCATCAAAGATAATAGAAATAACATACAGAAATGTAGGCATGCTTTCAGTTAAATAGACAATTCAAAACAGTAAAAATAGAGCAGATATGAACATGGTAAAGAATATAACTCTACTACATCTACATGCCAATGTACATGCTGTGCGTGATGCACTATGCTGAGTGCTTCATGTGCTCACACTCTCAAATACTCGTCCACTCAGTACTGTATATGGCTCATACAGCCCAAGGAAGATCCATCCCGGAATATATACATCTCTGACAGTAGTCACTCGGTACCGAGGAAGGCCAATTCATCCCTATGGAGAAGATCCATCTCCAGATAATAATAATAATCTCACGACCACTCGGTACTGTATATGGCTCACACGGCCCAAGAAAAATCCATCACGGAATATATATATACATCACATACCATCAGTCTCCAGTACCGAGGAAACAGGCCAATCCAGCTTCATGGAGAAGATCCATCTCAATACCAAGGGAAGATCCTTCCTTTAATATAATCAACCGCACTCACTGGGGGTGTACAGACTTCAGAGGGACTCCTTCAGCCCAAACACTATCATAATCATCAACATGACCACTGCGGCATGCAGTCTGACCCAATAAATGTCACTCATAATTAGGCTCTCGGCCTCACTCAGTCATCACTCTCCAATCTCACCCACGGGCTCACAATGCCATAAAACTATCCCGGAACAATGATATGACATGCAAATAAATAACAACTGAGACTGGGATGTGATATGAAATGCATGAATATGACTAAGTACAGTATATCAATGCAGTTAGTGAGATGACAGTAAGAAACAACCACTAGGGGTCTCAAAAGTATCGGCGTAAAGCCCTAGCATTATAACTAGCATGATTTATAGTTCATTTACTTTATCACATAACGAAAACACGAATATCAACAAGATAGAGTCACTAATCGGTGGCATGAAGTGAACCAGGTCACAATTCTCACGGTACACGCCCGCACGCCCATCATTTGGCATGTCCCTCACCTCAATACTAACCACATAACACATAGTTCGGGGTTTTGAACCCTCAAAACCAAGTTTAAAAGCGTTACTTACCTCAAACCCAACAAACTCCTACTCTGAAATGCCTTTGCCTCTCAAATCAACCTCCAATTACCTCGAATCTAGCCACAAACAATTCGATACAATCAACACAAGCTAAAGGAATCAATTCCATAAGAAAATACTAAGCTTTAGGTTAAAAGTAAAAAAAGGTCAACTCATAAGTTGGGCCCCAGGTCAACTTCTTGAAATCCGACAAAAGTCACAAAATCTGATAACCTATTAGATTATGAGACTAACCATACTAGTTTCACTCAAATCCAACATCGAACCGGCTTTCAAATAAAAAAATATCATTTCAAGAAATCTCCAAAATTTTTCCCATATTTCCATCTCAAACCATTAATCGAATGATGAAATCAATGATATATTCGTGAATATTAGCCAAATCCGAGTTAGAATCACTTATTTGGATGATTTTCTTGAAAAACTCACGGAAAATCGCCACAATTCGAGTTCCCAAGCTCCAAGATGTGAAAATAAAACCCAAAGCCTCGTTTATATAGCTCTCTGAACCTTCACTGTGCGGTCCGCATAATTTCACTATGGCTGCACTCTGACAATCACTACTATCACACAATTTTGCTGCGACCTCATTCCTTAGGCCTTCTTCCGATGCAGTCCGTATAATATCACTGCGTCCACACTCTCCCTTCTGCGGTTTGCAACATTTTTCTGCGGCCACACTTTACCTCTGCGGTCCGCACCATTTTAGTGTGGTCCACACTCCCAGAGCATCTGACCAACCTTCGTCAATTCAAACCTAACTCTACTATACAACCCGAACGCGCTCTTAAGTCCAAAATTACCTGACGGAGCTAACGGAACCGTCCAAATTCAAATCCAAGGTCATTTACACCTAAGTCAATATCCGGTCAATTTCTAACTTAAACCTTCACAATATAGACTAAGTGTCTCAATTCACTCCAAAGTCACTCGGGACCCGAACCAACTAATTCGGTAAGTCAAAAATGCAGTTGTAAACCACAAGAAGCAGAAAAATGTGGGAATGGAGCTACAACTCTCGAAATGACCGGCCGGGTCATTACAATCTCATAAGAGTGATTTTACAATATCCCGACGAGGCGAACAAACCGATCCCATAAAAGTGATTTTACAATATCCCGTCGAGACGAATGACCTGATCCCATAAGAGTGGAGTTACATAATCCTATCGAGGTGAACGACCTGATCTCATTAAACTGATGCTACAAAATCATATTGTCACGACCCAAAAACCTAACCACAGGACCGTGATATTGCCTAACATCCGCTTGATATGCAAACCAATATTAGCTAAACAATTAAGAAATTTAATAATTTAAAAACACAATAATAAGAAATTTAGACTAAAATACTCTGAGTATATTATGAATTCAAAAACAATTGTTACCTAGACTAATCCCATAAACTAGTGTCACAAGGACATGAGCTGCTAGATTGCTAAAATCAAAGTCTGAAATGAAATATAAACTGTCTAATACAAAGTAAACAGTAATATAGATAGGAAGGGTACTTCAGAGTCTACGAATGATATGCAGTCCTACCTCAAGTCTCCTGAAAGGAAGGGTCCGAGCAATCACCATTGTACGCCGCTGGGACCAATACCGGAATCTGCACAAGAAGTGCAGAAGTATAGTATGAGTAAAACAGACCCTATATTTACTATGTAAGTGCTGAGCCTAACCTCAACGAAATAATGACGAGGCTATGACAAGACACTCACTATAAATCTATATGAGTATAAGCAGAAAGCGAAAGAAAAATAGAGAAACAACTAGCTAACATGATAATCGAAATAGGAAATAAATGACAGAGGGCCCCAGAATATCATCACTTATCAGTCTCACTACAAGAACACGGTACCATAAACCAACAGCCAAGAATAACCACAATATAACCTCTCCATTGTGGTGCGCAACCTGATTCCCCCTCCCCCTACACACACACACACACACACACACACACACACACACATATATATATACACACACACACACACACACACACACACACATATATATATATATATATATATATATATATATATATATATACACACACACACATACTACCATATGCCAAAGCACTTTCTACGCGGGTAAAATAGGGGGCGACGTTTACCCGATTGACCGGTGAGAGAACAAAGGGGGAGCACGGATCCGAGAGATGGCAATCGAGGTCAGAGACCTTTCGTATCTAGACACTAGAAGAGTGAACTGTATCTCCGACATCGGACATGGTAAAGTGATACGTCCCGCCATATATGTAACAAGTAAAGACACATAATTAGTAAGACATGTAACAACTAAAAATATGGAATAAGTGATGGCATGATATTATTGAAGACATGAAATTAAGTAGTCCACCGAGTATGTTTGAACCCATGACAATGCATAAACACTCGTCACCTTGCATATATGTTGTTGCCACACATAAATCACATAGCACATAGACCAATCAAGTCCAAATTTCCTCAAATCAGGGTTAATTGCGACACATACTTCCGAAATAAAGTCAACAATCCAACACGAATTTTCCTTTGGAACAAGCCTCCATACTACCCAAATCTAGTAATTTATTATTCAAACAAGCTTTATAAATTATCCCCATACGATAAAGTTTTAATCTTTAGCATAATTGAAAATGTCAACAAAAAGCCAACCCCGACCGACGTGTTCGAAATTTGAAATCACATTTTCTTTATATAAACTTTCCGGGTGACGGCACGGACCACACATGCAAGTCATGAATATTCAAATTGAGCTATGAAAAGTCTTAAAACACAAAAGGGAGATAGTACTTAAAATGACCTATCAGATCGTTACATTTTCACATCTAAAAGCAATGTTTGTCCTCAAACTGACATAAAAGTATACCTGAACTGGAAAAAACGTGTGGGTATCTACTCCTCATATAGGACTCGGACTCCCATATAGCCTCCTTAATCGGCTAATCTTTCAAATGCACTTATACAGAAAGAAAACTCTTTGATCTTAACTCTTGAACCTGCCAGTCTAGAATAGCCACCGGCTCTTCCTCGTAGGTCAAATTCTCATCAAGCTGCACTGTGCTGAAGTCCAAAACATGTGACCTATCCTTATGGTACTTCCGAAATATGGAGACATGAAATATCAAATGTACCCCAACTAGGTTAGGAGGCAATGCAAGCCTATGAACAACCTCCCTAATTCTTTCCAAGATCTCGAACGGGCCAACAAACCTTGGGCTCAACTTAACCTTTTTCCCAAATCGCATCATGCCCTTCACAGGCGACATTCGGAGAAGAACCTTCTCACCTTTAGTGTAAGCCACATCCCGAACCTTCTGATCCGCATAACTCTTTTGCCTGGATTGTGCTATATGAAGACACTCCTGAATTACTTTAACCTTCTCTAAAACATCACGAACCAAATAGGTGCCTAACAATCTAGCTTCACCGAGCTCAAACCAACCAACCGGAGAACGACATCGCCTCCCATAAAAGGCCTCATACATAGCCATCTGGATGCTCAACTGATAGTTGTTGTTGTACTTCGTTAGAGGTTGAAACTGGTCCTACTGATCCCCGAAATCCATAGAGCATGCCCGCAACATGTCCTCCAAAATCTGAATAGTACGCTCAGACTGCCCGTCTGTCTGAGGATGAAATGCGGTACTCAGCTCGACCTGTGTGCCCAACTCACGCAACATAATGCTCCATAAGTATGAAGTGAACTGTGCGGCCCATTGTGAAATGATAGAAATAGATACGGTATGCGGGCGAATAATCTCACTGATGTAAATCTGAACCAACAACTCTAACGAATAGGATGTCATCACCGGAATGAAGTATGCCGACTTAATCAACCGGTCCACAATAACATAAACATTATCGTATTTCCTTAAGGTCTGTGGTAAGCCTACCACAAAGTCTATAGTGATGCGATCCCATTTTCACTCCGGTATTACCAATCTCTCAGTCAACCCACCAAGTTTCTGATGTTCATACTTTACATGTTGACAATTCAAACACCAAGAGACATGTCCAATAATGTCCTTCTTCATCTTTCGCCACCAATACTGCTACTTCAAGTCACGTTACATCTTCGTGACACATAGGTGAATAGAATACCGTGAACTGTGAGTCTCCTCAAGGATCAACTCTCTCAACCCATCAACATTAAGAAAATAAATTCGTCCTTGAAGCCGCATAACACCATCATCTCCAATCATGGCTTTCTTGGCACCACCCCGCTCACTGTGTTGTTCAACACTAACAAGTGAGGATCATCAAACTAGAGAGCCTTGATACGTTCCAAAATAATGACTGTGCCACAAAATAAGTGAGAACCCTACTAGGCTCCAAAATTTCCAACCTCACAAATCGGTTGGTCAAAACCTGAACATCCATGGCTAATAGCCTCTCCACTGCCTATAAAAGTGCCAAATTGACCATGGTCTCTGCCTTTCTACTCAAGGCATCGATCACCATATTATCCTTTCCTAGGTAATATAATATGGTGATATCATAGTCTTTCAATAACTCTAACCATTTCTGCTGCCTCAAATTAAGGTCCTTCTACTTAGATTGATGCTAGAGACTACGATGCTTGGTATAGACCTCACATAGAATGCAGTATAGATAGTGCTTCCAAATCTTGAGCACGTTAACAATGGCTGCCAACTCCAAATCTTGCACATGGTAATTCTTTTCATGGACCTTCAACTCACAAGATACATAGGAAATCACCCGATCATCCTACATCAACATCGCACCAATTCTAATGCATGATGCATCATAATACACAGTGTAAGATCCCGAACTTGTGGGTAATACCAACATTGGGGTTATAGTTAAGGCAGTCTTAAACTTCTGAAAAATCTTCTCACACTTGTCAGACCATCTTAAAAGAGCACCCTTCTAGGTCAACGGGGTTGAGATAGATGAAAACCCATCAACAAACCAACGATAGTAACTCCCCAAACCCAAGAAGATCCGAATCTCTGTAATTGAAGTAGGTCTAGGCCAGTTATGAACTACCTCTATCATCTTAGGATCCACCTGGATACCCTCGAACGACACAACATGACCCAAAAAGGCAATAGAGTCTAACCAGAACTCATACTTTGGGACATTCGATACCCTAATATTCACATGATGGTATACAAATCTCAAATCAATCTAGGAAAACACCTTGGCACTATGAAGCTGGTCAAATAAATCATAAATCCTAGGAACTGGATACTTGTTCTTAATAGTGACTTTATTCAACTACCGATAATCTATGCACATTCTTATCGATCCGTCTTTTTCTTGACAAACATCGCTAGCATACCCCATGGCAAAACACTAGGTCAATTGAATCCCTTCTCAAGCAAATCCTGCAACGGATCCTTCAATTCCTTCAACTCAGTTGGATCCATATGGTACGGTACAATAGAAATAAGTTGAGTGCCCAGAACCAAATCAATGCAAAAGTCGATATCTCTGCCGGGTGACATACTTGTTAGATCTGTAGGAAACGCCTCAGGAAACTGACTCATAACTCGTGCCAAATCTATAGAAAGAACCCTCGTACTAGAATCGTCGATATAAGCTAAATATGCCAAATACCCATTCTCGGTCATACGTGGAGCCTTCAAATATGAAACTACTATGCTAGTGGATTGACAAGGAGTCCCTATCCACTCTAATCTAGGTAACCCCTGCATGGATAAAGTAACTATGTTGGCATGACAATCCAAGATAGCGTGATACAGGGACAACCAATCCATACCAAGAATGGCCTCAAAATTCACCATGTCCAGCAAAAAATATCAACTACAATATCAAAATCATTAAAAGTAACAACACAAGATCGATACACCTGATATACTATTATAGAATCCCCGATCAATATAGACACAGTAATAGGAACATCAAGAGAATCACGAGGCATACTCAAATGCGAAGCAACGTACAAAGACATATAAGAATATGTAGAACTCGAATCAAATAACACTTGAAGCATCTCTATGATAAATTGAGATAATACTTGTAACAACTTCATCGGACGACTCCGCCTCAAATCTAGCCAGAAATGCATAACAGCAGGGCTGAGCCCCACCAACATGACCTCCAGCTCTCGCGTGACCTCTCACTGACTGGCCTCCTCCTCTAAATGACTGACCACCACCTCGGGGTACCAACCCCTATCTCTAAATGGCTATGTGGGTGGTGGATCCATCGGTGACAGAATTATGGCATGAGTGCCCTACTGTCATGTATTGCTTTGAAATCTTGGACAATACCTCTTGATATGGCCTGCATCTCCACACTCAAAGTATCCTCTCGGCTGGCATGACTGCTAAATCTAAGACTGACCCTAACGACCCGAATAACCACTATAATAGCTCTAAATCGGTGGTGCACTAATGAGAGCTGAAGGTGCACCAAATGCTAGCTGCTCGGAACAAGGTCCATAAGCACTATGGTTGCCTAAAGTACCATAGGTGACCTATACGACTGATTGAACCATCCTGATAGGATGACCTATACCAAAGCAACCCCTTTCTCTAGACCAGGTACCACTTAATCCTCTAAAATGATAGGGCCTCTTATTAGAGGTCATCTCCATAGCTTGGCCTATGATACGTTCGATCCTCTTAGAGATCTCTATTACCCGAGTGAAAGAAATGTCATCCTCGATCTTTCTGGCCATCTGAAGCCTGAAGCCTGATGATATAGGTAAGACCATCTTTGAACCTCCGTACCTCTCAGTCGGGATCAGGATAGTTGTATGGTATGAAAAATCCACAAATCTTGTCTCATACTGAGTAATAGTCATGCTACCCTACTGAAGGAGCACAAACTGACTACGAAACTCCTCTCTCTAAGTGAAGGGAATGAACTTCTTCAATAACAACTTTGAGAACTGAGCCTAGGTGAGAGGAGTTGATCCCGGTGGCTTGCCCTGCAAATACAACTGCCACCATCTTTTGGCAGAACCATGAATCTAAAATACTGTGAAATCAACTCCGTTGGACTCCATTATCTCCATATTGCACAAAATTTTATGGCAAATGTCACGACCCAAATCCCATAATAGGTCGTGATGGCGCCCAACTATTCTGCTAGGCAAGCCAATGTGTGAACCTCCAGTTAACTATCCATTTTGAATTTTTAAAATTAGAAATTTCATTAAATAAATAAAGAAAGAAAGGTGTCTACTCTTTAAATATTTTTAAAACTTTGAACTAAACTACTTAAATCTTCATATTAGTAAATACATTTTTTACAACAATATCAAAGGTAACATATTGCAAATACATGTCTAACATCTCATTTATTTAAATTATTCTTTTCTAATATAAATGATAATATTACTATATGAAGTTAAAGATTTTATGTCATTTAATGATATATACTATAAACAACAAGTAAGAAAAAAAGGCAAGATTAATTTTTTTTTTTTGCATATATCTGTGTATACGTACTAATAAAAGAATATATAAGGCCTCTTCTTAAAATTTAGCTTTAAGCCTCTAATTTTATGGAGCCGCCCTTGATTCTTTGTGAGATGATTAGTGGAAGCATGATTTGGTCCACGACCGAAGGAAAAACTGATTAATTAGAATTTCTTATTATTTGCGGGCATCCGAAAATTCCGAACGATGTTTCTGCCATTACAGATGAAAATCATGAAGAAATGTCCTGAATGAAATTATGAAAGAAGATGTACAGTATCAGATTTGATTAAGCACTCCTTCGTACAAAATTTTCTTGATGCTTTGACTGACTGGATTTTAAAGAGGGACATGTTCACCGCACACAGTCATGGCACTCTTGATAGCCATTTCATACCATTCAAGCTTTTCCCCTAAAGTTGAATTATAGATCTGTATTAGTTCGTATTAGCGGTAGAGTTTGTTAAAAGTAGAGGAATAAGTAGAATTCATATTAGCGTTGATAGTTGTGTCCTGATATATGACCTTTTTACTGATAAAAAACTATATTAGCTTTGTGTAGACCAACTGTAAATGGCTTAGGAGGATCAAGCTAGTTGTAAGTTGTCTTGAAATGCAGCAACTATATGTTAGCTTGATTATTGTTTTATCTACTTTGTAGTATATGTTACATGATTGCAGGAACTTCATATGTGTTTCATTTACTGCTTGCATGAATCACTCAGTGATCTAAGGTGGGAACATGATCGTAATTATCTGGTCTGAACAAAGTTATTTCCTTTCTACACCCTCTCAATTGTGCATTTACCACTTCTGAATTGTGATACCTGAGCATGGTTCAACAGGCCAATTCACGCATCTTCCGCAAAGTACCAGAAAAGCCCTATGAGTATGAGATAACTTTTCATTTGACGGCAAAGAGAAATCAGACCTATGAAAGTCACATCTTTGA
The DNA here is from genome assembly GCF_000715075.1 of Nicotiana tabacum. NCBI lineage: Eukaryota > Viridiplantae > Streptophyta > Magnoliopsida > Solanales > Solanaceae > Nicotiana > Nicotiana tabacum. The sequence goes on from NC_134084.1 coordinate 26,835,185, forward strand.
CTTATATACACGGGCTTTGGAGAGGATTTTTTAATCAGAATCGATTTAGCAGTCCATACCAGTTAGATTAAGGAGTGACTGGCAGTGAATGCCCGGTAGCAAAGGTGCGAAGCAGACTCGGCTTAACTTCACTTGAGTTCGATTTCCCCTGGAAATACTGGAATAAGCTTTTTCTTCCTCTTAGCGACTATGAGCTCATAGGGAGATGGAATGAACTTGGTTAGCTGGGACTAAGAAGGGAAACAAGAGAGGTCAACTGGAGTGGAAGCCAAAGGACGGGGCCGAGAATCTGTGATCGATCCGAAGAACCACTCACAGATACGATTCTGCTCCCCCTCCGTACTACCATGAGATTTTTGCCGGGCTTTCTTTCGGCTTAAGAAGGTTGCGGTGAGAATGAGAATCACTTCGGAATTCTAGGGGAATGGGCGTTTTAGGGAAATTTTTTCTTCTAGAGCAGTGGCGGAGGCAGGATCTCCACGAAGGGGGTTCAAATTTTTTTTTTTGTAGCTAGTGGAAATTGAACTCATGACCTTATGTAGATTTTGAACCTCCTTGACCACTAAACTACATTTTTGGATTGTGTTAAGGGTGATCAAAACTTAATATTCAGAGATAAAAAATAAATTTTACCTTATATATACAGTATAATTTTTCGGCGCAAAAGTATTCACTCAAAGTATTGCTATAAAAAAAATCCAAAGGAAAGAAGTTAAGAACCAAATAAAATACATGTATTGACTAAGCACCACAAGGATTGCAGTTAACAACATGGTCTTTCTCCAGCTCCAAGAAAAGCCTTTCCTGTCAAGTTCAATACCATCCAAGAAAAGCCATTTTTTGACTAGTGCAGAAGTAGCTTTTTGATGTCAGATGTTCATTATCTGTTGTTCCATAAACGATCAAGGTCCGTACAACTGTGTCAATTGGTATGGAAAAGTTAACCCCTGTGGACATACCGGTGCCTGCAGCATGTTTGAAATCTAAAAGCAATTAGAAAGAAATTCACTCAGATTTCATCTTTTCCTAATAGTAAGTTTCTCCATATGTAAAATATTCATGAGGACCAGAGGTATTAAACTCCAGGAGGCAGCAAGAAAAGTAATATACAGTTCATTTAATATCAAGTAACTGAAATGACTAGAAGATGGTCAAATATCTCAGTAGAGGTGGCAATTTGAGCCCAAACTCATCTAACTTGGCCAATTCGTCCAGAGATTAATGGGTTGGACTACAAATATTTTAGCTCATGGGTCAATTTGGACTGAGCCCAAGTTAACCCATTATTTTTTATAGCTCATGCTGACTCATTAAGCAGCCAAATACAACCCATGAAACTCACTCAAAACAAAGGGATCTCAACCCAACTTATCTAGAAATTTATTTAGTTGCCCCAATTTTACTTTTTTTTTTTTTTTTTGTATTTTCAATTTCCTATTATTTTATTTTTCTGCACCACCCACCCACCCTACTCTCTATCCCCCCAAAACCCCCTAAAAAAATTTTGGCTTTTTTTTTTTGTATTTTTAATTTTCTGTTTTTTTTTTTGTTTTCTGCACCATCCCCCTGCCGCCCCCCCTCCCCCGCGCGCCCCGCAAACCCCTTCAAAAAATTTTTTTTGTACTTTTTTTTTATAATTTCAATTTTCTGTTTTTTCATTTTTCTGCACCCACTCCCCAACCCACCTGCAAAATATTTTTGAACTTACAGATTTTAAGGTAAAATGTTTTTTTATGCAAGATGAGCATGATTCTAAAACATGAGTCAAGCTGGGCGGGTTGGGCTATGACCCATTGCTTAACCCATCTTGACCCAGCTCATCTTAGCCCAAGTATACTTTGGGCTGGGTTGGGCAATGACCCATTTATTGACCTAACCCATCGATCTTGACCCACTCAAATTCAGCCCAACCAACCCATTTGCCACCCCTCGGTACAGGTTAACAGATTCAATGTCCAACTCTATAACATCAAACAAGTTTGAGCTCTAATTGGTTTTAGATCATGCAATTTCACAGTTGGTGACAAAAGGTTCTTTAGACGAATCATAAAATGATGGTAATCTACATAATAACCAAGATTCACATATAGAGCCACAAGGGAGAAAGGAGTGAAGTACAACTTTTCTAATATAAATAGGGTCCAACTTTGTGATTAGGCTTTATCAGGGAAATTTGATATTTTGATTAGATTTATCTTATCCTGTTTTATCACCTAGTTTGGAACTGATCTATAATTGAATCCCTTTAGCATTTAATCTTTGTTTGAAAAGTTGGATTTTTATCAAGATTTTACTATATACGTGTTTGGCAAATATTATTGATTTCGATTAACTTCTGTTGAATTCCCATGGAAATATGTTAAATATGGCTAATTGATAGGGGAGGGATCAGGGAATCAGATCCTATGGGCCCCGAAATTCTAACAGCTAGTATATTTGCTTAGGATACTGTTAATATGTTTGATGATTCCACTTCGTGGAAAAATTAAGCAGTTATCACTTTAAAATTTGGAATCAGCATATAGCAGAAGAATCAACAAGTTCTGTGTAAAGAAGCAACATGCTATTAATATAGTCAGCATGCAACGAACCAGATGAATCAAACAACAGGCTATTGACATAGTCAGCACTCTGTCATTTCATTAGCACTGTGTTTGGATCATTGTTCCCATCGTTTTATATTGTACTGTACTGTATTGTATCATTTTGATGGATACAAATAGACTGTATTACATCTTTATTGTTTGGTTTAACTGTATTGTACTGCTAAGTTTACTAAAATACCTTCAATTATTTTAAATACGATACTTATTAAGAATTACTCATGAAAATAATTTATTCATTAAGAATTACTCATAAAAAATAATTTTTCTAGGCACTTATTATTTAGAAGAAAATTCTCTTAGCAACAATGGAATTAGTTAAGAATAGAGATGAAAACTAACCAGTAAAAACTTTGTTGGAAAGAGACGAAGACTAGGGAAGTAGGTCGTTGACTAGTTGCACGACAGAAAGAAGATGGAGACTGTTGCGGAAGCCAAATGTATATAGTGTGAATAAGTCACAACTACTATACCAAAAATTATGACAGCTACCAAATAATAAATAAGACAATAAAGCAACAATAAAGGGAACACCAGAATTTACGAGGTTCGGCTAATTTTGCCTACTCCTCGGACACAACCAATATTTTATTTCACTCCAAAAATACAAGTGAAATAACTAAAGAGAGAAGATACAAATGCCTTAAACAAATGAAAAGGAAATTAGAGGTGTGTTTAAATCCTAAACATTAAGCCTTCTTTTATAGGGGGAAAATTCCCCCAAAACTTAAGAGCCCACCGATGTGGGACAAAAATTTGCCAAATTCAACAAATCTCCACCTTGGCAAAATTCCACATCTTCAATTTTCTCTCAATAACAAATTTTGATTGTGTCTTCATCTTCAATCTTCAGTTTTCAACAATGTTGATCAAATCCAAACAATGTTGAAACTTGACCGCAGTCACCACCTTTGTCAGCATATCAGCAGGATTCTCCGTAGTATGAATTTTCTTCACTGTGACTCCACTTTCTTCTATGATTTCTCGTACGAAATGATACCGAACATCAATGTGCTTCGTCCTTGCATGATACACTTGGTTCTTCGCTAATTGAATAGCACTTTGACTATCACAAAAAATTGTGATACCCTTTTGTTCAACACCAAACTCTTTTAGCAATCCTTGAAGCCAAATTGCCTCTTTCACAGCCTCTGTAATAGCCATGTACTCTGCCTCTGTTGTAGACAAAGCAACTGTTGACTGCAAAGTAGACTTCCAACTAACTGGTGCCTTTGAAAAAGTAAACACATAACCAGTAGTTGATCTTCGTTTGTCCAAATCACCCGCAAAATCTGAGTCACAATATCCAACTACAGACTGATTGTCTTCCTGCTCAAAAACTAACCCGACATCTACAGTATTATGAATATATCGTAGAATCCACTTCACAGCTTGCCAATGCTCCTTCCCTGGATTGTGCATATATCTGCTAATAACTCCATCAGCTTGTGAAATGTCAGGCCTTGTGCAAACCATTGCATACATCAAGCTACCAACAGCATTTGCGTATGGTACCTTTGACATATACTTTCGTTCAGCTTCATCCATTGGCGACATAGTAGTACTTAGCTTAAAATGGGAAGCAAGTGGAGTACTAACTGGCTTAGTCTTGTCATCTATGCCAAAACGTTGAAGTACTCTCTTCAAATATTCCTTTTGAGATAAACAGAGTTTCTTTGAACGTCTATCTCTAATTATCTCCATGCCAAGAATTTTCTTTGCCTCACCCAAATCCTTCATCTCGAACTCCTTCTTCAGTTGAATCTTCAACTTATCAATTTCTTCCGAATTCTTGGAAGCTATCAACATATCATCAACATATAGGAGAAGATATACAAAGGAACCATCTTTAAGCTTGTGCAAATACACACAATGATCGTATTTGCTTCTCTTGTACCCTTGCCGCAACATAAACTCGTCAAATCGCTTGTACCATTGTCTAGAAGATTGTTTCAATCCGTACAACGATTTTTCAAGTTTGCACACCATATTTTCTTTTCCAGCAACTTTGAATCCTTCTGGCTGAGTCATGTAGATTTCCTCCTCCAAGTTTCCATGTAAAAACGCAGTTTTTACATCCATCTGAACTAGTTCCAAATCCAATTGTGCTACCAAAGCCAACATAATTCTAATGGAGGAATGTTTTACAACTGGAGAAAACACTTCATTGTAATCAATTCCCTCCTTTTGAGCATATCCTTTGGCCACCAATCTTGCTTTGTAGCGAACATTTACTTGGTTAGGAAATCCTTCTTTCTTTGCAAATACCCATTTACACCCAATTGCTTTCTTTCCCTTCGGGAGATTGGCCAATCTCCATGTATGATTCTGATGAAGGGACTGTATTTCATCATTCATGGCAATCCTCCACTTATCTTCTTCTGAACTTTGGACAGCATCTTTATAAGTGGTAGGAACATCATCAGCTACAATTGAGGTTGCACAAGCAACTGTCTCTATGAGACGAACAGGTTTCGTTATTGTTCTTTTTGGCCTGCTGGTTGCTATTGATTCAAGTTGTTGTTGAGGTTCCTGAGTTGGAATCTCCTCTACTAGCTCTCCTTCCAGAGGGTAATCTTCATTTGTTTCCTCCTCTGCTTCTTGTGTAGGAAAAATAAATTTTCCCTCAAACTCCACCTGCTTAGAAGCACCTTTATTTTGTTTGGTATCTTCTGTTACCTTATTTACCATAGCAGATTCATCAAAGGTAACATCCCTGCTGAATATTACTTTCTTTGTCATAGGACACCATAAGCGATATCCTTTGACTCCAGAAGTAATTCCCATAAAAATAGCCTTCTTTGCCCTTGGATCCAATTTTGACTCCGTCACATGATAATATGCAGTTGAGCCAAACACGTGCAAAGAGTTATAATCTACAACAGGTTTTCCGTACCATTTTTCAAATGGTGTCTTGCCATCAATAGCAGCAGATGGTAGACGATTAATGAGGTGGCATGCATAAGTAATTGCCTCAGCCCAAAATTCTTTGCCCAAGCCAGCATTGGACAACATACACCGTACCTTCTCCAGAAAGGTCCGGTTCATACGTTCTGCCACTCCATTCTGTTGTGGTGTATGTCTAACAGTGAAGTGTCGGACGATGCCATCATTTTCACAGACCTTATTGAAATGATCATTTTTGTATTCACCTCCATTGTCTGTGCGAATACACTTGATCCTCCTGCCTGTCTGATTCTCCACCATCGTCTTCCATTTGAGAAAAATTCCCAACACTTCATCTTTGCTCTTCATTGTATACACCCATACTCTTCGGGAAAAATCATCAACAAAGGTTACAAAATAGTGCTTTTCACCCAATGAAGGTGTTTTGGAAGGACCCCAAACATCAGAGTGTACATAATCCAAAATGCCTTTAGTATTATGGATCGCTGTACCAAATTTAACCCTTGTCTGTTTCCCTTTAACACAATGCTCACAAAACTCCAAGTTGCAAGACTTTACTCCTTTTAACAATCCTTGATCTGATAGAGTTTTCAAGGATTTTCCTCCAGCATGTCCCAAGCGCATGTGCCATAGCTTGGTTGCTTCTGCCTCTTTGTCGTCACTGGATGTCACTGTCGCTGTCCCAATAACTGTACTGCCACGATAGCGGTACATATTATTATTCTTCCGATTAGCCTTCATTACCACTAGTGCACCGGAGCATACTCTCATCACCCCATTTTCTGCAATGATTTTGAACCCTTTTGATTCTAGGGCTCCCACAGAGATGAGATTCTTCTTCAAATCCGGTACATATCGAACATCTATCAATGTTCTGATCATTCCATCATGGTTCCTTAATCGTATTGAACCAATGCCATATGAGGTAAGAGGGCTGTTATCCGCTGTGTGGACGACTCCATATTCTCCTTCTTGAAATTCCACGAACCAGTCCCTGTTGGGACACATATGATAGCTACAAGCCGAGTCCATCAACCATATGTCTGATGATGTTGATGACTCTGTTGTAACTAATGAGAAGTCTGAATCATCACAATCAGCTACATTTGAATCCATAATAGCCTTTCCATTGTTATGTTTGGCCTTATTCTTCAACTTCGGACAGTCTTTCTTCCAGTGCCCTTTTTCTCGACAAAAGGCACATTCATCTTTGCTGGGTCTGGATCTTGACTTGGATCTTCCCTTCTTTGTCCTCGTTTGATTTTGAGGACGACCCCTCACAAACAGTGCTTCTCCTTCTCCGCCCTTCTGTTTTTCTCGCTTTCTTTGTTCATAGCTGTACAAAGCCGAACAAACTTCTCTGAGAGAAATTTCGTCATTTCCATGGAGTAGAGTAGTTTCAAGGTGCTCGTACTCATCAGGAAGTGACGCCAACAACATTAAGGCCAAGTCACCATCATCATAAGTTGTATCCATATTTTACAAATCTGTGACCAACTTATTGAAACTGGTGATATGTTCATTCATCGTGGTACCAGGAACATAGGTGAAGTGAAACAGTCTCTTCTTCATGTACAATTTATTTTGACTGTTTTTCTTCAAAAATTTATCCTCCAGTGCTTTCCATAATTTACTTGCAGAAGTTTCCTTTGTGTATGGATATTTCTGCTCTCTAGCAAGGTAGGATCGAATGGTACCGCAAGCAACACGGTTGATAATTCTCCAATCTTCTTCTCCAATAACATCTGGTTTCTTTTCTTCAATGGCCAGATCTAGCCCTTGTTGAAAAAGGACATCTAGAACCTCGCCTTGCCACATCCCAAAATGTCCGGACCCGTCAAATATTTCGACTGCAAATTTCGCATTTGACACAATTCTTGTCATAAGCGAAGATGCCAATGATGACGTATTGTTGACACTTGATGTAGATTCTTCTTGTTTATTGTCTTCCATCTTTGACACAAATATTATTTAATAGCTGACGACACAAATCAAGATTATTTCCTTTCTGGTATGGAAGATCAAACTAAGCTGCAACCACAGAGCATACTCAGACAGAACCTTGACTCAGTTACCAAGATAAATCTTTTCTGATGTGGAAGATCAGACTATGCTTCAACCACAGAGCATACTTAGACAGTACCTTGGCTCTGATACCAATTGTTGCGGAAGCCAAATGTATATAGTGTGAATAAGTCACAACTACTATACCAAAAATTATGACAGCCACCAAATAATAAATAAGACAATAAAGTAACAATAAAGGGAACACCAGAATTTACGAGGTTCGGCTAATTTTGCCTACTCCTCGGACACAACCAATATTTTATTTCACTCCAAAAATACAAGTGAAATAATACTAAAGAGAGAAGATACAAATGCCTTAAATAGATGAGAAGACAAATGAGAGGTGTGTTTAAATCCTAAACATTAAGCCTTCTTTTATAGGGGGAAAATTCCCCCAAAACTTAAGAGCCCACCGATGTGGGACAAAAATTTGCCAAATTCAACAGAGACAAACTACTTATTAGTTTGGTGAATATAATATAAATAATTGGGTAAAGGGTAAAATTGAAATATAGAATAATAAGTGTGGGCATAATTGGAGAGGAAAATACGGAACAATCCCACCACACCGATTTGGTTGTTTCATAAAATGGGGTTTTTCATTGTTCCGGAACAATGAATTTAACAATACGATACAATCTGTTTTATATTAACAATCAAGACAAATATTGTATGTGAGGTAACAATACAATACGATACAACCGGAAACAACCATCCAAACAATACTTAAGTTGTGGGCTTCAATATCCACATAAATTTATTTCTCGAAACAACAAAAGCAAAGAACTTTTTACCGCTGCGGGTGAGGTCGCCTTACTTAAACCAATTACATGACCAGATGAATTCATCAGTGGGCCACCTGAATTCCCTACATAAGGTAGTAACTATAGGTCAAAACTAAGTTTCCCATAGATGCATAACCTGATGAATAATGAGTTTTAGAAATTGAATCAAACCAGCATTCCGCCCTGACCTCATGCTCAAGTAAACCACATTATTTAACTGGCTCTGCTCTTTTTGCCTTCTAAACAATGTCTTACGTCCTATTCAAACAGTGCATTATGCAGAGGTGACCATAGTGCTATTCATCAAACTTTTCTCGCAACCAGTAAATGTCTTATAAGGGAAAAATGGTTACCAACATTAATGGCAGCCTCTGTTTGAATAGGTCCTTTAATGGCGGCTCCATTTGGTGCCGTATTTCCCTGCCTAATCCACTAACTACCTGTTATATTTGAAATAATCAGATAAACTACAATAATATCCATTTCCCCCCATGATTATGCTTCTTTTTTTTCCCTTTCTCATTGCACGGAGAAACACGAGCAAATCAGTTTAACAACTTCATCAGTTTCAAGATTTTGCTTCCCTTTTGGCTAGGCCTAAGCTGACATTCTTGAGAGTTGATAGTATATAGCATTATGAGTTGAACAAAATATTTCCCTTCTTTATATCAGATGACATTACATACAGCAAAAGCAATGAGTTGACCTTTTATAGAAAAGGAAACACTTTACATCCTAAGAGGAAATGAAGATTACAAGTTCTACGAAGTAGGTGTATTTGGCTGACATGTCAAGACACGTGGATTAATAGAAGAGTGAAAGCTGTCAAAGAGTATTTAAAGAGACAAGAGTATTAATAGGTACGGGCGAAAGGTCAGGAAAACAAGAAGGAACGATTACTCAGGTCTCTTGATAATTTAAAAAAACACCGGTGGAATGAGCCAAGATAGCAAAAAGTACAGATACATAACTTCTGCAATTAATGAGCATAAATGATGGGAAACGTTATGAAATCTTCACGAAATAGCTACGATTGCCAATTAAAATGTTTCATTAATGTCATTAACTGCTCATAATGGCTCTATTATGAGAGAAAGGAAATGCAGTACTTAGAAATATCTATAAAAGAGAGAGAAATAACATTTGTATACAGACACTGATTATCATTGTTATATACTTATTTACATTGCTTTATGTTGCTTACTCGGCTATTTTTCAGCCCAATTTTTCTTTTATTGTTACATAATTATTTTCGTATTTGATTATCAGTAACCCGAGTTCTTCTAAAATTACGCTTTGACCAAAATTCCTATTTTCTGGTTAAACAAATTGGTTCTGTTACCGGGAATCTGATAATCTTTTACTTTCTAAATCAACTCTTTTATCAAAACAATCATGTCGAATGTTAAGGACAACAACCAACAAAATTTACAACACCAATAAAATTAGTAACATCAGGAGAATCAACAAGGTGATGGAACTCCAGTCCCCTCACAGCGAAACTCTCCTCGACAATCTCGAGAAGGGACTCCTAGCGGATCTGAATTAAATATGAACGAGCAGTTTGAGAATGATCAGGCTATTGATGAAACTTTGAAAAAATTAATCGCTCAACAGGTCAGCAATGCTCTTCATTTGCTAACCAGTTGCCGGTTGTACCACCAACACCAACTCTAAACAACAACACTATGGAAAATCCTCGCTCAGGACTCGTTAACTCAGGCAGTGGAGGGGCTCCCAACAAATGTCTTGATGGAGAGTCAGGTAACCCAGTTAATTCTGATTTACAAAGTTTAGTACTAACTTTGCAGAAACAGCTCAAGGAGCAGAGCGATCGCATAGAGCAGATACTTGGAGTGTCGCCCGTAAGCAAGGGAATAGATATGGACAAATACTCACAACAACCTTGGAAGCCAAGTGCCGCTCCTTTACCAATTCCAAAGAAATTCAAGATGCTTGATATTCCAAAATACGATGGAACAACTGATCCACGGTATCACGTAACTGCATTTACAACTGGTGTAAAGGGCAACGATTTGACCAAGCAAGAAATTGAATCAATGTTGGTAAAATTTTTTGGAGAAACACTCACGAAGAGAGCATTGATATGGTATTCTCTTTTACCTAAAAATTTTATTGACATTTTTGCTGAGCTTGCAGATTTATTTATCAAAGCACACTCGAGAGCCCAAAAAGTTAAAAAGCGAATGGAGGACATTTTCAAAATTAAACAAGGAGATACGGAGCTGCTCAGGGAGTTCGTAGATAGATTCCAGCGTAAAAGGATGATGTTGCTACGTGTACCTGATAACTGGGCGGCTATGGCCTTTGCCAGTAATCTAAATAAAAAAAGCTCGGACGCCACGAGGAGACTCAAAGAAAGCTTATTAGAATTTCCAACAACAACTTGGAATGATATTTATAATAGATACATCACAATACTGTGGATAGAAGAAGATATTATCATTCAGTCCCGGAAGAGATGAAAGAATGAGTTCAAGATGAGCTGAAACTGAAAAAAGGTCCGGTAAAAAAAGATATGAACCTTATATGAGACCAGCAGGTAGGGATTTGCGTTAAAAACTGGAAAACCCAAGGTATGATCCTATATCAAGGGATAAAGTGTCAGGTTCATCGTCAAGGTTCGGAAAAGAATGAAATATATGAGATACGTGAGATGATGACAGAAGCTCAAAAGCAAAAATCAGCGGCTACAGTTTTAATTTTAGCACATCCGAGTTGGTGGCTGTTCTAAGAAGCATGGGAGATAAGGTATGGTGGCCAAAAGAAATGAGATCAAACCCAAACAAGAGAAATTCCAATTTTTGGTGCGAATTTCACAATGATCACGGTCACAAAACGACATATTGCAGATTGCTATAAGGTGAAGTGGAGCACTTATTAAATCAATGTTACTTAACTGAATTGTTAAGTAAAAAAGAAAAGCAAGCATATATGAAGAATAGGCAGGAACCGCCAAAACCTCCTTTGCCAAAGAGAACGGTTAATGTCATAAATGGAGGGGAGGAGATCAATGGCGTAACATATACGACAGCAAAGAAGGTGTCAAAAATTACAGTCACCCACGGGAAGCGAGTTCGACAGGTTTTGGAGGAAGATAGTATAACACTTGATGATGCAGAGGCAGATGGCGTGTTGGCCCCGCATAATTATGCACTAGTAATATCTTTACTTATATATGATGCTAATGTAAAATGAGTTTTGTTTGATCCAGGTAGTTCTGTGAATATCATTCTATTGAGAGTGGTAAACGAGATGCAAGCCAATGATAAGTTGATACCCAAGGCACACACCTTGTCTGGTTTTGACAACTCAAGCGTCGTAGCAAAAAGGGAGATAATACTCACCACATTCACAGAAGGAGTAGTCAAAGACACCAAATTTCAAGTGATAGAAATGGATATGGCTTACAATATGATTCTCGGTAGACCATGGATTCACGAAATGGATATTGTTCCATCTAATTTACATAAAGTTATCAAGTTTCCTTCAAAATAGGGAATACGGCAAATCCGTGGTGATCAACAGGCTTCTCGGAACATTAACTCCGTGGCAGATTCAAGCGCAAAAAGTGACAAAAAATAGCAATTACAGAATTCAATTGAGGATGCAGCAACACAAACCTCAATTGAAGACGGTCAAACAGATGTTGACTCGAGGCCTGATACTATTCAAGAACTAGAAGAAAATGAAAACGTCAAAACAACAATCGAGGAACTAGAAGTTGTGGTACTATTTATGCATTGCCCGGATAGAAAAGTCTACATTGGGACCAACCTCAGCCAAGAGATGAAACGTAAGTTGATTGAATTTTTAAAGGCTAACACAGATTGTTTTGCTTGGTCCCATTCAGTATAACAAGTATACCACCGGAGGTAATGACCCACAAATTAAATGAAAATCCATCATCCCCACCTGTCAAACAAAAGAAAAGGAAGCAAGATTCCTTCAAGAATCAGGTGATTCAAGATGAGGTGCAAAAGCTTTTAAAAATCGGGTTCATCCACGTGGTAAAGTATTCAGGTTGGTTGGCTAATACTGTAGTAATGCCCAAACAGAATGGTAAGTGGCGAGTTTGTGTAGATTATACTGATCTAAATAAAGTTTGCCCTAAATATTCTTTTCCATTACTGCACATAGATCAATTAATTTATGCTACTGCAGGACATGAATTATTAAGTTTTTTAGATGCCTATTCAGGATACAATATGATTAAAATGGATCCTCTAGATGAAGAAAAAACTTCCTTTATCACAGACAAAGGGATTTACTGTTACAAAGTTATGTCGTTCAGCCTAAAAAATGTTGGGGCCACGTACCAAAGGCTAGTGACCAAAATGTTTCAAGAACATCTAAGGAAAAACCATGGAGGTATATGTAGATGATATGCTGGTCAAATCACAACAAGCAGGGGATCATATTCAACACCTGTCAGATACGTTTCAGATTCTTCGCAAATTTAACATGAAGTTAAATCCTGAGAAATGTGCATTTGGCGTGTCATCAGGTAAGTTCTTGGGATTCCTTGTTTCTAACTGTGGCATTGAAGTAAATCTCGCGCAGATTAAAGCTATTGAGGAAATTCAGAATATACTTACGAGCAAAAAAGAAGTACAGAGGTTGACAAGAAGAATAACAGCTTTGGGAAGGTTTATTTCCAAGTCATCGGAAAAGTGCTTCAAATTCTTTTCACCCCTAAAAAAGCAAAATCAATTTAAGTGGTCTGAAGAATGTCAACAAGCACTCAAAAATTTAAAAGTGTACTTGTCAAATCCACCATTGCTAGCCAAACCAAAAGATGGGGAAAAACTGCTCATCTACCTTGCTGTTTCAGAAGTAGCGGTAAGTGCCGTATTAGTTCGAGAGGACTAAGGTAAACAATATCTGATTTATTATGTTAGCAAATCTTTATTGGATGATGAGACTCGATATCCTCATTTAGAAAAACTTGCACTAGCATTAATTATGGAATCTAGGAAATTAAGGTCTTATTTTCAATGTCATCCTATCTCTATAGTAACTGCCTATACCTTACGTAATATATTGCATAAACAAGAGTTATTAGGGAGATTAGCCAAGTGGGCTATAGAGCTAATCGAATATGACATTACATATAAACCTAGAACTGCAATAAAATCTCAAGTTTTAGCAGATTTTGTGGCAGATTTTAGCCCAGGGATACAAGTAGATACAGAAAAAGAACTGCAAGTATTTAATGGATCTAATCCAGGTACTTGGACCTTATTTACCGATGGTTCATCAAATGTAAAAGGAGCAGGTATAGGCATCATCTTGGTACCACTTGCGGGAGAAACCATACGACAAGCCATTAAATGTCATCCTATTACTAATAATGAGGCAGAATATGAAGCTATGATTGCAGGTTTAGAATTGGCACGAGAGCTCAGAATAGAGCAAGTCATAATCAAAAGCGATTCGCAGCTCGTAGTTAACCAAATGCAGGGGACTTATATAGCTAGAGAGGCAAGGATGCAACAATACCTGGAAAAGGCACGGGACTTAGTCAGACAATTCCAAACTTGGAATGTTATACAGATACCAACGGAAGAGAATGTCGAGGCAAACACTTTGGCTAATCTTGCATCTGCTGCAGAAGTAACAAATGAAGAAAATGCTTCTGTAATACATTTGTTTCATTCAGTGCTTGATCAAGATAAAAATGAGGTAAATTACATTAATCTAACTTGGGATTGGAGAAACGAGATTGTCAATTTTTTGCAGTATGGAATACTACTTGAAGATAAGAAAAAGGTTCAGGCACTTCGCCAAAAGGCTGCTCGTTATTGTTTAGATCGGGGCAATTTATATCGAAAAATGTTCGGTGGCCCTCTAGCAAGATGTCTCGGGGCTTCTCAAACGGAATATGTGATGAAAGAAATACACGAGAGACATTGTGGAAATCACACTGGAGGAAGATCTTTGGTAAAACTATAATTAGAGCTGGCTATTATTGGCCAAAAATGGAAAAAGAGGCGGAATATTTTGTGGCCAAATGTGTCAAGTGCCAAAGATATGGTAACAACATGCATCGACCAACTGAAATATTACATCCGGTTCACTACTAAAAAAGCAGGTTTTAGTGACGGACAAAGTCTGTAGCTAAACAAAAAAATTCGTCGCTAATCTAATTTAGCGATGGATTAGCAACGGATATCAATAAATCCTACTAGTTATGAGCATTTTAGCGACAGATTAGCAACAACGTTCATTGCTAATTCCAGTTTTTTTGTAGTGGTTGTTGCACCATGGCCTTTTATGAAGTGGGGGATGGATATCGTAGGTCCACTACCACAAGCCAAAGGTACAGTAAGATTTCTATTAGTACTCACTGACTATTTTACTAAGTGGGTAGAAGCAGGAGCCTTCAAACAAGTACGAGAAAAAGAGGTCAGAGATTTCATCTGCCGAAACATCATATGCCGGTTTGGGGTTTCAAAAGAGATCGTGTGTGATAATGGCCTGCAATTCATAGGTGCACAAATCACAGAATTCTTCCAAAGTTGGCAAATTTAAAGGATTACCTCAACACCTTATCATCTAGTGGCCAATGGACAAGCTGAATCAACAAATAAAGTTATTATCAACAACTTGAAGAAAAGACTAGAAGAATCAAAAGGCAAGTGGCCAGAGGTACTACCTGGAGTCTTGTGGGCTTACCGAACAACAGCAAAAACAAGTACGAGAGAGACACCATTCTCACTTGCGTATAGTGCTGAAGCCTTAATTCCAGTCGAAATAGGGGAGCCAAGTATAAGCACGTGATTTTTGCCCTATATGAGAATTACTCCCAAAAATTCAAAAATAAAATGAATTTTCTTGGTGTGCAATTTTGTGATATTTTGTGATATTTTTGAATAATTATTTATGTTTGTCTGTGCATGTTTATTTGTTAAATTAATAAAAAATACAAAAATATGTCGCATTTTACATGTAGGATTTAATTCTACAATTGTTAGTAATAAGTTTGTTTTACAAAAAAATAAAAATTACAAAAATAGGCATCTTTTGCATTTTTAGCATTTAATGTCCAAATATACAATTTTATGCTTAATTATTACTTAATTGTGCGTTAATTGTTATTGGGAGTTAATTTGCGCTTTTATAACTTAATTTAGTTCTTAATAATAATTTAAGTATTTTATAATTTAGTTTTAGAAAAATAAAAGAAGAAAAGAGAGCGAAAATATAAAGAAAATCGGAATTGGGCCTCTTCTTCAATTTCAAACAACAGGCCCAAAAAATTGCCCAATCTTCCAAAACGACCCAGTCCATTTTGAACTGGGTCGACCCAATCCATACCCAAAGACCCAACACCTCTATTATCTTACATTTTTAAAAAAACAAAGAAAACCCTAAAAAAAGGTTAAGCCATCCGCCCCCCCCACTCCCTATCTTCTTCTTCTCCAATCTCCAAAACCCACCTCCCATGGCTGCCCTTTACCCTCCATTCTCACGTCCAAACCACCACCTCGTCGACATGAGCTGCTTCTTCACGCAGTGTCGTCTCACAGCCCTGCCATGTTCGTCGTCCCCAAACGACCAGCAGCAACCAGCTGCTTCATCGTCTTCATCTTCTCCATGGCGAGCTCAGGCTCGTCCATGGTTGCCTTCAACCTCAAGTCCAAACGACCAGCTGCTACATCCATTCATCGACGACGAATGGTTCGTCGACCTCCAGCAGCCCCCGCGCGTTCAAAGAAATTATTGACTGTTTCTGCTTCATTTTCCCCCTCGCTGCATCCAAACGAACCCCATAGCTGCCTGCTTCATTTTTCTTCATCGAGTTTGAGTTCGACGAGATGCAACTGCTTCACCATAGTCCGTTGACCAGCTCCTCCGTTGCCGCAACGCTGCCAGCCCGTTGCCGCTGCTGCCTTGTCTGCTGCTTCAACGACTGCCATGGCCATGCTTCGGCTCTTTCGTTGCCATGGACACAGCTAGATTGCTGCGCACGCTGCTGTTTCTGCTGTTGCTTCATCTTCTTCGTTTCGTCAAAGTTCGGTTTTTCGTTAAGTCGAGGTCCGGTACGTCAAGTTTTCTGTCCGAGTTTTCCTTGGTTCTTCGTTGTTGTCGTTTCATTTCCGATTAGTTGGTTTTTAAGTTTTATTTTTGTCCGTATTTCGTTTTGATATTTCTCGAATCTAAAATCGGTAAATATTTGTTTCGTTCATTATTTTGTGAATTTTTCAGTTTGTTTCATGTTTGTTTTATCGTTCTTGTTTATTGTTTAGTTAAAAAGTTGTTAGTTTAATGTTGGTTAGATACAAATTGAAGTTTAATTAATTTGTTTCTGTGTTCTATGTATTTTTTCAGAAAAATTGTTAATATTGTTAAGTTCAAGTTTAAATTCATAATTGTTTCTTCTTAAATTTTGTTTTGTTATTTGCCTAAAAGAATTTAGTGGTAATAGGGAAGTATGTTGGTTTAATCATTTGAATCCGTCATTTTTATTTTTAGATTTAATTCATGTTCATACTTTGTTTGATTGTTCTTGAATACGAAATTAGTATAAGTTTGATTTTCTTGTTTATTGTTTATCATTTATGATTATTTCTTGAGTTTGTCTCATGATCTTGTTTAAGTTTAATATAGGAATTGTTGGTTGTAATGTTGTTAGAGTTGATTTTAAGTTCAAATGATTATTGAATTTAGAAATCTGAATATACTTGTTTGTTGTTGTTGTTATTGAATCTGAAAGCAGGTTTGTTTGTTCCTAAAAATATTGTTTAATCAAAATTTTAGTTGTTCTTTGTTGTTCAATTTGTGTTCATGTGATATTGTTGTTGTGTTGTTCATTCATGTTCATGTGATTTGTTGTTTGAATTTATGTAGAAATTGGTCATATTGGCTATATTTTGGTTGAGTTTGATTAATTGATTGGTTACAACTGATGAGGGTAGTTTGGTAAATTGTAGTACGTCCGGGGGTAAAATAGTAATTGCAATAAGGTCGGAGGGATAGTTTAGGAATTGTACATTTTGTAATTTTTTATGTTAAGCATGGGGGACAAAAGATAATGGGGTGTAGGTGATATAGTTGTTTAATATAAATGGGGGACAAGACAAAATATAGTGGAGGGGAATATCGTAATTGTTTATGGTAGGCATGGGGGATAAAATATAATGGGGTGGGGTTGATATATTTATTTAATGTAATGGGGATGAGTGTGAAGAATAATGGGTTTGGTAGGAAAAAGTATTGATTTATTAGTTAATTAAAGGGTTTGGGAATGTGTTATATATAGGAAGTCTTGAATTAGATTTTGAGAGGAAGAGAAGAGAAAAGGAACCAACACAGAGAGAAAAACGAGAATAAAAAAAGACAGAGAACAAGAAGAAGAATAGAGAGAATAGACAGAAAAAAAAACGGACTGAATATTTAAGAGAGAAAGAAAAATTCCGAAAAATATTTAAACTTTCAAATAAAAAAAAACTAAAACAATCTTCTGCTTTCATTCATTGTTTTGAAATGAGCATTAATTGTTGGTTGTTTCATAAGAGCTTGAAGCTTTTGTTTTGGGATTACTACTCCACCGGTCTGTTATTGGGTTGTTACTGTTGCTGGGCTGTTGCTGGGCTGTATTGTTATTACTGCTGCTGATTGTCATCTTCATCTTCTTTTGTTTCCAATATCAGGTACACAACTGACACGCTGATTATTGTAAACTGAAACAGGAAGCATGAATACGAAAATGAAGAGTTGAAATTCTAAATTTACTTTAATTATATTCTGAATTTTATTTGTATGTATAATTTATTTAGCTTGCAAAAATCAGAATCGTGTAACTATTTAATACATATAGTGGAACATCCGACAATAGCTTAACGGATGAACTATCTATATATTGCCTAAAAATAAATAAATGGTGTAGTAACTCCGTCAAGTAAAAATCAAACGAATAGGCCATCTAGTAGGAACTTGGTAGAAATATTGTTTAGTTAAATAATATTGGTTAATTTCAGCATGTAAATGGTCTAGGATTAAAATTAGATTATGAATAGGCCATCTAGTAGGAACTTGGTAGAAATATTATTTAGTTAAATAATATTGGTTAATTTCAGCATGTAAATGGTCTAGGATTAAAATTAGATTGCTAAGTTTTTTTTATTTGACAAACTGAGAACATGCCTAGTATAATGTAACTAGGTAATAACATGTGAATAAGACGGCCCAGGTCTAGTTTTATGTCATACACGTTGGGCCTGGGCCCGCAGTGGCAACGGACTGTCCTGTTTGTATCATTTTCAGATTTTATGAATCATATTCAAAATTCATCTATAACAACTCAAGCATGTAAATAAATTAAGATATTTTCTCTTTTATTTTGTAGAGACAAATTTCAATAGAAAAATGTAGGCATTTTAGGACTGTCCTTTTAAAAATAAAATGAGACGAGCCTCGCTTAATAAAATGTATAGATTGCGGGGCCCTCATAAAATGTATGTGATAATTACTTAGAACTCAGGATCGGCCGCTTAGGGAACTTCATAGCTGTCCACAAATAATAAATACGCTAATCGCTTTAGGCGCGATATAATAATAATACATTCTTAAACACGGGTACGCATTTATGCGACCCAAATCCAAATCCCAAAACATTGAATAAAAATACGTTCCGGATCGTGGGTGCATTTTATGTGACGCAATCCAAAGACATGTTTTTAAACGATGTTCACATTCTTTTAAAAAAAATATAATAATAAAAGCGGCTAAAGGATAAAATTTGCACATAAGTTTATAATACGTATTATATCAGATAATCAAGCCAAATATAACAGTTGAGCGACCGTTCTAGAACCACGAAATTCGGGAATGCCTAACACCTTCTCCCGGGTTAACAGAATTTCTTATCCGGATTTCTGGTTCGCAGACTGTAATACAGAGTCATGCTTTTCCTCGATTCGGGATTAAAATTGGTGACTTGGGACACCCTAAATCTCCCAAGTGGTGACTCTGAAATAAATAAACAAATCCCGTTTCGATTGTCCTTTAATTGGAAAAACTCCTTCACCCTTTGCGGGGGCCGGAAAAGGGAGGTGTGACAGCTCTGGCGACTCCGCTGGGGACAAAACCTAGAACCACTGGTTCATGGTTTAAGAATTCGAGCTTAAAATAACTGTTATTGTTGGCTTTATTTATTATCTGATGTTTACATGATATATGCTTAATGTGCTAAATGATGCTTTTACTGCTTTAATATTATCTGAATTGTGTATATAAAACTGCTACGAAACCCTTCTTCTTTCTGAGTCTTCTGAATTTATGGTGTACACGTGCGCGTGACCCACCTTTCTGTTAGAAGTCATACCAAATAAGACGAAGTTGGGACAAGTAACTAGGTCGGGTAGACTTTCGTGCTCCCGGTACGTTGCCCTCACTTCGGCTCAAGCTGTCCACTTGGGTAAGCCAGGGCTAGAACAATATGCTTCAGGTTTTTCACTTAGAATAACTCAACTACATGCCGGATCCCTAGTAGGAACGTTTGTTTGCATCACATGCATTTGACTTTGGAGGCTCAACACAGGGGTTGGGTCTGTCTAGGACAGGTGTACCAGAAAATGAAAATGACCATCCTGATGCATCTTACTTGCTGCTACTTGCGCATTTATTTGATTCGGACTTGTGTGTTGACTGACTTTTGAATATCAGGAATAATAATTTGAAATTGAAAAAAAAAGAAATAGCGGTTAGGGAATTGATTGTTTATTTTTGAAAAAAAAACCAATGACCAAATACTGTCAAAACTCTGCCGAAATTTTGAGAAAATGAAAAAAAAAAATTTATTAGTTTGTTTTACTAAAAAGCAAAGGAAAAATAGAAAGAAAAAAAGTCGTTGTTCTGTCTTATTTTTTTAAAAATAAAATAAAATAAAAGTATAAAAAGGAAAATAGTTTGTCTTCCCCTAAAAATGATAATGAAAAAGAGTCTTACTTTTAAAATAGTTTTTTTTATTTGTTTCTAAAAATGCCAAAATGAAAATGAAAAGAGTCGTGCTTTGAAAGTGGTTTTGTTATTTGTTGCTGAAAAAAAAATCCTGTTTTAAAATAGTTCGGTTAATTGGCCCGAACTACGCGGGTTTGATTCTCACCGGATGTGAGATACGTAGGCAACCTTCATCGGGTCCAACTCCCCTTTTGCTAAAAAAGCCAAAAACAAATAAATATATATAAAAAAAAACATGTCAAAATTTTAATTCCGTCATAAAGAAGTTGGGTGACACTGTTTTATCAAGACATAGCCGAATGTTCCCGAAAGGGATGCCGGAAGGCTGACTTTGCATAAACAGCCACCTTTGGGTCATTTTTTAAGATTTGGTCCAGTTGACCCACATAGCCTTAAAAATCTTCGTCCCCGAGGCGTTGAAAGGCCGTGTTTGCAATATTGAGTTTGCTAATTTGAAACACGATAAAAAGAGTCATGAATAAGTCAGGTGATGTTGTTTTGTCATAAATAGCCGAATGTTCCTGAAAGGGACGCCGGAAGGCTGACTTTGTATAAACAGCCACCTTTGGGTCATTGTTTTAGATTTGGTCCAATTAATCCACACAGCCTTAAAAATCTTCGTCCCCGAGGCGCTGAAAGGCCGTGTTTGCAACACCACGTTTTCATTGTAATTTGAAAAAAAAAACAAAGAGTCAGCGGTCAGGTGAATACCGTTTGAGCTTTTGGTCAAAATAAGCCGAGCCAGCTTCGGCAGTGTCTTAAACCGTTCTTGCCGAAATAGCCTTAGAGTATCTTTCAATTGTCGAAAGGTTATTTTCGTAAAAAAATGGACAAGTTTATAAAAGTATCATAAAATAATCCTCCCGGCCTCAAAATTCATGTGAGATTTGGAAGGGGCCACATTTGCAAAAATAACCGTTTGGTTGCCTTTGTCAAACGGAGAAAGGAAGATGGCCATTTGTTTTGGAGTTTGTAAATATTTTAATTAGAATATGTGGGTTGTTTGATTTTCGAGTTTGTAGGTCATCTTCAAACCTTTAAAACCCAGTTTATTTTAATATGAAAATTGAAAAAAATGATTAATATTGTTTATCTTTTATTGGTCCGAACTACGCAAGGTCTGATTCATGAGGGGTCATGATACGTAGGCAATCTCCATAAGATTCGACCACAACAAAAAATGAGAAAAAAATGAAAAAAAAATCGAAAAGAAAAAATGAAGAAAAAAAAATCGAAAAAAAGAAAGGAAAAAAAATGAAAAAAGAAAATGAAAAAAAAGAAGAGGAAAAGATGCTATTAATAATGGGGACCGACGGAGTCCATTCTAACCTGTTTCGCTTTGAATCACAAAGAAAGTTAAGGTTGTTGGTTTATGGTAAGCCGGAAATACAAGACCCAGAAGCACACTTTGCGGGGATCAGGCCTGATAGCAGAAGCACTCAAATCCTATTGGGACTTGTTGACTAAAGTTGATGATATTGAAGTTGGTAATGGTCTAGGCAATATTGGTGCGAAGCTCAGTGGCTAAGATGCTAGTTTTGATGAAGTGGGGGAATGCTCCGTTCCATGGTTAGCAAGAGAGAAGCTTTTGGTGGCTATTTTGTTGTCATTTCTATTGTCCGGATTATTCTTAGGATTGTAATACGGATGTTGTCTTGTGTCAAACCTTCCTATCTGTCCATTTTTGTCATAGCGGTTTGTTTATATTTTGTCCAGTGTGTTTTAGGATTTTATTCTGGTCTGTGTTGTTTGTTTTTGTTATTCAAACCATTTCACCGGTAGTCTAATACAAAATCCGGTCTTTTATTATTTCCATTCATCTTTTTGTTTGATCCATTTATCATTTTGTTCAGCGCCGATTCTAGTAACATGATATGCGCACACAGTTTGGGCCTAATCTTAAAGTTAATCATAAAACCCTGGGAAGGTGATCAAAGCATTTAAAGGAAATAAGAACAGTTTGAGATTATTTGAACCCCGAGTCATGTGGAACTGGGGCAAGTAAAGCATAAAGAAAACCGTTAAATGCAAGGTTTGCCAAATTGACATGAGGGTTGTTCATGATAATGCGAGTGAGAGTGTTGCCCAACGGTGCTTTAGAGATGACAAATGTCAAATATAATTGTCAAGTCCAGCACCATCGGAAGAGGTTACAAATCTTTGTTTAAATGTGTTGTTTGCACGGGGCAGGTTTTGAAGACTGGAATGACGAAGGCATTTTGTTCTGCTGCCTAAACACTTTATCCTTCGTCACCCCTTTTGAGCCTTATTTATTTTCTTTCATACCCCTCGTTCGGAATCAATAGCAATGACTAGGAAATACGAGCCTGGAAGGTAAAGAAAAAATCAACAAAAAACGAAAAAAAAGAAGAAGAGAAAAATGATAACAAAAAAAAAGTCAGAAGGAAAAAGAGGAATTGGGAACTACGTTTGACCTGATTCCTCAAAGAGGATACGTAGGCGCTTCACGGCTCGGTCATAGTGTGCATGGTGTGCATGGTGTAATTGTAAGCACGTGATTTTGCCCTATATGAGAATTACTCCCAAAAAATCCAAAAATAAAATGATTTTTCTTTGGTGTGCAATTTTGTGATATTTTGTGATATTTTGAATAATTATTTGTATTTGTCTGTGCGTGTTTATTTGATAAATTAATAAAAAATACAAAAATATGTCGCATTTTGCATGTAGGATTTAATTCTATAGTTGTTAGTAATTAAATTTGTTTTACAAAAATTAAATAATTACAAAAATAAGCATCGTTTGCATTTTTAGCATTTAATGTCCAAATATACAATTTTATGCTTAATTAATACTTAATTGTGCGTTAATTGTTATTGGGAGTTAATTTGCGCTTTTATAACTTAATTTAATTCTTAATAATAGTTTAAGTATTTTTATAATTTAGTTTTAGAGAAATAAAAGAAGAAAAGAAAGCAAAAATATAAAGAAAGTCGGAATTAGGCCTCTTCTTCAATTTCAAGCCACAGACCCAAAAATTGGCCCAATCTTCCCTACGACCCAGTCCATTTCGAACTGGGTCGACCCAGTCCATAACCCAAAAGACTCAAACCCCATTTGTCTTTCATTTTTACAAAACAAAAACAAAACAAAAAAAAAATAAGAGAAGAAAACCCTAAAAATCTAAACCATCCGCCCCCCCCCTCTCCTATCTTCTTCTTCTTCCTCAAGCTCACATCCCTTCCTCCCATGGCAGACCTTCCCCCCTCACACCCCTGCCCCCCTCACGTCAACACACACACAACACAACCACTCTCACCCCCACGACATCCCCTCGCTGCCATGGCTGCGTTTTTCAAGTTCGTCGAGCAACTTCTACGCCACCATTGTTGCCCGTAGTTGCTTCTCCTCCTGCTGTTGCGTTTTCTTCTTCTCCAACACTGCTGCTGCTGCGTTTTTCATCCTTCATGTTGCTGCTGTGTCGTCCAAACAAACCACCACAACTGCTGCCCGCCGCGTCCAGCCATGGACGAGCTTCATCGAGCTCGAACTCGAGCTCCCATGGCTGCCGTTGCATCTTCTCCGACACCGCTGCTGCTACTGTTTCGTGCTGCTGCTCCAGCAGTGTTGCTGCTGCTGCCTTCTGCTTGTGGCGGGCTGCCATTCTTCGTTTTAAACGATGCCAAACGACCACCTTCTTTGGCCGTCCGTTCGTAGTCGTCTTCGACGTCAAGTTATCTTGGTGCGAGATTCGTTCTCGGACAGATTTGTTTACAATCAAAGTTCGTCATTGATTCATCTCCGGTTAGTTGTTTTTGAGTTTTATTTTTGTCCATATTTTTGTTTGATATTTTCCGGATCCAAAATCGTTAAAGAATTCAATTCTTGTTTTGTTCGTTGTTCATCGTTGAAATTATTTTTCTAGTTTGTTCATGTTCATGTGCTTTGTTAAAATTAATTTTCAGATTTCAAAATAGAAGTTTAATTAGTTGTTTTCATGTTTATTTCATGTTTGTATTATTGTTTAAGTAAGTATTTGTTAGTTTGATGTTTGTTAGATTCAAATTGAAATTTAATCAACTATTTCTTCAATTTGTTTCATGTGATTATGTATTGTTAGAAATTGTTAATATTGTTAAGTTCAAGTTTAAGTTCATAATTGTTTCTTCGTCGATCTTGTTATTTGTTTAAAGAATTTAGTTGTATTAAAGGAATATATTGTTTTAATCGTTTAATCCGTCATGTTTGTTGTCTTAAAATAGATTCATTCATGTTCATACTTTGTTTGGATGATCTTGAATCCGAATTTTGTATAGTTTGATTTCTTGTTTACCATTTATGATTATTGCTTGAATTGTTATCATAATCTTGTTTAAAGTTTAATATAAGAATTGTTTGTTGTAATGTTGTTAGAGTTGATTTTAAGTTCAATATGATTGAATTTAGAAATCTTCATACTTTGTTTGTTGTTGTTGTTGAATCCGAAAATAGGATTGTTTGTTGCTAAAATATTGTTCAATCAAATTTTAGTTGTTCTTGGTTGTTCAATTTGTGTTCATGTGATTTGTTGTTGAAATGTTGTTAAAATCATGTTCATGTGATATTGTTGTTATGATGTTCATCCGTGTTCATATTGTTGTTTGAACATTGTTAGAAATTGATCATATTGTCTATATTTTGGTTAAGTTTGATTAATTGATGTGTTATAGCTGATGGGTAGTTTGGTAAATTTGTAATACGTTCAGGGGTAGTTTGGTAATTTCAGTAAGGTCGGAAGGGGTAGTTTAGGAATTGTACATTTTGTAATTGTTTATTTGAAGCATGGGGGACAAAATGAAATGGGGTGGGTTGTGATATGATTATTTAATATAAAGGGGGACAAGATTTAATTTAAAGGGGAATCTTGCATTATTTTAAATAAAGCATGGGGGACAAAATGAAATGGGGTGGTGTGATATGTTATTTAATGTAATGGGAATGAGTGGGAAGATAATGGGTTTGGTAGAGAAAATGGGTTGATTTTAATTAATGGAAAGATTTTATGAGATGAGTTATAAGAAGTCTTGAAATCAGAAACACAAGGGGGAGGAGAAATACACAGGAGGAAAAAAACGGGAGAGAGAAACAAATCTGAAAATAAGAGAGAGAAAAGGGTTGAACATTTAAGAGATAGAAAATTCCGAAAAATATTTAAGCTTTCAAATATAAAAAAAAACTAAAAAAAAAATATTCTGTTTTCTTTTGTTGTTTGAAATCAGAATTAATAGTTGTTTCATAAAAGCTGGAAGCTTTTATTTTTTTTGGATTACTACTCCACCGGTCTGTTACTGGGTTGTTACTGTTGCTGGGCTATTGTTGCTGTGTTGTACTGATTTTACTGCTGTTGCTGATTCTCATATTCATTTTCTTTTGCTTCCAATATCAGGTACACAACTGAAAAGCTGTTTATTGTAATCCGAAATATGAAGCGTGAATACATATGAAGAATGAAAATTTGAAGTTTTAATTTCGTTTTTATTTCTTTGTTCCTTTTGTTGATTGTATTTAAGCTATTTCATGAATTACTAAATAATAACTGGAATAAGAAAATAATATCATAAGTTAGTCTGTAATAAATCAGTTCGGCAAAATAGGTTAATTCACTAGTTATGAAGGCTTCAAGATTATAGGTTGATCATGAACAAGTAGCTAAATTTAGCTAAGACACGAATTTAAATTAAACATCGTAAATTAGGCATTAAGGCATGACTTGAGCTTAAGCAAGATTAAGAGAACGTTTAAGTCTAATAAACTTTCTAATAAGCTTTAGTAATTATGGTTTAATCTAGTTTCAAATGATTGTGAATAATTAATCTCAATAATTTTTTTTTTAAAAAAAATAACAATGCTGAGTTTTAATCTAACTATATTTGTTTATTTTGAATATTAGTTGTTGAATTTTTATTTTATTTATAATTTCGAAATTAAGAGTGAAATTCCTTTTTCATCAATATTTGTATTAATCAAGCAATTAGCATGTCATATCTTCTTAAAATAATAAAAGCTAGTAATAAATTAGGATTTTCTTTCTTTATTTTAGAGACTCATTTTTATAGAAAAATGTAGTCGTTTTAAGATTTGTCCAAATAAATGAGATGAGCCTCGCTTAATGAAATGTATAGATTGCGGGGCCCTCAATAAATGTACATTTAATCGCTTAGAATTAGGGAGGAGCCGTTTTAGCAAATTTCATGGCCCTACCCAAAATAATGATACGCTAGACTCTTTAGGCGCGATTTAATTAATTTTACCTTCTTAAACTCGGATGCGCATTTCATGCGACCCAAATCTAAATCCTAAAACATTGAATAAAAATGTGTTCCGGATTGCGGGTGCATTTCATGTGACGTAATCCAAAGACATGTTTTAAACGATGTTCACAATTTTTTTTTAAAAAAATAATAATAATAATAAAGTGGTAAAGAGTTAAAATTGGCACATCGGTTCATAATTGTATTAAAATCAGATAAATAAGCCAAATATGACAATTGAGCGACCGTGCTAGAACCACGGAACTCGGGAATGCCTAACACCTTCTCCCGGGTTAACAGAATTCCTTATCCGGATTTCTGGTTCGCGGACTGTAATATGGAGTCATTCTTTTCCTCGATTCGGGATTAAACTGGTGACTTGGGACACCCTAAATCTCCCAAGTGGCGACTCTGAAATAAATAAACAAATCCCGTTTCGACTGTCCTTTAATTGGAAAAAACTCCTTGTACCCTCGCGGGGGCGGAAAAAGGAGGTGTGACAGCTCTGGCGACTCTGCTGGGGACTAGCCCAGAACCAGTGGTTCAGGGTTAGAAATTCGAGCTCATATAAATTGTTATATTTGGTTTTATCTGATTTTTACATGTTTGAGTCTAATGTGCTAAATGTTGCTTTTACCGCTTTGATATTACGTGAACTGTGTATAAACTGTGCCGAAACTCATCTCCTCTCTGAGTCTTCTAAATCATAAAGAAGGGTGTACTTTGTACGACTTCTTTTCTGTATAGTGTCAAATCCCAATTTAGAACGAGGTTCGGACAAGTTGCTAAGCCGGTGAAGCTTCTGTATTCCCGGTACGCTACCCCCTCGGCTCGAGCTGTCCGCTCGGGTAAGCCAGGTCTAGAACAAACACCCAGGTTCTAAACCTAGTATAACAAAGCCACATGCCGGATCCCTAGTAGGAACGTTTGTTTGCATCACGTGCATCTGACTTTGGAGGCTCAACACAGGGGTTGGGTCTGTCTAGGACAGGTGCACCAAAAATGAAAATGACCATCCTGATGCATCTTACTTGTTACTACTTGCGCATTAATTTGATTCGGACTTGTGTGTTGACTGACTTGTGAATATCAGGAATAATATTTTGAAATTGAAAAAAAAGAAATAGCGGTTAGAGAATTGATTGTTTATTTTGAAAAGAAAACAAATGCCCAAATACTGTCAAAACTCTGTCGAAATTTTGAGAAAATGAAAAAAAATGTCGTATTAGTTTGTTTTATTAAAAGCTAAGAAAAGAAAAAAAGAGTCGTTGTTCTGTTGTGTTTTTCAAAAAAAAAATAGAAAAAATATATAGTTTGTCTTGCCATGAAAATGAAAATGAAAAGAGTCTTATTTTCAAAATGGTTTTTTTTTATTTGCTTATGAAAATGCTTATGAAAATGCAAAAAAAAAAAAAAAAGTCTTTCATTATTTGTCGCAAATATATATATAAATCTGAAAAGTTTTTTTTATTTCCAAAAAATATATATATATCTTTATTTGTTGCAAAGAGTATTTGTCTTGCCAAGAAAATTCAAAGTAAAATTCCAAAAAAGATATGTCTTGCAAAAAATAATATAAATATCTTTATTTTCCATTGTTGATAAAACAAAAATAATAAAAATGTTTTTTTTTTAAAAAAAAAATCCGAAAATATTTTGATACTTTTTTCAAAATTGAAAAGAAAATTCAAAATTCAAAAAATATTTTTTAGAAGCATTTCTTTTATCAAAAGTAAAATTCCAAAAATATTTTTTTTCTTTAGAATAAAAAAAAACAAATGGAAATTCGAAAAAAAAAACTTCCTTTTACTTTTGAAATTCTCAAAGTTTAAATCAAAAGAAAAGGAATTTTTACAAGTCTTTCTTTCAAAAAGAAATCAATCAAAAAAATATATATATATATACTTCCTTTCTTCTTTTGAAGCAGTTCTTTCACAGTTCCAATTAAAAAAAAATAATATATTAGTTCATTTACTTATTCGCGAGGCCCGAACTACGCGGGTTTGATTCTCACCGGATGTGAGATACGTAGGCAACCCTCATCGGGTCCAACCCCCTTTTTTGCTAAAATAGTCAAAAACAAAAAAAATAAATAAAAAACGTGTCAAAATTTTTTATTTTGTCATAAATAAGTCTAGTGGTGTCCAACCTTCCCTTTTGCTAAAATAGCCAAAAAAAAAAAACATGTCAAAATTTTAATTTTGTCATAGAGAAGTCGGGTGACGCTGTTTTATGAAGACATAGCCGAATGTTCCCGAAAGGGACGCCGGGAGGCTGACTTTGCATAAACAGCCACCTTTGGGTCATTTTTAAGATTTTGACCAGTTGACCCACACAGCCTTAAAAATCTTCGTCCCCGAGGCGTTGAAAGGCCGTGTTTGCAATATTGACTTTTCTAATTCGAAAAATGATAAAAAGAGTCATAAATAAGTCGGGTGATGCTGTTTTGTCAAAAATAGCCGAATGTTCCCGAGAGGGACGCCGGAAGGCTAACTTTGCATAAACAGCCACTTTTTTTGGGTCCTGTTTAGGATTTTGGTCTAGTTGACCCACACAGCCCTATAAATCTTCGTCCCCGAGGCGCTGAAGGGCCGTGTTTATAACATCAGGTTTTTAGTATAATTTGAAAAAAAAAAGAGTCAGCGGTCAGGTGAATACCGTTTGGATTTTTTTAGTCAAAATAACCCGAGCCAACTTCGGCCGCGTCTTGAACCGTTCTTGCCGAAATACCTTAGATTATCTGTCAGTTGTCGAAAGGTTATTTTCGTAAAAGAATGGACAAGTGTGTAAAGTGTCATAAAATAATCCTCCCCGGCCTCAAATTCATGTGAAAGTTGGAAGGGGCCACATTTGCCAAAATAACCGTTTGGTTGCATTTGTCAAACGGGGAAAGAAATTGGCCATTTGTAAATCTTTTAATTAGAATATGTGGGTTGTTTGATTTTCCAGCTTGTAGGTCATCTTCAAACCTTTGAAACTCAGTTTGTTTTAACATGAAAATTGAAAAAAAAATGTTTAGCATTGTTTATCTTTTATTGGGTCCGAACTACGCTCGGTCTGATTCATGCGGGGTCATGATACGTAGGCAATCTCCATAAGATTCGACCACCACCAAAATAAAAAAAATATAAAAAAATATAATAATAAATAAATAAAAGAGAGTGTGGAAGATTTTCAGGGGGGCACAATTGTCTAACTGCTTAGGTACATTGTATCTCTGATACATGATTGTCTGTCCAATGCCCTAACACTAACGTGATGGCTTCCCTTTGATGTGTCCATATATAGAAAGTGGTTGGTTGTGGTAACTCCTCCCTGCAAAGCAAAATCAAAGGACAATGGCTCAGAACCGCAGAACCGAGTGGATCGGTACTGATGACCGACAACAATTGGTCGAACAGAACAACAGGTTGGTAGAAGAAGTGAAAATGCTGAGACAGCATGTGGCAGACATGTATCAGGCATGGATAACGGGAAAAGCACCACCCCCTCCACCGCCAAGCCTCTTGAACTCGGTCATTTCCCAAGCACCCAACACCATAATGGAAGATTCTCCATACTCTCCATCCCAACCCATTTATGGCAGCTTTCCCAGCTATCCGAGTAGCTCCATCACTCTTCAATGTTTCTCCGCTCCCCAACACCACTTCTTTCCCCGTGACCTCAAAAGCCATACCTCACTTCCCAGGTACCCGACTCCACGAAATGCTTACCCACCCATACAAGCCTACCAAAAGACATCTGGATCAGGTTTCCGGCCCTGTCAACATGCAAGAATGAAGAGGTTGCTGAAACGAGAAAAGGCTCTCACCCCTATCGGGGTATCTTATGCCAGTCTGTTTGAAAGGCTAAGGCATGCTGGCTCGATTGAACCACTCCCTGCATGTACTCCAAATCCACTTGCAAGGAGCTTTGATCCGGCAGCGCGATGCACCTACCACTCCAATGTCATAGGGCACAACATTGAGAGCTGTCATAGTTGGAGAAGGGAAGTAGAGAAAATGATCCGAGAAGGGCGGGTTGTGATTAATAACAGTGACATGGAGCACTCGAACCCCCTCGAGAACTTGCCGACGGAGGTTGATGAGATTGAAGCTGGTAATGGTCTCGGCAGTATTGATGCAAAGCTCAGTGGCTAAAATGCCAATTTTGATAAAGTGGGAGGACGTTTTGTTCCTTGGTCAGCAAGAGAGAAGCTTGTGGTGGCTCATTTTGTTGTCATTTCTGTTGTTCGGATTATTAGGGTTATAAGTCGGATGTTGTCTTGTCCAGTTTGTTTTAGGATTTTGTTCTGGATTGTTTTGTTTGTTTTGTTATTTAAACCATTTCACCTGTAGTCTAATACAAAATCCGATCTTTTATTATTTCCAGTCATCTTTTTGTTTAGTCCTTTTATCATTTTTGTTCAATGCCGATTCTAGGGACATGACATGCGCACCCAGTTTGGGCCTAGTCTTAAAAGTTAATCATAAAACCCTGAGAAGGTGATCAAAGCATTTAAAGGAAATAAGAACGGTTTGAGATTATTTGGAGCCCGAGTCATGTGGAACTGGGGCAAACACAAAGAAAACCGTTAAATAAAGATTCGTCTAAATTGGCATGAGGGTCGTTCATAATAAAAGAGAATGAGAGTGTCGCCCAACGGTGCTTTAGAAGTGACAAATGAACAAACATATGTTTAACATAATTGTCAAGCCCAGCACCGTCGGAAGAGACTATAAATCTATTGTTTGTTGTGTTGTTTGCATTTGGCATGTTTTGAAGACTGGAATAACGAAGGCATTTTGTTTTGCTACCTAAACACTTTATCCTTCGTTACCCCTTTTTGAGCCTTACTTATTTTTCTTTCATACCCCTCGTTCGGAATCAGTAAAAACGACTAGAAAACGCGAGCATGGCATGAAAACATGAAAAAAAAAAAAACAACAAAACGAAAAAGAAAAGAAAAATGGTAACAAAAAAAAAAGTCAAATGAAAAAAGAGGAATTGGGAACTACGTTTGACCTGATTCCTCAAAGAGGATACGTAGGCGCTTCACAGCTCGGTCATATGGTGCATAGTGTGCATAATGTGCATGGTATGCATGGTGTAATAAATTAAAAAAAAATTAATAAATAATCCCCAAGCAAGAAACTGGGGCAAGGGTTGCGCTTGTGGTAAGCAAAATTGGTTCCGAATGTTGTAATTTTAAACCTCCAATTTATTTTGTTTGAGCCTTTAATACCCTTTCTTTCTAAGCTTATCCAAAAAAAACCACATTACGGTCCAAAGAAAGACCTTCTGATCAGTCTGCAAAAGATGCCAAGTCAGACAAATGAGAGTCTTACCGGCGAACATAACACTCTGTTCCACAACAGAAAGGACTCTAATCTCCAGCAGAGAGAGTCATACCGGCAACACTCCAAATCCCCATCGGGAAAGTGATACAAATGAGAGAGTCTTATCGGTGAAAATCTTCACGGACACCATAAGGCGATGAAAGCTGAGAGAAAAACCAAAATGAGAGAGGCTTGATAGTGAAAACCCTTCGGGCACTACAAGTCGAATAAGATTAGGAACCAGATGGGGAATTGCCAATTGAAGGTCTTGAAAGATGATTGACGACAGAGGATAGGCCACATGTGCATGTCATGACCATTAGAGTCGGTGTTTTCGTTTGATAGGTTTTTATTTATAGTTTCTTTTGTAAAAGAGTCATCGTTTCCTTTGTCTTTTATTTTGTTTCTTTTGTCTTTCTCCTTTCATAGAAAAACTCCCCAATAGAGTCTGTCTGGTCATAATAAGTGTGAATTGACTTCAAAATATGTCATCAGCTTCCCAATTATACAAAATGAGATCTGACTAGTGCATCCAAATGGTGTAGTCAGCGAGGAACAAGCGCGAGGCCAGTGTCAAGAAAATATCCCCAGCAAAAGGGAATAGACAAAAGGATTGACGAGTGTCAAAAGGGATATCCTTGCCAAAACCAAAGTTATAAACCTCAAGGCCAAAGCCCGTGGGCAAATCAAGGAGAGCAATGAGCATGATTTGGGAAATTCATACTAGGACTAAAAGGTCGGGGAAATGCCAGCTTCCGAGCTATGTCACAAAAGAAGACGGATATCCCCAGTAGGAAGGGACTATCCCCAGCACATAATATCATCCCCAACAAGCTGTGGAACGCAGAGCAAGGAAGGAGAAAGGGAAAAGCCATCCCAGTAGGGGTATCACAACCAACCACTATGTTTTAAACTAACAAATTTTGTTTAATTTGAAACAGGAAAAGGAAATGGCATTGATGCCAGAAATGCATGCCGCAAGGGATATTATCAAACTGGGGCAGAAAACTTTCCTTCTGCTTAGAAAATTTTCTGGAAGTCAGGTACCCATGCGGGAAAGAATAAAGATAACGCCAGTCTCAAGGGAAGTGGTCTTAGAACCAGTGTTGCCCCCAACATAATAAGTTATATGGAGGAAGTTGTTCCCCAGCAAAGGGATGAAACTTGAGCTCAGTGAAGCACTAGTTCTGAAAGAATCAGAATCCCCCAACAGTGTTATCCTCGACAGCGTTATCCCCAGCTGATAACATTTTACCCCCCAACAGGTAAGTAAATAATTCCCCAATAGTGTTATCCCCAGCAAGTATTCGAGGTAAGACATTTTCAAGTCATAAGGATATTTTGGGTTCATCCGCCCTCGAACAGGATATTTTGGGTTTCATCCGCCCTCGAATAGGATATTTTGGGTTCATCCGCCCTCGAACAGGATATTTTGGGTTCATCCGCCCTCGAACAGGATATTTTGGGTTCATCCGCCCTCGAACAGGATATTTTGGGTTCATCCGCCCTCGAACAGGATATTTTGGGTTCATCCGCCCTCGAATAGGATATTTTGGGTTCATCCGCCCTCGAATAGGATTTTATTTTCAAAGTTGTTGTTGAAGCCAGGCGCCCACCTGAATAACGAAAGGAATACTTTTCTTGTCTGTCCATTGCATATTTTAGGCGCCCACCTGTATAACAAGGGAATACATTCCACGCCTTTGCCAATAGGAGACGCACTTCCTAAGTCTAGTTCTGCCAATAGGAGACGCACTTCCTAAGTTAGTTTCACCCATAGGAGACGTATTTCTTCCTAAGTTAGTTTCACCCATAGGAGACGCATTTCCTCCTAAGTTTAGTTTTACCCATAGGAGACGCATTTCATCCTAAGTTTAGTTTCACCCATAGGAGACGCATTTCCTCCTAAGTTTAGTTTACCCATAGGAGACGCATTTCCTCCTAAGTTTAGTTTACCCATAGGAGACGCATTTCCTCCTAAATTTACTTTTACCCACAGGAGACGCATTTCCTCCTAAGTTTAGTTTTACCCACAGGAGACGCATTTCCTCCTAAGTTTAGTTTTACCCATAGGAGACGCATTTCCTCCTAAGTTTAGTTTACCCATAGGAGACGCATTTCCTCCTAAGTTTAGTTTACCCATAGGAGACGTATTTCCTCCTAAATTTACTTTTACCCATAGGAGACGCATTTCCTCCTAAGTTTAGTTTACCCATAGGAGACGCATTTCCTCCTAAGTTAGCATTGAAGTTGGGAGCCCACCCATATAACAGAGGCATACATTTTTGTCCTTTTACTTTCAGTTCTAGGTCGCCCACCAGTAAAATGCGGGAATACATTTCAGTTCTAGGTCGCCCACCAGTAGAATGCGGGAATACATTTCAGTTCTAGGTCGCCCACCAGTAAAATGCGGGAATACATTTCAGTTCTAGGTCGCCCACCAGTAGAATGCGGGAATACATTTCAGTTCTAGGTCGCCCACCAGTAGAATGCGGGAATACATTTCAGTTCTAGGTCGCCCACCAGTAAAATGCGGGAATACATTTCAGTTCTAGGTCGCCCACCAGTAGAATGCGGGAATACATTTCAGTTCTAGGTCGCCCACCAGTAAAATGCGGGAATACATTTCAGTTCTAGGTCGCCCACCAGTAAAATGCGGGAATACTTTCTGTTCTAGGTCGCCCACCAGTAAAATGCGGGAATACATTTCAGTTCTAGGTCGCCCACCAGTAGAATGCGGGAATACTTTTAAGTTCTAGGTCGCCCACCAGTATAATGCGGGAATACTTTCTGTTCTAGGTCGCCCACCAGTAAAATGCGGGAATACATTTCAGTTCTAGGTCGCCCACCAGTAGAATGCGGGAATACATTTCAGTTCTAGGTCGCCCACCAGTAAAATGCGGGAATACATTTCAGTTCTAGGTCGCCCACCAGTAGAATGCGGGAATACATTTCAGTTCTAGGTCGCCCACCAGTAAAATGCGGGAATACATTTCAGTTCTAGGTCGCCCACCAGTAAAATGCGGGAATACATTTCAGTTCTAGGTCGCCCACCAGTAAAATGCGGGAATACTTTCTGTTCTAGGTCGCCCACCAGTAAAATGCGGGAATACATTTCAGTTCTAGGTCGCCCACCAGTAGAATGCGGGAATACATTTCAGTTCTAGGTCGCCCACCAGTAAAATGCGGGAATACTTTATGTTCTAGGTCGCCCACCAGTAAAATGCGGGAATACTTTCTGTTCTAGGTCGCCCACCAGTAAAATGCGGGAATACATTTCAGTTCTAGGTCGCCCACCAGTAAAATGCGGGAATACATTTCAGTTCTAGGTCGCCCACCAGTAAAATGCGGGAATACATTTCAGTTCTAGGTCGCCCACCAGTAAAATGCGGGAATACATTTCAGTTCTAGGTCGCCCACCAGTAGAATGCGGGAATACATTTCAGTTCTAGGTCGCCCACCAGTAAAATGCGGGAATACATTTCAGTTCTAGGTCGCCCACCAGTAGAATGCGGGAATACATTTCAGTTCTAGGTCGCCCACCAGTAAAATGCGGGAATACTTTCTGTTCTAGGTCGCCCACCAGTAAAATGCGGGAATACATTTCAGTTCTAGGTCGCCCACCAGTAAAATGCGGGAATACATTTCAGTTCTAGGTCGCCCACCAGTAAAATGCGGGAATACATTTCAGTTCTAGGTCGCCCACCAGTAAAATGCGGGAATACTTTCTGTTCTAGGTCGCCCACCAGTAAAATGCGGGAATACTTTCAGTTCTAGGTCGCCCACCAGTATAATGCGGGCATACATTTCATAATTTTGCATTGAAGCAACTTTTTAGTCTTGTATTACAGATTTTGGAATCAGTAACCCCACTAGAAGGCGGAAGGTTATAACAGGAATCCTCAGCAGTAAACAATAAAATCCCCAGCACCGGGAAGCAGAAGGTTGCAACAAGAGGTCCCAGCATAAACTCAAGTCCATGTGTCAAAAGGAAGAAAAGCATCGGAAGAAAAGCACCGGAGGAAACACAAGCCGACAAGAAAGCAAGGCAACAAGAACAAATTTTAGTCTAGCCTAGCTTCTTGTTTTCTTTTAAGCACGGTGTAACAAGGAGATCGGTAAACAGTGATAACAGCATGCAACAGCAGTAACATCGCAGTCTCACGGTAGTCCCAGCTACCAAAAACTTCCCGAACTACATTGACCTGATTCTTGTTTAGCCCAGGATATGTAGGAAACCTTTGAAGCAAAGGTTCAGTCAAATCTTTTTCAAAAAATGCTTCACACGGAGTACTCGGATGGGCAAAAATCGCTCGCTTTATCTTTGCACGAAAACCCTTCGTGTATCCGGGCAAAGAGGGGCAGCTGTAAGCACGTGATTTTTGCCCTATATGAGAATTACTCCCAAAAAATCCAAAAATAAAATGATTTTTCTTTGGTGTGCAATTTTGTGATATTTTGTGATATTTTGAATAATTATTTGTATTTGTCTGTGCGTGTTTATTTGATAAATTAATAAAAAATACAAAAATATATCGCATTTTGCATGTAGGATTTAATTCTATAGTTGTTAATAATTAAATTTGTTTTACAAAAATTAAATAATTACAAAAATAAGCATCGTTTGCATTTTTAGCATTTAATGTCCAAATATATTTTATGCTTAATTAATACTTAATTGTGCGTTAATTGTTATTGGGGGTTAATTTGCGCTTTTATAACTTAATTTAATTCTTAATAATAGTTTAAGTATTTTTATAATTTAGTTTTAGAGAAATAAAAGAAGAAAAGAAAGCAAAAATATAAAGAAAGTCAGAATTAGGCCTCTTCTTCAATTTCAAGCCACAGGCCCAAAAATTGGCCCAATCTTCCCTACGACCCAGTCCATTTCGAACTGGGTCGACCCAGTCCATAACCCAAAAGACTCAAACCCCATTTGTCTTTCATTTTTACAAAACAAAAACAAAACAAAAAAAAATAAGAGAAGAAAACCCTAAAAATCTAAACCATCCGCCCCCCCCCTCTCCTATCTTCTTCTTCTTCCTCAAGCTCACATCCCTTCCTCCCATGGCAGACCTTCCCCCCTCACACCCCTGCCCCCCTCACATCAACACACACACAACACAACCACTCTCACCCCCACGACATCCCCTCGCTGCCATGGCTGCGTTTTTCAAGTTCGTCGAGCAACTTCTACGCCACCATTGTTGCCCGTAGTTGCTTCTCCTCCTGCTGTTGCGTTTTCTTCTTCTCCAACACTGCTGCTGCTGCGTTTTTCATCCTTCATGTTGCTGCTGTGTCGTCCAAACAAACCACCACAACTGCTGCCTGCCGCGTCCAGCCATGGACGAGCTTCATCGAGCTCGAACTCGAGCTCCCATGGCTGCCGTTGCATCTTCTCCGACACCGCTGCTGCTACTGTTTCGTGCTGCTGCTCCAGCAGTGTTGCTGCTGCTGCCTTCTGCTTGTGGCGGGCTGCCATTCTTCGTTTTAAACGATGCCAAACGACCACCTTCTTTGGTCGTCCGTTCGTAGTCGTCTTCGACGTCAAGTTATCTTGGTGCGAGATTCGTTCTCGGACAGATTTGTTTACAATCAAAGTTCGTCGTTGATTCATCTCCGGTTAGTTGTTTTTGAGTTTTATTTTTGTCCATATTTTTGTTTGATATTTTCCGGATCCAAAATCGTTAAAGAATTCAATTCTTGTTTTGTTCGTTGTTCATCGTTGAAATTATTTTTCTAGTTTGTTCATGTTCATGTGCTTTGTTAAAATTAATTTTCAGATTTCAAAATAGAAGTTTAATTAGTTGTTTTCATGTTTATTTCATGTTTGTATTATTGTTTAAGTAAGTATTTGTTAGTTTGATGTTTGTTAGATTCAAATTGAAATTTAATCAACTATTTCTTCAATTTGTTTCATGTGTTTATGTATTGTTAGAAATTGTTAATATTGTTAAGTTCAAGTTTAAGTTCATAATTGTTTCTTCGTCGATCTTGTTATTTGTTTAAAGAATTTAGTTGTATTAAAGGAATATATTGTTTTAATCGTTTAA
This sequence comes from Nicotiana tabacum, assembly GCF_000715075.1. Taxonomy (NCBI): domain Eukaryota; kingdom Viridiplantae; phylum Streptophyta; class Magnoliopsida; order Solanales; family Solanaceae; genus Nicotiana; species Nicotiana tabacum. Next base: position 26,873,154 of record NC_134084.1, read on the forward strand.
TCCGTCATGTTTGTTGTCTTAAAATAGATTCATTCATGTTCATACTTTGTTTGGATGATCTTGAATCCGAATTTTGTATAGTTTGATTTCTTGTTTACCATTTATGATTATTGCTTGAATTGTTATCATAATCTTGTTTAAAGTTTAATATAAGAATTGTTTGTTGTAATGTTGTTAGAGTTGATTTTAAGTTCAATATGATTGAATTTAGAAATCTTCATACTTTGTTTGTTGTTGTTGTTGAATCCGAAAATAGGATTGTTTGTTGCTAAAATATTGTTCAATCAAATTTTAGTTGTTCTTGGTTGTTCAATTTGTGTTCATGTGATTTGTTGTTGAAATGTTGTTAAAATCATGTTCATGTGATATTGTTGTTATGATGTTCATCCGTGTTCATATTGTTGTTTGAACATTGTTAGAAATTGATCATATTGTCTATATTTTGGTTAAGTTTGATTAATTGATGTGTTATAGCTGATGGGTAGTTTGGTAAATTTGTAATACGTTCAGGGGTAGTTTGGTAATTTCAGTAAGGTCGGAAGGGGTAGTTTATGAATTGTACATTTTGTAATTGTTTATTTGAAGCATGGGGGACAAAATGAAATGGGGTGGGTTGTGATATGATTATTTAATATAAAGGGGGACAAGATTTAATTTAAAGGGGAATCTTGCATTATTTTAAATAAAGCATGGGGGACAAAATGAAATGGGGTGGTGTGATATGTTATTTAATGTAATGGGAATGAGTGGGAAGATAATGGGTTTGGTAGAGAAAATGGGTTGATTTTAATTAATGGAAAGATTTTATGAGATGAGTTATAAGAAGTCTTGAAATCAGAAACACAAGGGGGAGGAGAAATACACAGGAGGAAAAAAACGGGAGAGAGAAACAAATCTGAAAATAAGAGAGAGAAAAGGGTTGAACATTTAAGAGATAGAAAATTCCGAAAAATATTTAAGCTTTCAAATATAAAAAAAAACTAAAAAAAATATTCTGTTTTCTTTTGTTGTTTGAAATCAGAATTAATAGTTGTTTCATAAAAGCTGGAAGCTTTTATTTTTTTTGGATTACTACTCCACCGGTCTGTTACTGGGTTGTTACTGTTGCTGGGCTATTGTTGCTGTGTTGTACTGATTTTACTGCTGTTGCTGATTCTCATATTCATTTTCTTTTGCTTCCAATATCAGGTACACAACTGAAAAGCTGTTTATTGTAATCCGAAATATGAAGCGTGAATACATATGAAGAATGAAAATTTGAAGTTTTAATTTCGTTTTTATTTCTTTGTTCCTTTTGTTGATTGTATTTAAGCTATTTCATGAATTACTAAATAATAACTGGAATAAGAAAATAATATCATAAGTTAGTCTGTAATAAATCAGTTCGGCAAAATAGGTTAATTCACTAGTTATGAAGGCTTCAAGATTATAGGTTGATCATGAACAAGTAGCTAAATTTAGCTAAGACACGAATTTAAATTAAACATCGTAAATTAGGCATTAAGGCATGACTTGAGCTTAAGCAAGATTAAGAGAACGTTTAAGTCTAATAAACTTTCTAATAAGCTTTAGTAATTATGGTTTAATCTAGTTTCAAATGATTGTGAATAATTAATCTCAATAATTTTTTTTTTAAAAAAAATAACAATGCTGAGTTTTAATCTAACTATATTTGTTTATTTTGAATATTAGTTGTTGAATTTTTATTTTATTTATAATTTCGAAATTAAGAGTGAAATTCCTTTTTCATCAATATTTGTATTAATCAAGCAATTAGCATGTCATATCTTCTTAAAATAATAAAAGCTAGTAATAAATTAGGATTTTCTTTCTTTATTTTAGAGACTCATTTTTATAGAAAAATGTAGTCGTTTTAAGATTTGTCCAAATAAATGAGATGAGCCTCGCTTAATGAAATGTATAGATTGCGGGGCCCTCAATAAATGTACATTTAATCGCTTAGAATTAGGGAGGAGCCGTTTTAGCAAATTTCACGGCCCTACCCAAAATAATGATACGCTAGACTCTTTAGGCGCGATTTAATTAATTTTACCTTCTTAAACTCGGATGCGCATTTCATGCGACCCAAATCTAAATCCTAAAATATTGAATAAAAATGTGTTCCGGATTGCGGGTGCATTTCATGTGACGTAATCCAAAGACATGTTTTAAACGATGTTCACAATTTTTTTAAAAATAATAATAATAATAATAAAGTGGTAAAGAGTTAAAATTGGCACATCGGTTCATAATTGTATTAAAATCAGATAAATAAGCCAAATATGACAATTGAGCGACCGTGCTAGAACCACGGAACTCGGGAATGCCTAACACCTTCTCCCGGGTTAACAGAATTCCTTATCCGGATTTCTGGTTTGCGGACTGTAATATGGAGTCATTCTTTTCCTCGATTCGGGATTAAACTGGTGACTTGGGACACCCTAAATCTCCCAAGTGGCGACTCTGAAATAATTAAACAAATCCCGTTTCGACTGTCCTTTAATTGGAAAAAACTCCTTGTACCCTCGCGGGGGCGGAAAAAGGAGGTGTGACAGTAATAAAAAGTAAAATAATAATAATAATAATAATAATAATAAATAAATAATCCCCAAACTAAAAATTGGGGCAAGGGTTGCGCTTGTGGTAAGCAAAATTGGTTCCGAAGGTTGCAATTTTAAAACCCCAAATTTATTTTGTTTTTGAGCCTTTAATACCCTTTCTTTCTAGCCTGTCCAAAAACCCACATTACGGTCTAAAGAAAGACCTTCTGACCAGTCTGCAAAAGATGCCAAGTCAGACAAATGAGAGTCTTACCGGCGAACATAACATTCTGTTCTACAGCAGAAAGGACTCTAATCTCCAGCAGAGAGAGTCATACCGGCAACACTCCAAAATCCCCAACTGGAAAGTGATACAAATGAGAGAGTCTTATCGGTGAAAATCTTCACGGACACCATAAGGCGATGAAAGCTGAGAGAAAAACCAAAATGAGAGAGGCTTGATGGTGAAAACCCTCCGGGCACTACAAGTCGAATAAGATTGGGAATCAGATGGGGGATAGTCAAGGGAAGATCTTGAAAGACGATTGACGACGGAGGATAAGCCACATGTGCATGTCATGACCATTAGAGTCGGTGTTTGCGTTTGATAGGTTTTTATTTATAGTTTCTTTTGTTAAAGAGTCATCTTTTTCCTTTGTCTTTTATTCTGTTCCTTTTTATCTTTCTCCTTTCACAGAAAATTCCCCAGTAGAGTCTGTTTGGTCAGAACCAGTGGGAAATGACTTCAAAATAGGCCATCAACTTTCAAATTATGCAGGATGAGATCTGACTAGTACATCCAAGTGGTATAGTCAGGAAGGAACAAGCGCGAGGCCAGTGTCAAGAAAGATATCCCCAACAAAAGGATTGACGAGTGTCAAGAGGGATATCCTTGCCAAAATCAAAGGTTATTAAACCTCAAGACCAGAGCCCGCGGACAAATCAAGGAGAGCAATGAGCATGATTTGGGAAATTCATGCGAGACTAAAAGGTCGGGAAAATGACAGTTTCCGAACTATACCACAAAAGAAGAGGGATATCTTCAGCAGAAAGGGATTATCCCCAGCAAATAATATCATCCCCAACAAGTTTTGGAACGCAGAGCAGGGAAGGAGAAAGGGAAAAGCCATCCCAGTATGAGTATTACAATCAACCACCGCGTTTTAAACTAACAAATTTTGTTTGATTTGAAACAGGTAAAAGAAATGGCATTTATAACGGAAATGCATGCCACAAGAAAGATTGTCAAACTGGGGCAGAAAATTTTCTATCAGGTACCCATTTGGTGAAGAATAAAGATAGCACCAAGGAAGTGGTCTTTGAACCAGGGTTGCCCCCAACATAATAAGTTTCCAATGGAGGAAGTTGATCCCCAGCAGACAGAACCAAAGAGATGAAATTGGTGTTTAGAAAAAGCAAAAGCCATTATCATCCCGAGCAGCTTCCAGAAGAATGAAGCATCGATTTGAAGGGATAAGATTCCCCAGCAACGTTATCCTCAACAACGTTATCCCAAGAAGATAACACTTTTATCCTCAGCAGTGTTGAAAAAAAAAATTGAAGGAGGGGAAGAAAGGAGACTCCCCTAGTGGTATTATCCTCAGCAATCAGGCGTCCACGTGAAGAACGAGGAAGAACAGTTGAAGTATCGCCAATCAGGAGCCCACCTGGAGAATAAGGGAATACAATTCAAATTTTAAGAAGTCAGGAGCCCGCCTGAAGAAAGGAAAGGCGTTTTATTTTTAAAAGTTGTTGAAATCTCGCCAACCTAAAGAAAGGAATGGCATTTTTAAAGTTGTTGTTGAAGTCAGGAGCCCCCCTGAAGAACAGAATGGCGATTTATTGGTTGAAGTCAGGAGCCCCCTGAAGAACAGAATGACGATTTATTGGTTGAAGTCAGGAGCCCCCTGAAGAACAGAATGGCAATTTATTGGTTGAAATCAGGAGCCCGCCTGAAGAAAGGAAAGGCATTTTATTTTTAAAAAGTTGTTAAAATCTCGCCAACCTAAAGAAAGGAATGACATTTTTAAAGTTGTTGTTGAAGTCAGGAGCCCCCCTGAAGAACAGAATGGCGATTTATTGGTTGAAGTCAGGAGCCCCCCTGAAGAACAGAATGGCGATTTATTGGTTGAAGTCAGGAGCCCCCTGAAGAACAGAATGGCGATTTATTGGTTGAAATCAGGAGCCCGCCTGAAAAAAGAAAAGGCATTTTATTTTTAAAAAGTTGTTAAAATCTCGCCAACCTAAAGAAAGGAATGGCATTTTTAAAGTTGTTGTTGAAGTCAGGAGCCTCCCTGAAGAACAGAATGACGATTTATTAGTTAAAGTCAGGAGCCCCCCTGAAGAACAGAATGGCGATTTGTTGGTTGAAATCATGAGCCCCCTGAAGAACAGAATGGCGATTTATTGGTTGAAATCAGGAGCCCGCCTGAAGAAAGGAAAGGCATTTTATTTTTAAAAAGTTGTTAAAATCTCGCCAACCTAAAGAAAGGAATGGCATTTTTAAAGTTGTTGTTGAAGTCAGGAGCCCCCCTGAAGAACAAAATGGCGATTTATTGGTTGAAGTCAGGAGCCCTGAAGAACAGGATGGCGATTTGTTGGTTGAAGTCAGGAGGCCCCCTGAAGAACAGAATGGCGATTTATTGGTTGAAATCAGGAGCCCGCCTGAAGAAAGGAAAGGCATTTTATTTTTAAAAAGTTGTTAAAATCTCGCCAACCTAAAGAAAGGAATGACATTTTTAAAGTTGTTGTTGAAGTCAGGAGCCCCCCTTAAGAACAGAATGGCGATTTATTGGTTGAAGTCAGGAGCCCCCCTGAAGAACAGAATGGCGATTTATTGGTTGAAGTTAGGAGCCCCCCTGAAGAACAGAATGGCGATTTATTGGTTGAAGTCAGGAGCCCGCCTGAAGAAAGGAAAGGCGTTTTATTTTAAAGTTGTTGTTGAAGTTGGGAGCCCGCCCATAGAACAGAGGAATACATTTCAGTCTTTTCATTTCAAGTGTTGAAGTTGGGAGCCCGCCCATTGAACAGAGGCATACATTTCAGTATTACATTTCAAAGTGTTGAAGTTGGGAGCCCGCCCATATAACAGAGGAATACATTTCAGTATTAATTTTCAAGTGTTGAAGTTGGGAGCCCGCCTTTCAGTCTTTTCATTACAAGTGTTGAAGTTGGGAGCCCGCCCATAGAACAGAGGCATACATTTCAGTCTTTTCATTTCAAGTGTTGAAGTTGGGAGCCCGCCCATAGAACAGAGGAATACATTTCAGTCTTTACATTTCAAGCGTTGAAGTTGGGAGCCCGCCCATAGAACAGAGGAATACATTTCAGTCTTTTCATTTCAAGTGTTGAAGTTGGGAGCCCGCCCATAGAACAGAGGCATACATTTCAGTCTTTTCATTTCAAGCGTTGAAGTTGGGAGCCCGCCCATAGAACAGAGGAATACATTTCAGTCTTTTCATTTCAAGTATTGAAGTTGGGAGCCCGCCCATATAACAGAGGAATACATTCAACATTAATTTTCAAGTATTGAAGTTGGGAGCCCGCCCATATAACAGAGGAATACATTCAGCATTAATTTTCAAGTATTGAAGTTGGGAGTCCGCCCATACAACAGAGGAATATATTTCAAGATCAAGTCAGAGGACAATAAAACAGAGGGTTACAATAGGAATCCCCAGCAGGAAACAATAAAAATCCCCAGCACCGGGAAGCAGAAGGTTGCAACAAGAGGTCCCAGCACAAACTCAAGTGCATGTGTCAAAAAGATGGAAAGCACCGGAAGAAACGCAAGTAGACAAGAAAGCAAGGCAACAAGAACAAATTGCAGTCTAGCCCAGCTTCTTGTTTTCTTTTAAGCACGGTGTAACAAGGAGATCGGTAAGCAGTAGTAATAGCATGCAACAACAGTAACATTGCAGTCCCACGGTAGTCCCAGCTACCAAAAACTTCCCGAACTACATTGACCTGATTCCTGTTTAGCCCAGGATATGTAGGAAACCTCTGAAGCAAAGGTTCGGTCAAATCTTTTTCAAAAATAAAATGCTTCATACGGAGTACTCGGATGGGCAAAAATCGCTCGCTTTATCTTTGCACGAAAACCCTTCGTCTCTTCGGGCAAAGAGGGGCAACTGTAAGTACGTGATTTTTGCCCTATATGAGAATTACTCCCAAAAATTCAAAAATAAAATGATTTTTCTTGGTGTGCAATTTTGTGATATTTTTTGATATTTTTGAATAATTATTTATGTTTGTCTGTGCATGTTTATTTGTTAAATTAATAAAAAATACAAAAATATGTCGCATTTTGCATGTAGGATTTAATTCTACAATTGTTAGTAATTAAGTTTGTTTTACAAAAAAATAAAAATTACAAAAATAGGCATCTTTTGCATTTTTAGCATTTAATGTCCAAATATACAATTTTATGCTTAATTATTACTTAATTGTGCGTTAATTGTTATTGGGAGTTAATTTGAGCTTTTATAACTTAATTTAGTTCTTAATAATAATTTAAGTATTTTATAATTTAGTTTTAGAAAAAATAAAAGAAGAAAAGAGGGCGAGAACATAAATAAAGTCGGAATTGGGCCTCTTCATCTAATTCAAGCCACAAGCCCAAAAAATACCCAATCTTCCAAAACGACCCAATCCATTTCGAACTGGGTCAACCCAATCCATACCCAAAGACCCAACACCCCTATTATCTTACATTTTTACAAAAACAAAGAAAAGAAAACCCTAAAAAAAGGTTAAGCCATCCGCCCCCCGTCCCTATCTTCTTCTTCTCCAAGCTCCAAAACCCACCTCCCATGGCTGCCCTTTACCCTCCATTCTCACGTCCAAACCACCACCTCGTCGACATGAGCTGCTTCTTCGCGCAGTGTCGTCTCACAGCCCTGCCATGTTCGTCGTCCCCAAACGACCAGCAGCAACCAACTGCTTCATCATTTTCATCTTCTCCATGGCGAGCTCAGGCTCGTCCATGGTTGCCTTCAACCTCAAGTCCAAACGACTAGCTGCTACATCCATTCATCAACGACGAATGGTTCATCGACCTCCAGCAGCCCCCGCGCGTTCAAAGAAATTATTGACTGTTTCTGCTTTATTTTCCCCCTCGCTGCATCCAAACGAACCCCATAGCTGCCTGCTTCATTTTTCTTCATCGAGTTTGAGTTCGACGAGATGCTACTGCTTCACCATAGTCCGTTGACCAGCTCCTCCATTGCCGCAACGCTGCCAGCCCGTTGCCGCTGCTGCCTTGTCTGTTGCTTCAACGACTGCCATGGCCATGCTTCGGCTCTTTTGTTGCCATGGACACAGCTAGATTGCTGCGCACGTTGCTGTTTCTGTTGTTGCTTCGTCTTCTTTGTTTCGTCAAAGTTCGAGGGTTTTTCGTTGAGTCGAGGTCCGGTACGTCAAGTTTTCTATCCGAGTTTTCCTTCGTTCTTCGTTGTTGTCGTTTCATTTCCGGTTAGTTGGTTTTTAAGTTTTATTTTTGTCCGTATTTTGTTTTGATATTTCTCGAATCTAAAATCGGTAAATGTTTGTTTCGTTCATTATTTTGTGAATTTTTCAGTTTGTTTCATGTTTGTTTTATCGTTCTTGCTTATTGTTTAGTTAAAAAGTTGTTAGTTTAATGTTGGTTAGATACAAATTGAAGTTTAATTAATTTGTTTCATGTGTTCTATGTATTTTTTCAGAAAAATTGTTAATATTGTTAAGTTCAAGTTTAAATTCATAATTGTTTCTTCTTAAGTTTTGTTTTGTTATTTGCCTAAAAGAATTTAGTGGTAATAGGGAAGTATGTTGGTTTAATCATTTGAATCCGTCGTTTTTATTTTTAGATTTAATTCATGTCCATACTTTGTTTGATTGTTCTTGAATACGAAATTAGTATAAGTTTGATTTTCTTGTTTATTGTTTATCATTTATGATTATTTCTTGAGTTTGTCTCATGATCTTGTTTAAGTTTAATATAGGAATTGTTGGTTGTAATGTTGTTAGAGTTGATTTTAAGTTCAAATGATTATTGAATTTAGAAATCTGAATATACTTGTTTGTTGTTGTTGTTGTTGAATCTGAAAGTAGGTTTGTTTGTTCCTAAAAATATTGTTCAATCAAAATTTTAGTTGTTCTTTGTTGTTCAATTTGTGTTCATGTGATATTGTTGTTGTGTTGTTCATTCATGTTCATGTGATTTGTTGTTTGAATTTATGTAGAAATTGGTCATATTGGCTATATTTTGGTTGAGTTTGATTAATTGATTGGTTACAACTGATGAGGGTAGTTTGGTAAATTGTAGTACGTCCGGGGGTAAAATAGTAATTGCAATAAGGTCGGAGGGATAGTTTAGGAATTGTACATTTTGTAATTTTTTATGTTAAGCATGGGGGACAAAAGATAATGGGGTGTAGGTGATATAGTTGTTTAATATAAATGGGGGACAAGACAAAATATAGTGGAGGGGAATATGGTAATTGTTTATGGTAGGCATGGGGGATAAAATATAATGGGGTGAGGTTGATATATTTATTTAATGTAATGAGGATAAGTGGGAAGAATAATGGGTTTGGTAGGAAAAAATATTGATTTATTAGTTAATTAAAGGGTTTGGGAATGTGTTATATATAGGAAGTCTTGAATCAGATTTTGAGAGGAAGAGAAGAGAAAAGGAACCAACACAGAGAGAAAAACGAGAATAAAAAAAGACAGAGAACAAGAAGAAGAATAGAGAGAATAGACAGAAAAAAAACGGACTGAATATTTAAGAGAGAAAGAAAAATTCCGAAAAATATTTAAACTTTCAAATAAAAAAAACTAAAACAATCTTCTGCTTTCATTCATTGTTTTGAAATGAGCATTAATTGTTGGTTGTTTCATAAGAGCTTGAAGCTTTTGTTTTGGGATTACTACTCCACCGGTCTGTTACTGGGTTGTTACTGTTGCTGGGCTGTATTGTTATTACTGCTGCTGATTCTCATCTTCATCTTCTTTTGTTTCCAATATCAGGTACACAACTGACACGCTGATTATTGTAAACTGAAACAGGAAGCATGAATACGAAAATGAAGAGTTGAAATTCTAAATTTACTTTAATTATATTCTGAATTTTATTTGTATGTATAATTTATTTATCTTGCAAAAATCAGAATCGTGTAGCTATTTAATACATATAGTGGAACATCCGACGATAGCTTAACGGATGAACTATCTATATATTGCCTAAAAATAAATAAATGGTGTAGTAACTCCGTCAAGTAAAAATCAAACGAATAGGCCATCTAGTAGGAACTTGGTAGAAATATTGTTTAGTTAAATAATATTGGTTAATTTCAGCATGTAAATGGTCTAGGATTAAAATTAGATTACGAATAGGCCATCTAGTAGGAACTTGGTAGAAATATTGTTTAGTTAAATAATATTGGTTAATTTCAGCATGTAAATGGTCTAGGATTAAAATTAGATTGCTAAGTTTTTTTTTATTTGACAAACTCAGAACATGCCTAGTATAATGTAACTAGGTAATAACATGTGAATAAGACGGCCCAGGTCTAGTTTTATGTCATACACGTTGGGCCTGGGTCCGCAGTGGCAACAGACTGTCCTGTTTGTATCATTTTCAGATTTTATGAATCATATTCAAAATTCATCTATAACAACTCAAGCATGTAAATAAATTAAAATATTTTCTCTTTTATTTTGTAGAGACAAATTTCAATAGAAAAATGTAGGCATTTTAGGACTGTCCTTTTAAAAATAAAATGAGACGAGCCTCGCTTAATAAAATGTATAGATTGCGGGGCCCTCATAAAATGTATGTGATAATTACTTAGAACTCAGGATCGGCCGCTTAGCGAACTTCACGGCTGTCCACAAATAATAAATACGCTAATCGTTTTAGGCGCAATATAATAATAATACATTCTTAAACACGGGTACGCATTTATGCGACCCAAATCCAAATCCCAAAACATTGAATAAAAATACGTTCCGGATCGTGGGTGCATTTTATGTGACGCAATCCAAAGACATGTTTTTAAACGATGTTCACATTCTTTAAAAAAATATAATAATAAAAGCGGCTAAAGGATAAAATTTGCACATAAGTTTATAATACGTATCATATCAGATAATCAAGCCAAATATAACAGTTGAGCGATCGTGCTAGAACCACGGAATTCGGGAATGCCTAACACCTTCTCCCGGGTTAACAGAATTCCTTATCCGGATTTCTGGTTCACGGACTGTAATAGAGTGTCATGCTTTTCCTCGATTCGGGATTAAAATTGGTGACTTGGGACACCCTAAATCTCCCAAGTGGCGACTCTGAAATAAATAAACAAATCCCGTTTCGATTGTCCTTTAATTGGAAAAACTCATTCACCCCTTGCGGGGGCCGGAAAAAGGAGGTGTGACAGCTCTGGCGACTCCGCTGGGGACAAAACCCAGAACCACTGGTTCATGGTTTAAGAATTCGAGCTTAAAATAACTGTTATAGTTGGCTTTATTTATTATCTGATGTTTACATGATATATGCTTAATGTGCTAAATTGGGGACTACAAGATTGAGCGATATTACAATCGGAAAGTTCGTCTCAGATACTTCAAGATTGGGGACTACGTACTCAAGAAAGTTTTCCAATCCACAAGAGCAGCCAATGCAGGAAAGTTAAGTCCAAATTGGGAAGGGCCTTACAAGATTCATGGTATCGCAGGAAAAAGGCGCATATGAGCTTGAAACCATGGATGACAAGATTCTGCCTTCAAGTTGGAATGTTGTTCATTTGAAGAAGCACTATTTCTAAGGGAAGGAAATACCAACAGTCAGGTATCCCCACTTATGATTTTTATTTTTGAATTATTAAAGTTATACTAACAATTTTAGATGATAGGCAAAAAGTTAACCAACACCAAATGATGAAATTAGACCTGAAAGACATGCGGAAGAAACATAATTCCCGGTCTAGGGTTACAACTATTCTGATGGAAATATAATGGATTAAGCAGTCTTCATCTAAATTATACTTCCGAGTCCCGTATGTTTTTCCTTTTTAGGAAAAGGACCGCATGGAAGGAATAATCAAGTGCTAGAGATTTCATACTTCAAAGCTCAAACACTTGGGGGACTATATATTATACATATAATATATGTATAGGGAAGGCAAAGAATACTGGAATAATTAAATTTCAAGTCAAGCCTAAAGTTTATTCAACAAATATCAAGTTCAGAGCAAAGTCACGAGCCAAAAACACAAGCCTGATTCAAAAACCTATGAAGTATTACGAATGTTTAGGTTAAAGGCAGTATTTAGTCATGGGTCATAAAGAAACCCGTGGATTTTCTTTTTACAAATCTATTGTAAAGAAAACAGTTACAGAAGAGTTATAGAAGATACTTAAATACATGTAAGGTATTATTCAGTTCGAATGAAATAAAACTTTCTCAAAGTTATTCCAAGAAACATGTGTGTTCCTATTTCTCATTTCGTATGTTTACACCATTATGAAATTGAGACATATTCTTCATTAAGTGTTGTATATAAAAATGCCCTCTTTTATAATTCACGCTTGATTCAAACAAGTCATGAAATTAGCTAAGCATTTTTAAATGCAAAAGTTAAAAGGGTAAAATAAAAATCCACATATTAAAATTGAAGTGGAAAACAAAGCCTTAAACTTAAAAGGAAAAAGCAAGGGCAAACCATTAAAAGAGTAAAATAGAAACTCAAATCAAAGGCATCATAAAAGTTGAGCACAAACTTTTTGATATCTTAAATAATTTAGTTAAAACTAAGTATGAACTTAGTCCTAACCTAATTGTCATTATAAACCCCGAAAAGGACCGGTGGAACGATGTTACCAAAAAACATTACCTCTAAATGGGACCAGGGTAAAACTACCAATTGTTCACCAACAAAACAAAAAAAAGCTAGTTAACTTCACAATTAAACTTTCACTACAGAGCAGGTTCTGAACCAGTATTCAAGATTGCATCATCAACAACAAAAGGATCAACTTGATCAGAAGGAGCTGGGACATCTACTACGCTAGGATTAACTTCAACCATTTCGAAAGAATTAGCCATGGGTGAAGAAAAACTTTGGCTTTGCTGAGTTTTTTCAAGTGTCTCTTTAATCTTTGCTAACTCAGTGTCCAAGTTAAAACCTTCCTGGCTTACCTCCATAAGAGTATCATGGCGGGTGTTCAAAATGGCCCAACTTGCTTCAATAGCGGCCTTGTCTACAAGAGCTTCGTAGTCTCTTTCCCAATGATCAATTTCAATCTTGAGCTCTTCTCTCTCAGCTAAAGCAGCATCATAAGAAGTCTGTAACGGGGCAAGCGAACTTTCCAAAAATCTAACTTTATCGGCGGACACTCGGAGGTCTTATTGGGCTTGAGTGAGCGTTTGAACAAGCTCACCTGCATAAACTTCTTTCTCATCCAGAAAGGCTTTTAGACCTCTGATCTCTTCTGTAGCCTTAGAGAGTTGTTCAACAAAAGATGACTCAAGAAGGTGCTTGTCCTTGCCTGCCTGATTGGAAGAGGCTTTCTCAACTGCTAGCTCCACTGCCATGACTCTTATCTATTGCTCCAAGGTATACTTGTTCTCCTCTAAAATTTCCATCTCAAGCTAAAGACTTTCATATTATTCTTTCCAATTATTAGCCTCAATCTGATAGTCATGCATCAACTGCTCCGTATGGGAAGCCCTTTTCATCATCTCTGTACCGATGAGATTAATCTACATAAAAAGAAAAGGATGAGAATCCTAGTAAAGGGAAATTATATAAGATAAAAAGAGAAACTATACCTTCAATTATGATTGCACAATGTCGTTCATCCAAGTCAAAGAGCCGTGACTCTCCAGTTTTGACTTTTCCATCGGACCTATCAAGGGTTTTAGCCATACATCATCTTGGCCCGACTTCTTCAGAAGATTACCATCAGCAGGAACCTCAATGGTAATTTGCTTCATTGCCCTGCTTCAACTTGAAGAACAATTTCATGACGAGAAGTATTGGCAGTAGGAACGGTTGAAGAAGTTATAATAGCTTCGAGTTGAGAAGAAACAACAATGGTGGGAATTGGCATATGGGAATCCATTGGAACTGACACAGGAAAAGTGGAAAGAGGCATTTCCTCATAAACCACGTCAAAACTTTCATTGTCAAACCCACATAAAAAGAGTTAATCAGCAGAGTCACAAGGTGCCATAGGCGTCTCTTCATCAGAACTCACTAAAGTGGCTTCAGCTGGTTCGGTCATAAAAAACAGAACGAGTAGAAGGAGTAGCTTCATCATCCGAAATGACGCGTCTTCTAGCCCGCGGCTTATGCACTAAAGAGCCTTCATCCCACTCCACTTCATCCTCAGAATCTTGTAGTCTATTAGCCTTCATTTTCAATGAAGAACTCAAGATTATCTCCTGAGCTCTTGCCAAAGTAAGTCTAGAAGATACGACAGTATCAACACTTACACCTCGAATATGAAACCTTGATAAAAAGAAGGGTTAATAAATTCTAACGATAGAATAGACAAAGGAAAAAAGGAAGAAATAAAACTTTTACCGTGAGTCTTAACCTTCCACCCAAACCTATTCGAAAGGTACTTCCAAGATCTAACTTCCATCGAAGCAATTGTCAATAATTTTTCTATCCAACCACGAAAATTGGGATCTCTTCAACAATTCCCATGGTTGCTGAAAAATAAAAATAAAACAATTACGTGTGATGAGCCAAAAGGTCATCACTTATTTTATAAGTCGATTCTGTATTCCGAGGCCTTAAAAAACCTCTTTTTGTCTTATCTTGATTTGCGTACGCAGTCCGGGCGCATTTCCGGAAAGCTTTTATGTGAAAACTAAATAAAATATAGAAATTGGCTTTTAAAATTGAATAAAGTTGACTTTGGTTAACATTCTTGGTAAATAGACCCAGACATGTGATCCGATGGTCTCGTAGGGTCCGCAGTAAAATTTGGGACTTGGCATATGCCCGAAATCAAATTCTAAGGTCCCAAGCCCGAGAAGTAAATTTTTAAAGAAAATTATTTTCTGGAAAATATAAAAGTTTTTAGGAGTGAATTGATGCATTTTCTTGATGGTATCTGGACCGTATTTTAGTTTCGGAGCCTAGTACAAGTTTGAAATAATAATAAAGATAAATCTGTACAATTTGGTTAAGATCGGAGTTGGTTTGGTATAAAACGGACCTAGAGTTGAGAAATTGGAAATTTTGATGTTCTTGAGTGATTTCATGAATTTGGGATTTAATTCATAGTTGTTTGATGTTATTTCGATGGTTTGATCATGCGAGCAAGTCCATATGATGTTTTTAGGTTAATGTGCATGTTTGGTTTGGAGCCCCGAGGGCTCGGGTGAGTTTTGGATAGGCCACAGAGTGAAATTGGACTTAGCAACAGTTGCAAGTATCTGGTATTTTTTACCAGGCCTCTGATCTCGCAATTGCGAGATCAGGCTTCGCAATTGCAAAGTTCTCAGGCATGGGAATTGCGACCCAGGTGTCGCAAATGCGATCCTAGCCTGGGCAAGCCTTGGTTGCAAATGCGACACTTTTATCGCAAACGCGAAGTTGACCGGATTTGCCCTTGGTCACAAATGCGACAGATTCTTCGCATTTGCGAAGATAGCAGGTCCTGAAGGGGTTCGCCATTGCGAACCCTGGTCGCAGTTGCGACATCTGCGACTTGCTAAATCATAACTTAGCCTAAAATTCTTCATTTTTCAAACTCCCTCAAACCCTAAGCTCTCTTGGGCGATTTTCCAAAGAAAAGTTCTTCTCCAAATCGATTGTAAGTCATTTCTAGCTCATTTTCTTTAATCTATAACATCTTTTCACATGACTTCAACTCAAAATCAAGGGTTTTCATGGGGGAAATTGGGTGTTTTGGGTAGAACTTAGGATTTTCAATTTTTGGGGATTTGGACCTCGATTTGAGGTCCAATTTCAAAACAAATTATATATTTGAGTTCTTGGGTGAATGGGTAATCGGGTTTTGGTTCGAACCTCGGGTTTTGACCATGTGGGCCCGAGGTTAATTTTTGACTTTTTGGGGAAATCATTGGAAAATCTATTTTTCATGCATTAGAATTGATTCATTTAGCATTTATTGATATCGTTAAGTAAATTGTGGCTAGATACAAGCGAATTGGTAGTGGAAACAAGAGGTAAAGCGATAGTTGAGGCTTGAATTGTGTTCGTGGCATTGAGGTAAGTGTTTGGTCTAACCTTAGCTTGAGGAATTAGAAGTTGTGTCTTATTTGCTATGTGTTAATTATTGAGTACAACGTATAGGCATGGTGACGAGTATCTATACATTGGGGTCAAGCATGCTTATGAGTCTTAAATTGTGATCGTTGTGTTCTTGATAAATACTACAAATGCCTAAGTCGTTGATTCTCTGTGTTGGGAAAGAATTATGATTATTCTTGTGGTATTTTGGTTGTGTTGAGTATTGGTTTTAATTGAGGTTTCATTTGTGAAGTTAAATATTGGTATAAGTTTGGTTATAGCTGATTCCCGTACCGGGACGTATTTAATTCTTACCGTTGGTTCCCTTGCCGGGATGTGCTTATTCTCATTATTGATTCCCTTGTCGGGACATTGTTGTTTCCTTATTGTTCCCTTGCCAAGATTCATTTGTGTTTAGTATTGAATTGTATATTGGGATCGGGTTGCACGCCTCAACATAGAGTAATAAGGGAGGACAGGAGGGGTCGAGTTGTACGACACAACTGTGATATATGATTGGATCGGGTTGCACGCTGCAATAATGATATATGATTGGATCGGGTTGCACGCCGCAACAATGATATATGATTGGATCGGGTTGCACTCCACAACAGTGTTATATGATTTTGATCGGGTTGCGCGCCGCAACAATAAATAATAAAAGTGGATATTGATTTGTTACTGTTTCCTTGTTCTTACTGATGCAAACCTTGAAATGTTCTGTATGCTTTTTCTCCTAAGTTACTGTTGGTCTTGGATATTTCCCCACAGCATGTTTCCCTTTCCTATCTTTAACTGCTATTTTCCGTTATTATTTCTTGCCATATATGCTTTAACTGCACAGGTTTAGTTGGTAATCGTGTCCTAGCCTAGTCACTACTTCGTCGAGTTTAGGCTTGACACTTATCAGCACATGGGGTCGGTTGTGCTGATACTACACTCTACACTGTGTGCAGATCCCGGTGCTGGAGCATTTGGACCGTAGAGAGAGGTTGCTGCCTTCAGTCCATCCGGAGACCCGAGGTAATCTTGTAGGCGTCTGCAGCCCTTGGCAATCCCTCCCTATCTAGTTTCTTTTTGTTCTTTTATATTCCAAAGACAGACATGTACTTTCTTGTTCAGACTTTATTTGTAGTTTTCTTATACAGTTCGTGAGATTGTGACACTAGTTCTGTATTCGTATTGGTATTGGCTTAATCGTTGAATTTCATCCTTCCGCTTATTTAATTTCCGCTGTTATAAAATGTTAATTTACAATTGTTAAGAGATTTAAAATTAAAAGGGTTAAACAATTGGAATAATCGGCTTGTCTAGCTTTCACTAGTAGGCGCCATCACGACTCCCGAGGGTGAGAAATTCGGGTCGTGACAAGTTGGTATCAGAGCTCTAGGTTGCTTAGGTCTCACAATTCACGGACAAACTTGGTAGAGTCTGAGGGATCGGTACGGGGACGTCTGTGCTTATCCCCTGGAGGCTGCAGAGTTAGGAACAATTTCACTTCTATTCATCTCTGTCGTGCGGTTTGGTTTCTCAATGCTAATTGAATTTCTACTATGTTCTTTCGTAGATGACGAGAACACGCACTTCTTCATCCACTGATCAGCAGCCCGAGCCCCCAGCAGCTCCCACGAGGGGTAGAGGGCGAGGCCGAGGCAGGGGCAGAGCTCAACCTAGAGCAACAACACCAGTGGCGAGGCCTCAGGTTGAGTTTGATGATGAGGTTCCAGCCAGACAATTTCGGTAGGCCCAACTCAGGTCCTAGAGGGGTTTATTGCTACCCCAGTACTCCAGGATGCTCTGGTCCGTCTAGTGAGCCTTATGGAGAGTGTCACCTGGGTAGGCTCACTTCTTGTAGCACCAGTTGTCTCTCAGGCTGGGGGAGGAGCACAGACTCCCGCTACCCGCACATCACAGCAGATGGCTCCCCAGTTTCAGACTCCAGCAGCTCAGCCAGTTGGAGCAGTTCGGCCGGGTGTTGTAGCTCAGACCGGTGATGGAGCAGTTATGTTTGCCAATGCTTTGTGGAGGTTGGACAGGTTCACCAAGCTGTTCACTACTACTTATGGTGGTACATATTTAGAGGATCCTCAGGATTACTTAGACAACTATCATGAGGTTTTTCGGAATATGGGGATAGTGAAGACCAATGGGGTCGACTTTGCTGCTTTTCGTCTGTTAGGTTTTGCCAAGACTTGGTGGAGAGATTATTGTTTGGCTAGGCCAGTTGGGTTGCTTGCCTTGACTTGGGATCAGTTCTCTCAGCTATTTCTGGAGAAGTTTCTTCCTATCACTTAGAGGGAGGACTATCGGAGGTAGTTTGAGCGTCTCCAACAGGGTTCCATGACCGTCACTCAGTACGAGACCAGATTCATTGCTTTGGCCCGTCATGCTCTTATCATACTTCCCACTTAGAGAGAGAGGGTGAGGAGGTTCATTGAGGGACTCGCTCAGCTGATTCGATTGCAGATGGCTAAGTAGACTAGGAGCGAGATTTCTTTTCAGGATGCGGCTAATGTGGCTAGGAGAGTTGAGATGGTTCTATCACAGGGTAGTGGTCAGGGGTATGACAAGAGGCCTCATCATTCAGGAGGGTTCAGCGGTGCCTCATCTGGAGGCAGGGATTCTTTTCGTAGGGGCCATCCTCCCAGGTCATTTCATTCATCACTTCAGACTTCTCATGGTGCTTCAGGTGGCTGTGGTTCTCATATGCAGTATTCTGATCAGCAGTCCTACCGAGCACCATTAGCTCCTATCAAAGCTATTCTAATGGTTAGCCGGCCCTCCAGGGTTAGTCTTAATTCCCTCAGCCGCAACACTCAGGTGGATGCTTTGAGTACGGTGAGTATGGTCATATCCGGAGGGTTTGTCCGAGATTAGTGGGTGTTCAGTCGTAGCAGCAGGGTTCCCGTGCTATGGTTCAGGCACCAGGTGTTCCACCGCTCGCTCAGCTAGCTAGGGGTGGGGGGTATATGTGCTAGAGGTGGAGGTAGAGGTATTAGAGGTGGAGGTCAGGCCGCTAGAGGTGGAGGCCAACTAGTAGGAGGTCGTCCTAGGGACGTAGCTCAGAGTGATGGGGCCCAACCTCGATGTTATGCTCTTTTAGCCGGGCCTGAGGCTAAGGCTTCCGATGCAGTTATCAAAGGTACTATTCTGGTTTGTAGTAGAGATGCTTCAGTTCTATTTGATCTAGGATCTACATACTCCTATGTGTCATCTTTTTTTGCACCGTATCTGGTCATGCCTAGTGATTCTTTGAGTGCTCATGTATATATGTCTACACCGATGGGTAATTCTATTGTGGTAGATCGTGTCCATCGTTCATGTATAGTCGTGATTGGGGGTCTTGAGACTCGAGTAGATTTGTTGCTTTTGGATATGGTTAATTTTGATGTCATATTAGGGATGGACTGGTTATCACCTTACCATGCTATCTTGGACTATCATGCCAAGACCGTGACCTTAGCCTTGCCGGGTTTACCTCATTTAGAGTGAAGAGGGACTCCTAGTCATTATACTCATAGGGTTATCTCATATATAAAGGCTTGGTGTATGGTCGAGAAGGGGTGTTTGGCCTATTTGGCATATGTTCGTGATTCTAGTGCTGAGGTTCCTTCTATGGATTCTGTGCCTGTTGTTCGTGAGTTTTCTGAGGTATTTCCTTCAGACCTGCCGGGTATGCCACCCGAAAGGGATATTGACTTCTTCATTGATTTGGCTCCGGGCACTCATCCCATTTCTATTATGTCATATCGTATGGCCCCGCCTGAGTTGAAAGAATTGAAGGAGCAATTGCAAGACTTGCTTGATAAAGACTTTATTAGACCTAGTGTCTCGCCTTGGGGTGCGCCGATATTGTTTGTTAAGAAGAAGGACAGATCGATGAGGATGTGTATAGATTACCCGTAGTTGAACAAGGTTACAATCAAGAATAAGTATCCATTGCCGAGGATTGGTGATTTGTTTGATCAACTTCAGGGTGCCAAGGTATTTTCGAAGATTGGCTTGAGATCTGGCTACCATCAGTTGAGGATTAGGGCATCTGATGTCCCTAAGATAGCTTTCCGCACTCGGTACGGCCATTATGAGTTCTTGGTAATGTCATTTGGGTTGACAAATGCCCTAGCAACTTTTATGGATTTGATGAACCGAGTGTTCAAGCCTTACTTGAATTTATTTGTGATAGTCTTTATTGATGATATTTTGATCTATTCCCGCAGCCGGGAGGAGCATGAGAAGCATCTGAGAGTGGTTCTTAAGACTTTGAGAGATAGTTAAATATATGCTAAATTTTCGAAGTGTGAGTTCTGGTTGAGTTTAGTTGCATTCTTGGGTCACGTTGTTTCAACTGAGGGTATTCATGTGGATCCGAAGAAGATAGAGGTAGTTAAGAACTGGCCTAGACCTGCGTCAGCTACAGAGATCCGGAGTCTCTTGGGTTTGGCAGGTTATTACCGTCAGTTTGTAGAGGGGTTTTTCTCTATTCCAGCCCCGATGACCAGGTTGACCCAGAAGGGTGCCCAGTTCAGATGGTCGGATGAGTGTGAGGCGAGCTTTCAGAAGCTCAAGACAGCTTTGACTATGACGCCAATATTAGTTTTTCCCACAGGTTCAGGGTCATATACAGTGTATTATGATGCATCGCATATTGGACTTGGTGTGGTGTTGATGCAGAATGGCAAGGTTATTGCTTATGCTTTGCGACAGTTGAAGATTCATGAGAAAAAATATCCAATTCATGATTTGGAGTTAGCAGCCATTGTTCATGCGTTGAAGATTTGGAGACATTATCTGTATGGCGTGTCATGTAAGGTATTCACGGATCACAAGAGTCTACAGTATTTGTTCAAGCAGAGGGAGCTAAATTTGAGGCAAAGAAGGTGGTTGGAGCTATTGAAAGACTATGATATCACCATCTTATATCATCCAGGAAAGACCAATGTGGTAGAAGATGCTTTGAGTAGAAAGTCAACCAGTATGTGCAGCCTTGTGTATATTCCGGTCGGTGAGAGACCGCTTCCTTTGGATGTTCAGGCTTTGGCCAATCAGTTCGTGAGGTTGGATGTTTCTGAGCCCAGCGGTGTTCTAGCTTGAACAGTAGCTCGTTCTTCATTTTTTGAGCGTATCTGAGATCGGCAGTATGATGATTCTCATTTGCTTGTCTTTAGAGACACCGTGCAGCACGGAGGTGCCAAGCAGGTTACAGTTGGAGATGATGGAGTTTTGAGGATGCAGGGTCGAGTTTGCATGCCTAATGTGGATGGACTTCGAGAGTTGATTTTAGAGGAGGCCCATAGTTCCCGGTACTCTATTCATCCGGGCGCCACTAAGATGTATCAGGATTTGCGGCAGCATTATTGGTGGAGGAGGATGAAGAAGGATATTGTTGCATATATGGCTCGGTGTTTGAATTGTCAGCAGGTAAAGTATGAGCATCAGAGATATGGTGGTTTGTTCCAGAAGATTGAGATTCCTGAGTGGAAGTGGGAGCGTATCACTATGGACTTTGTTATTGGACTCCCACAGACTCAGAGGAAGTGTGACGCAATGTGGGTTATTGTTGATAGGCTGACCAAGTCAGCACATTTCATTCATGTGGTAGTCTCCTATTCTTTCGAGAGGTTAGCTGAGATCTATATCCGGGAGATTGTTTGTCTTCATGGGGTGCTGGTGTCTATCATTTCGGACCGAGGTACGTAGTTTACCTCACATTTCTGGAGGGCAGTTTAGCGTGAGTTAGGCACATAGGTTGAGTTGAGTACAACATTTCATCCTCAGACAGACGGGCAGTTCGAGCGCACTATTTAGATTTTGGAGGATATGCTCCGAGCTTGTGCCATTGACTTTATCGTGGGATCAGTTCTTGCCTTTAGCGGAGTTTGCCTACAACAACAGCTACCAGTCGAGCATCCAGATGGCTCCTTATGATGCTTTATATGGTAGGCGGTGTCGGTCGCCGGTTGGATGGTTTGAGCCGTGAGAGGCTCGGTTGTTGGGTACGGATTTAGTAGAGGATGCCTTGGACAAGGTCAGGATAGGCTTCGTACAGCTTAGTCCAGGTAAAAGAGTTATGCCGACCGTAAGGTTCGTGATGTGGCATTCATGGTCAGCGAGCGGGTGTTGCTTCGGGGTGTCGCCTATGAAGGGAGTGATGAGATTTGGGAAGAGGGGCAGGCTTAGCCATAGATTTATTGGCCCGTTTGAGATTCTTGATCGAGTGGGAGAGGTGGCTTACAGACTTGCGTTGCCGCCGAGTTTATCAGCCGTGCATCCAGTGTTTCATGTGTCCATGCTTCAGAAGTATCACGGCGATCCATCCTACGTATTAGACTTCAGCACTGTCCAGTTGGACAAGGACTTGTCCTATGAGGAGGAGTCGGTAGCCATTCTAGATTGGCAGGTTCGTCAATTGAGATCAAAGAGTTTCCCTTTTGTTCGTGTTCAGTGGAGAGGTCATCCTGTTGAGGCAGCGACCTGGAAGTCCGAGTCCGATATGCGGAGCCGATATCCCCATCTTTTCTCCGACTCAGGTACTTCTTTTCTATGTCCGTTCGAGGACGAACAATTGTTTTAGAGGTGGAGAATGTGATGACCTTTTGTCATCACTTGTTTTACAAGTCGATTCTTTGTTCTGAGGCTTTCAAAACCCTCTTTTTGTCTCACCTCGATTTGCGTGCGTAGTCCGGGCAGGATTCCGAAAAGCTTTTATGTGAAAACTAAGTAAAATATGGAAATTGGCTTTTAAGATTGAATAAAGTTGACTTTGGTCAACTGTTACACCCCGTAAGTTTAACAACCTTGATACCGTGAGGTAATATGTTAGTGTGGTATTTTCTTTTATCTGGAGTATTTTAGTAAAAGTTTTAATAATATAATTTTGTATAACTACCATTATTACTACTTTTGGATATGGTAAATTATACACGTAATATAAGAAAGTTTATGATATTTTTTTTATTATAAAGATATAAATTATTTTCTCACAAGAAAAGAAGGTTATATTATTTTTACCATTTTAAGAATTAAGCGTACGAGAACTTTTTACTCTTTATATAAGATTAGGAAAATTAGAAGTTGAGAAAATATATGCATTTTTACATGGATATTTTAATGAAATAGTAATGTATGTATTGATTTTATATGGTATCATAAATTATTAAAATTTTAATATTTTAATAGTAGTATTTTATGTAAGTCGAGATAATTCTTAATTATGCAGATAATTGGGTAATTGATGATTTTTAGTGAGAAATTAATTAAAATCTTTGGATAATTGAAGATTCCCACGTGGCAACAAGCCACCCCAAGCTTTATGACTCTTAAAACGTATGGATTATGTGGCAAAGATTAAGGATTCAAGGTTACGTGGTTAAGCCACGTGAAATTCTCAAACTTAAAAGAAGCCTTTATTTCCTTGTACAGTTGCCTCTGACAGGAGTATTCATAGTCCATTTCTCTCCTCCATTGTTGTGCAGTGTTGTATTATTTCTGAGAAACAAAAATCTTGTGTTTTTTTCCAAGTCATATCTTCAACGTTTTTTGTCGAGCTTTCACTATGTGAATTTGTCTATTAATTTAGTTTGTTCCATAATCTCTCTTTCCTAATTCCCTTCTTCTTAATCTGCTGCATCTTTTTTTTCACTTTGAGAAATGATGGCATGTGTGGTATATGAAATTGCTTGCATTTCTTTTAAAAAGCCATTAGACTTTAACTTCCTTAAAGTTCAAAAACTAAACTACTTCAATGATTCAATCTACTTGACAAGCCATGATTACTACCAAATCATGAAACAAACACACAGTAAATAGTTTTCTTAAAGCATAGACTACAGGTTCCTAGACTACCCAATATAGAGTTAACTCCAGCTTATTCACCACTGAGCATAACCCCACCTCAAAATCAGGTAAAAGGTCCAATCTTTTTCCAAAAGCAAAGAAAACTGAAGAGAAATAAACCAAGAAAAGTAAATTATTTTTCGACAAAAACAAAATTCAAGAACTATAAACAAACTTCCCCTAGACAGAACATTCAGTCACAAAGATTTTCAGGCTTCAGACCAAGATACAAGAAAGACAAAAAACAAAACTTGAACAGTAAATTAGTAAAGTGAAGAAAAATATTTTTACTAAAGAATTTCTCATTTCTAAAATATGAATATATTACCTTTGATTAAGTGTTGCGACATCTTACACATCACATTATAAGTGGTAGTAAGTATGTATTGTATGTTATTATATTTGAACGTGAAGTACTTGCATTAACTATTCCTGTATTTTGTTTACTAGTCCAGTTTATCCTTTATGGTGTACATGCAGAAAGGATTAGATTTTAGTACGATATTTTTTTACGGAAAAGGGTTCAAAATGCCCTAAACTATTGGAAAAGGTCTAAAATACTCTTCATTCACCTATTGGGCTAAAAATACTCTTACATCCACCTTTTTGGTTCACTTACGCCCTTTGGCCGTTAGGTCAATGCTGAATTAAAAATAATTATTATTCTTTTTGTAAAACTTAAAAAAAAAGTATTTTATAAAATATTTTCGTTTTTTTAAACTAATGCATTAGTAGTCCACTAATTTAGTAAAGTCGTCGTCTTCTTCTTTTTTTTCAGTTTTTACCCAAAACAATTCAGTCTTTACAAAAAAATATTTTTTTTCTTTCATTTTTTTAGTCTTTTTAAAAGCATTTTTTTTCTTATAAAAAATGAAAAAAAATTTGTAAAAACAGAAAAAAATGTTTTTATAAAATATTTTCGTTTTTTAAAAACTGAAAATTATCAATAAAATATTTTCGTTTTTGGAAAATATTTTTTTCCAGTAGTTTTTTTATATTTTATTAAAAATATTTTTTTTCTTCTGTTTTTACAATTTTTATTCAATTTTTACAAAAAAATACTTTTAAAAATTTGAAAAAATAAAAAATATTTTTTTTAAAAAAAACTGAATTGCTTTTGTAAAAGCTAAAAAAAATACTTTACTAAATTAGTGGACTATTGGTGCATTAGTTTAAAAATACGATAATATTTTGCAATTTTTTTTTAAAGTTTTACAAAAAGAATTATAATTTTTTTTAATTTAGCATTGACCTAACGGTCAAAGGGCATAAGTGAACCACAAAAGTGGATGAAGGGGTATTTTTAGCCCAATAGGTGGATGAAGGGTGTTTGTAAACTTTTTCCAATAGTTTAGGGGCATTTTGAACCCTTTTCCGTATTTTTTATTCGATATTCTATACTCCCTCCATTTCATATTAAATGAGGTAGTTTGACTCGGCACGGAGTTTAAGAAAAAAGAAGAAGATTTTAGGAACTTGTGGTCTTAAAAGCTTAATGAGTAAAAAGTTTGTGGGGCAATGACATTTGTGTGGCTATAAAAGCTTCCCATTAAGGGTAAATGGGTAAAATGAAAGAGTGTAAAGTTGAATTATTTCCAAATTTAGAAATGTGTCATTTATTTTGGAACAAATTAAAAAGAAAAATACCTCATTTAATATGAAACGGAGGAAGTATTTGTTAGCCGTTACGGTTCCTTTTTATATATTTGAGGTATTTTCTCTCACAAGTCTGACCAAATTAGGATTAAAACACAAAAAAAGAAGTGTAAGTAGCATACTAGGAGTAAGGTGCAATCTTTTTCAAGGGAATCGGTTCAGGTATGTTAAGGCTATCCCTCCTTTCTTTTGGCATTATCTATACGACATGAACGAAATGAGAAAATGCACAACTTCCGTAAATTACTCTATTCGTAGAAATGCTAGAGATATGTATATTCCTATTCTCCCACGTGTCATATTATTCTATCATCTATTCATGGGCTTCAAAAATACGTAAGTTAAAAAAAGTTTATTTCATGATATTAACCAGAGGTATAATGGTTTTATGACGTACCGAGAAATTTTATTAACGTATGCATTTCATGCATTTATACATGCACATTTACCCATGACTCAAACGGCGTTATATACACGTATATATATGTATATGGGATATAGAAAAAGGTTACGTCGTTATATACGCACTACCACCTGATCAGCTGGTATACAATGATGATGTTGCCTATAATGGCTGAAATATGACTCAGACGACGTTATATATGCGTATATATGTATGTATATGGGATATGGGAAAAGGTTACGGCGTTATATACGCACCACCACCTGATCAGCTGATATACGTTGATGACTTTGCCCACAGTGGCCGAGATGATATGATGGGATGCCCTTAGAGGCCTGATGATGTTATGAAACATGTACCTATGCACGACATGTCATTCATATTCATATGCATGACACTATAATTATTTCACGATTTAAAAAACTATCTAGACTTACAAGCTGAATCTTTTACTCCATGCTTATTCCATGTTCTTTATATACTTATTTACATGTCTTACATACTCGGTACATTATTCGTACTAACGTCCTTTTGTTGGGGACACTGCATTCATGGCTGCAGGTATAGATAATCAGTTTGATGAGCCCTCATAATAGACGAGATTGACATTCAGCGAAGGATCGGTAAGACTCCACCTCATTCGGAGTGCAGCCGAGTCTATGAGTCATCGTGCCAAAGTTTGCTACAGACTTATGGGTAGGCCGGTACCCTGTCTCATTTGATGTCAAATAATATTAGAGGCTTTGTAGACAAATGCTTATTTTGTACAGTATGTCAAAGGCCTTGCCAACCCATATGTATTCATCTTATAAGAAAGATAGTTTATTGATACATTTGCCCACTTACAATTATAAATTACGAGTTGTGGCCATGTTGGCCCATGGTAGTTACAAAAGGAATGAATGAATTACAGAGTGGTTCGCTCGGGCACCTACGGCACTGGGTGCCAGCCACGCCTCCCCAGGTTTGGGGCGTAACATCAACATTCTTGGTAAACGGACCCGGATCCATGATCCGATGGTCTCGTTTGGTCTGCAGTAAAATTTGGGACTTGGGCATATGCCCGGAATCAAATTTTGAGGTCCCAAACCTGAGAAGTGAATTTTTAAAGAAAATTATTTTCTGGAAAATATAAAGGTTTTAGAAGTGAATTGATGCATTTTCTTGATGGTATCGGGCTAGTATCTTGATTCCAGATCCCGGTACAAGTTTGAAATAATAATTGAGATGAATCTATAAAATTTGGTAAAGATCGGAGTTGGTTTGGTATAAAACGGACCAAGAGTTGAGAAATTGGAAAATTTGATGTTCTTGAGTGATTTCATAAATTTGGGGTTTAATTCATAGTTGTTGATGTTATTTCGATGATTTGATCACGCGAGCAAGTCCGTATGATATTTTTAGGTTAGTGTGCATGCTTGGTTTGGAGCCCCGAGGGCTCGAGTGAGTTTTGGATAGGCCATGAAGTGAAATTGGACTTAGGAAAGGTTGCTAGTATCTGGTATTTTTGCCCAGACCTCTGATCTCACAATTTCGAGATCAGGCTTCACAATTTCGAAGTTCTCAGGCATGGGAATTGTGACCCAGGTGTCGCAAATGCGATCCTAGCCTGGGCAGGCCTTGGTCGCAAATGCGACACTTTTATCTCAAATGTGACATCGCAAATACGAAGGTGACCAGATTTGCTCTTGGTCGCAAATGCGACAGATTCTTCGCATTTGCGAAGATAGCAGGTCCTGAAGGGGTTCACAATGGTGAATCCTGGTCGCAATTGCGACATTTGCGACCTGCTAAATCATAACTTAGTCGAAAATTCTTCATTTTTCATACTCCCTCAAAGCCTAAGCTCTCTTGGGCGATTTTCAAAGAAACGTTCTTCTCCAAATCGATTGTAAGTCATTTCTAACTCATTTTCTATAATCTATAACATCTTTTCACATGATTTCAACTCAAAATCAAGGGTTTTCATGGGGGAAATTGGGTGTTTTGGGTAGAACTTAGGATTTTCTATTTTTGGGGATTTGGACCTTGATTTGAGGTCCGATTTTAAAACAAATTATATATTTGAGTTCTTGGGTGAATGGGTAATCGGGTTTTGGTTCGAACCTCGGGTTTTGACCATGTGGGCCCGAGTTTAATTTTTTACTTTTTGGGAAAATCATTGGAAAACCTATTTTCATGCATTAGAATTGATTCATTTAGCATTTATTGATATCATTAAGTAAATTGTGGCTAGATACAAGTGAATTGGTGGTGGAAACAAGAGGTAAAGCGATAGTTGAGGCTTGAATTGTGTTCGTGGTATTGAGGTAAGTGTTTGGTCTAACCTTAGCTTGAGGGATTAGAAGTTGTGTCTTATTTGCTATGTGTTAATTGTTGAGTACGACTTATATGCACAGTGACAAGTATCTATACGTTGGTGTCAAGCATGCCCGTGAGTCTTAAATTGTGATCATTGTGTTCTTGATAAATACTACAAATGCCTAAGTTATTGATTCTCTGTGTTGGGCAAGAATTATGATTATTCTTGTGGTATTTTGGTTGTTGTTGAGTATTGGTTCCAATTGAGGTTTCATTTGTGAAGTTAAATATTGGTATAAGTTTGGTTATAGCTGATTCCCTTTATGGGACGTATTTAATTCTTACCGTTGGTTTCCTTGCCGGGATGTGCTTATTCTCATTGTTGATTCCCTTGTCGGGACATTGGTATTTCCTTATTGTTCCCTTGCCGGGATTCATTTGTGTTTAGTGTTGAATTGTATATTGGGTCGGGTTGCACGCCGCAACAACATCATATGGGATTTGGTTGCATGCCGCAACATGGAGTAATAAGGAAGGACATGAGGGGTCGGGTTGCACGTCGCAAGAGTGATATATGATTGGATCGGGTTGCACCCGCATCAGTGTTATATGATTTGGATCGGGTTGCGCGCCGCAACAATAAATAATAAAAGTGGATATTGATTTGTTACTGTTTCCTTGTTCTTACTAATGCAAACCTTGAAATGTTCTGTATGCTTTTTCTCCTGAGTTACTGTTGGTATTGGATATTTCCCCGCAACATGTTTCCCCTTCCCATCTTTAACTGCTATTTTTCGTTATTATTTCTTGCCATATATGCTTTAACTGCACAGGTTTATTTGGTAGTCGTGTCCTAGGCTCGACACTTACCAGCACATTGGGTCGGTTGTGCTGATACTACACTCTGCACTATGTGCAGATCCCGGTGCCGGAGCATTTTGACCGTAGAGAGAGGTTGCTGCCTTCAGTCCATCCGGAGATCTGAGGTAGTCCTGCAGGCGTCCGCAAGCCTTGGCGTCCCCTCCCTATCTAGTTTCTTTCTATTCTTTTATATTCCAAAGACAGACATGTACTTTCTTGTTCAGTCTTTATTTGTAGTTTTCTTAGATAGTCCGTGAGATTGTGACACCAGTTCTGGGTGGTTTATGTTATAGATTCGTATTGGTATTGGCTTAATCATTGAATTCATCCTTCTATTTATTTAATTTCCCTGTTATCAAATGTTAATTTACAACTGTTAAGGGATTTAAAATGAAAAGGGTTAAACAATTGGAATAATCGGCTTGCCTAGCTTTCACTAGTAGGCGCCATCATGACTCTCGAGGGTGGGAAATCCGGGTTGTAACATTACGGAAAGAAAAACTCTTAAAAAAAGATGAAAGTTGTAAAGAAAACTTACGTGCAAAGTTCCACTTCTTAGGAAATAGAATATTTTCTTCACCTACTAATCATTTCGTAGGAGCAGCAACAAATCGAGAGTACCATCCACGATCTTTATCATCGCCGGGGTTAACTAAAACCCTCTTACTCCTCGCCACCAGAGTAAAACCTCCGTGACAGAATAATTTAGGAGAATAAAGATGGATTAGATGGTAGAAGGTGAAAGGCAACTGAGCCAAATTAGCCAAATACCTTAAACATGCAACAACCCTCCATACACTAGGGCAAATTTGTCCTAAACACACATTGAAGAAGCGGCAGAATTCAATAATGACTAGATTAATATGAGGCCTAAAGTCCAATATAAAGGGGTACGTGTGCACAAAAGAAAAGCCAGCTTTGAAATAAGTGATCCTTTGATTTGCGTTAGGAATTAAAATTGGGAAATCAAACTTCCAATGAAGATCTCTACGAACTACAGAGATCAAACCTTCAGTAATCTGTGAGGGATAAACATCGGCACGATCATGAGAGGATATAGAGGAGACCTGGTTTCTAATCGACTCTTTATCGGTATAAAAAGAAAGCTCAGCGGAGATAATCTCGTCTATTGTAGGCTCACGAATCGACTCGCTGGAATCCCTACTTCTAGCAGAAGACCTATGTGAAACCGAAGCCCTAGTTCTAGAAGACGATGGAGGAGTAGATCTAGGTTGAGAAGAAGAACCTCGAATGGAGACTGACCCTAAACTACGCAGTCTACCACCTCTTCTACTTCTGGTAGGAGCGGGGGGAAGTTCATCTACGATAAGGACCTTTTAGAATAAGGGTTTGAAAAAGACATAGCTATACGAAGGTGAAGAAAAGGTTGAATGGCAAAGTATGAGAGACTTTTTTGTGAAAGAAAAGACAAAGGGTATATGTATACTCAGAAGCAACCGTCAAACAAAAAGGTAATGATGGAAACGTCATTATGAAAAATGTCACTTCGTGATTGATGCAGAAGTAACAAAGCCCTAAAAGACGCTGAGGAACTACAGAACCAATCAAAAGACACCACGTGTCACTTGCATTAAATGGAAGTGACATGCGAAGCATCAGTTCAGAAAAAGGTATAATGGTGTGAGGGAACAACGGCAAAAATTCCCGCTTTTAATGAGATCCACTTCCCAAATATTCAATTGCTGAATAAATGGAAAGTGGGGGGACTATCTGTATTCGGAAAAATTATTTTTTCACTTGGAATTAATTATGTGGCTGACATGTCAAGACACGTGGATTAATAGAAGAGTGACAGCTGGCAAAGAGTATTTAAAGAGACACGAGTATTAATAGGTACAAGCGAAATGTCAGAAAAACAAGAAAGAACGGTTACTCGGGTCTCTTGATAATTTGAAGAGACATCGGTGGAATGAACCAAGACAGCAAAAAGTACAGATACGTAACTTCTGCAATTAATGAGCATAAATGATGGGAAACGTTATAGAATCTTCACGAAACAGATTGCCAATTATAACGTTTCATTAATGTCATTAATTGCTCATAATGGCTCTATTATGAGAGAAATGAAATATAGTACTTAGAAATAGCTATCAAAGGGAGAGAAATAACATTTGTATACAGACACTGATTATCATTGGAATATACTTATTTACATTGCTTTATATTGCTTACTCGGCTACTTCTCAGTCCAATTTTTCTTTTCTTGTTACGTAATTATTTCTTTATTGGATTATCGGTAACCCGAGTTTTTCTAAAACTATGCTTTGACCGAAATTCCTATTTTCTGGTTAAACAGTAAAAATGCATGAAAAATAAATGCTAGAAAGGCTTTTCCCTAGGAATGAAACCATAGAATGAGTCTCCACATGTAAATCTTTTTGAAGTATAAATAAATTGTAGATAAGTATTACCCCAATTGTCAGACTGTTTTCAAATCCATAGGGATTTCCAATGGCAAAGCAATTTTGACCTACATGTAAGCCACGGCTCTTACCAAGCTTTAATTATTAATGAGAAAACTACACAAGTTATCTATTAAAATTAAAGTATTTACCCGTCTTTACCCATTGTTAAACTTATTATAATATATACCTTTCTAACTAAAACTAGTTACCAGCCTACCCATCCCCAGTTTTGTTTGACCATCTGATATTTTTTCCTTACCATTTGAAAGATCCACAATCATGTAAATACCATCATAAACCTCCATGACATTGCTAAGAGTACTACAGCGTAATAATCTTCTTTTCAACTGATTATTAGTCATTATCATATAAAAATAATGGATGTATTTTCAAATCAAGAAAAAAAATTTGAAACTCCATATGAATGAATTCAAAATGCCAGATCTGATTTTTTATATTATTTTACTGTTGAAATTCGTTAGTTATTATTTTTTGATGTGTAGATTGTACGTTTGATGCTCGTTTTTGAAGATTTAATGTACAAAAGTTTAAATCTACCATTGAAGGAGCTTGGAACTCATAACTTGGTTTGTTGAGTTTTTAATTATTTTGATCCGATCTTGCATGGGTTTATTTGGAAAATTGATTAGAGGTTGTAGATAAAATTTTAGTCGATTTGGTGGAGATTGTAGATTTTAGAAATTAGGGTTGAAATATAGTTGAACCAGAAAAGAAGACGAATTTGTATTGTATACCCAACTAGTATACAAATATACCATTTTGGTATACAATTCATTCCAACTATGTACCCTATTAGTATAACTATATACTATATTGGTATCATATGCTAGATGAATCATTTTTTATTGTATTAGCTGCATTTAATTGGTACAATATTTGATTTTCTCTTAATAATAGTAATATAGTACAATATCTTAAAATACTTTATTATATTAATATGTGGTACACTATCTTTTTATTTTTCTCTTTATGCTTGTGTGTTATGTAATAGTAGTATAGTCATATAGTTGCCAGAAATTAACCAGTAAAATTGTATATCATGTTGGTATAGTTATATGCCATATTGATATCATATGGTAGTTTGAACATTGTTTTAGTTGTATTTTAAGTGAATATATTATGAAATTATTTATATGAACATGATTTGCAGTGTTGGAATTTTTGTGTGCCGATGGACATAAATTATGTGTATTATGTAATACTTTTTATTGTTATATGCAATTGTTAGAATGACCTCATACAACTATATACTCTGTTAGTATACGGAATGAGCAAGTTATTTTGCGAATATTTAGCATGCAATATGAGCATGTAATTTTCTTATACTTTTATTGCGTCCTTTAATATTTTGGTACAGTAGTATAGTCGCAGATAGTTGTAGCAACATTTCAAAGCAATCATATGCTCTGATAGTATACATATATACCATATTGGTATCATATGGTACTAGAAGTCTTTTTTGCTACTTATACTTTAATTGCATTTTTTAATATTTTATTATCATTTTTATTCTAACTAGTATATATGGAGATTTGGTTGCTGTAGATTATGTTTTCTTACTCTATAACTGGTTGTATTATTGCTAATGGTAGAGTATGTACTGATATTTGTAGGGAATGAGATCAAGGTTTGCATGACAATCATGTGCTGATTTTTAGAATCTGATTATGTAATTTATAGTGCTCAGTAGCAGTCATTGTGATATTCAGTGAATTAGATCAAGTGACAACTGATATTATTTCAGTTTAATAATTGAATTTAAAAATGAGAATGGAAAAAAACAAAAGGTATATTGTACTAGTTATATTAAAAAAATGTGAACAAATATTTACTATATCAGTTATTTTTTCTTATTGTATAAAAACGAATAATAAAAAACAGTGAAAGCAGTAAATGGAATTAGATTATGAAGAGAAAAAGAATATTAAAAAAAAGTTAAATGAAATTAGAAAAGGAAAAGAGAAAAAAATAAGAAGAAAACGAGAAAAAAGAAAAGGAGAAAAAAAAAAGAAAAGAAGCATAGAAAAAAAAAAGAACTGGAGAAAAAAAATTCCCCCAAAAGGTAAAAAATATAAATAGTTTGATGGGTAGGAAAACAAATGGGTAAACAAAGATAAATAGTTTGTTTTTGTGGATACCTATGCCATTCTCCCTTTTATTTCATCACCTTCAACATCAACTGCAGTTGAATATTAGACAACTAAACCTAGGGGACTCTTCAATCCAATCAGCATGTTTAGATATCGAAAGTTGTTAGCAACTTTTATTCTGCACATCATTTTTCATGTTTAGTATCCTATTCTTTTAAACATTTCATTTTCACCAGAAAACAAAGGGATAAAACACCAGGAATGCAGAAAACCTTACAACGCTGCAGTCCACTTTGGTAAGTAGCTAATTTATCAATGACATGGTAATTGGAACTAATAAGCTTTCCAATTATATTACTATAGATGATAAGACAAAGATGATGCGGTGATGCTTTCATCTTTCAAAGAGCTGAACAACTCTTTATCTTCATCTTGTTGAAGTTCATAAACTCTGAAATTAATGCACATGAGCAGCAGAGTTAGACGAGTAAACAAAAGAGAAGATGTAACGATTAAAGCTTTACATATTGGGTTTGCGAATTTGCTGAAGAAGGGGGAATTTGATGTTGATGGGGTTGCGAATGAGGGGAGGATAGATACCTCCAAAGACGACCACATGGACAGGGGTGAAATTCAAAAGTAGCCATATTTATAACTGATCATTCAAAAATAGCTCAGTTTCAAAAGCAATCGAAATTTAGCCACTTTTCATGTAAAGATAATCTGAGCGAAAACACTTTTTAAAATCCGGAAAATACGCCAGTATATTATACTGGAGTTCCATCATACGTATGCTTGAACTCCAGCATATTATACTGGAGTTCCAGGATAAATATGCTGGAACTCCAGCATAATATGATGGAGTTCCAGCATAAGTACACTAGAACTCCAGCATAATATACTGGAGTTTGGAGCACCGGTGCTCCAGTCTCCAGTATATTATACTGGAGTCAGCAAAGTATACCAGTTCATACACAGGTGCACCGAACTCCAGTATATTATGTTGGACCGGTCTCTGTTGCAGCAAAATAATGGCTATTTTTATTGACTTCGTAAAAGCTGGCTATTTTTGAATGATCAGTTCGAAAACTGGCTATACCGTGTTATTTTTACCCTCGACAGTGATATTAAAACCAGACCAGATAATGTTAGACAACTGATACTTTTAGAGCCCGTTTGGATTAGCTGGTTTGAAGTAGCTGATAAACATTAAGTACTGAAAAATACTTTTAAGTACTGAAACAGATTTAATAAATAAGTAGTTACATGTTTAGGTACAAGTGCTGAAATTAATGGTAAGTTGCTGCGGTATTTGATAAAAAGGTGTTGATAAGCTCTTTTTCTGTTAAAATGACTTAAATAATCTTAGAACTGTTTACACTTATAAGGGCGTAATTTCTTTAGAATTTTAGATTCCAGATCGATTCAAATACAAAATATTCTATTTGTCATTTTATTTTAAATACAATTGTGCTTGGATAAGATAATTTTTATGATAAATATAATTTATTTTATAATACGCATATAATCATAAGTTATAATAATTAATAAATTGACAAAAGTTTCTCAGTAAAAAATAAAAAAAAGGACAAAATATTTGAAGAGAAACAAAACACTGTCTTCATCACCACAACACTAAGAAAACAATACACCAAAAATTTGATATGTCCTCATTTCTTACATATAGTTCAAAGATTAATACACAATTACATAGATATAAATATGCAAAGATATAGAGGATGTAGGAGTTATTTGGGATTGTGAGTATCGACGTAGGAGTTTTGTTCTAAAAAGGAATATTTTAAGGATAAAACAGTAAAAATTTTGGTCAAACTTAAAATGCTTATAAGCTAAAAATTCATAAGCAGGAGGTAACCAGCTTATGACTTTTGGCTTATTTTTGACTTATAAACACTTAGCTTATAAGCACTTTTAACTTTACCAAACGTGTAAATAAGCCAAAAAATACCTATAAGCTAGTTTGACCAGCTTATAAGCTTAGCCAAACACGC
Organism: Nicotiana tabacum; assembly: GCF_000715075.1. Lineage (NCBI taxonomy): Eukaryota > Viridiplantae > Streptophyta > Magnoliopsida > Solanales > Solanaceae > Nicotiana > Nicotiana tabacum. The sequence goes on from NC_134084.1 coordinate 26,908,550, forward strand.
TCTTAGTCATCAGATTCTGCGCCAACCTTCTTTCTTTCAATTAATGACGGTCTATTCTAGAAGTTTTTTACGTTGGGGTGTTTTTTTAATATATATATATTGGGCACATTCAAATAATTGTTCAAGATAAAATTTTCTATTTCACAAACTTATATTTATTAAATTATTCCTCTATAATATTCGTTTACGACGTTTCACTCGATCGGCATCATTATTCTTAGAATTATATTATTGATCATTAAATCAATAGACAAAATTTTTTATTCGTAAAATCACTCTATAGATGTTCATCAATCATCATATATCAATAATCAATAAGCTAATGTTTAAACATGTCTAAGGATGTTTGGCAGTGAATAGAACACAACAAGTATGGTAATTAGTATTTGATGATTTACTTAATTGGATAAACATAGAAATATGAGTTTATACTCCATCCGTCTAATTTATGTGAACATGTTTGACTAGGTACAGAGTTTAAGAAAAAATAAAGACTTGGAATTTGTGGTCTTAAACAAGTCAAAAGGGGTCGATGTAACGACCTGGCCAGTCGTTCTGTGTACTGCAGCCCTGTTCCCCCATTTATTGCTTAATTCATGCTCAATTGTTAATATGTGACTTGCCGGGGTAGTTGATTTGGTTAACGAGATGTTTCGGAATGGATACTTGTAGTCCCAAGTTGGAAGCCTAAGTTGAAAGAGTTGACCGGATATTGACTTATGTATAAATGACTTCGGAATGGATTTTTGATTGTTCCGATAGCTACGTATGGTAATTTTGAATTTGGGAGTGTGTCCGATTATTGATTTGGAGGTCCATAGGTAATTTTGGCCTGAATTGGTGAAAATTGGAAAAGTTGAAGTTTGGAGAGTTGAGAAGTTGAACCAAGAGTTAACTTTGTGGGTGCCGGACTCAGAATTTTTGAAAGTTGAAATACGTCTGTTATGTCAATTATGACTTGTGTGTAATATTTGAGGTTAATCGGAATTGGTTTGGTATATTTCGGCATTAGTTTTGGAAGTTAGAAGTTCATAAGTTCAATAGGCTTGAATCGATGTGCGATTTGTGTTTTTAGTTTTTAGAGTTTTTTGATGTGATTTGAGGCTTCGAGCAAGTTTCTATGATGCTTTAAGAAATGTGGGTATGTTTGGATGGGGTCCCGGAGCCTCGGGTGTGATTCGAATCAAGTTCGGACTCTTTTTCGACTTTGTTGGATTGCTAATATCTGTGTTTCTGGTTTCCTCTTTCGCCATAGCGAGAAGAGGGACGCGATTACGCAGAGTCTTTTCTGGCAGCTGGGCACTTTTTCTACCCATTCATAATATAGTGGACACGATCGTAGAGTTCTGAGATTCTGTGTTACGCGAACGCGGGTGTATAATATGAACGCGTTTGTGAAGAAGGTAAGTGAGGTCTGGGATTCAGACGCGTTGTTCTTCGCGGTTGCGTGAGTAGGTCCGCGATTGCGTAGGTATGAAAGTCGGGTCGCCGTGTTCGCGAGCTTGAGGGTGCATTCGCGTAGAAGGGTTTTTGGCCCCTGAGGATTTTGTTCTTCGCGATCGCGTGGCTTTATTCGGGATTGTGATGTGTAATCACTGGATAGACTATTAAAATATCAAAATCGAGAGTTTGAACCCATTTCTCATATTTTGAGCTAGAGACCTCGGAGGGTGATTATTGAAGGGATTTTCAAGGAGTTAATTGGTGTAAGTGATTTTAATTCGAATTTGGTTAATATACATGAATCTATCATTGTTTTAACTATTTAATTAGTATTTGGGGTTGGAAAAATTAGGAAAACTTTGTGAAACTTTATAGACTATAATTTGAGGATTTGAAGGTCGAATTGTGATTGGAATTGAGTAATTTTGGTTTGGTTGAACTTGTTGTTGAATGGGCATTCAGATTTTATTAATTTTGTCGGATTCCGAGACGAGAGCCTGGAGTTGACGTTTTTGGTTGACCTTTTGACTTTTGTTAAAACACCTAGCTTTATCATATGGAATTGACTCTTATAGTTTGTGTTGATTGTATTAAGTTGTTTGTGGCTAGATTCAATTTGTCCGGAGGCTGATTCGCGAGGCAAGGACTTGTTGGAGTAGGGATTTGCACGGTTTTAGGTAAGTAACACTTCTAAACTTGAGGTGATGCACAAGCTAGGTGATGGGAGTGAGGGCATGCACCGTGGTAATTGTTACTCGGTTGTTTCCGTGGAACTGTGTAGTGATCATACTATACTCTACACTTGTGCAGATCTCGATACTTCTTGTCACGACCTAAACCTATGGCCGCAACGAGCACCTGGTACCTTACTCAATCGAGTGCTAACATACAAATCTTTCTCATCGTACTCTCATTGGAAAATGGTCCAAACAGGCCGTCATGGGCTAACCAAAATAAATACAAGGAATACTTAATATAGGACGACCCAACCTGATATAAAAACTTATACATGTGACATACGGGCCTATAAGGCCAACAAGATCAATTGTAAACTCAAACATAGGCCGACAAGGCCATACAAGTATCCGTATACATGACATATGTCTACAAGCCTCTAAGAGTACACAAGTATCATAAAGGTCGGGACTGACCCCGCCGTACCAATCAATACATGTACTAATCATACTGACCAAATAAGCAACTCTGGAGCAATGGAGCGCACCAACACCTTCCGCTGAGCTGATAGCCTACTTGGAGGACTCTCAACCTGTCTATCGGGACCTGCAGGCATGAAACACAGAGTCCCCAGGCAAAGAGACGTCAATACAAATAATGTACCGAGTATGTAAGGAATAAAAATCAGTAAATAATAGACATGAAATAAACATGGAGTAAAGACTCAATATGTAATTCTTTATAACTCTGTGAATCATTAATACTTATAATGTCATGAATATGCGTATAAATGTCATACCATGCATGGGTATATTTCATAACATCATCAAGCCTCTGAGGGCATCCCATCATATCATCTCGGTCACTGAGGGCAAATCATCAACATATACTAGCTGATCAGGTGGTGGTACGTATATAATACCGTAACCTTTTTCCATATTCCACATACATATAATATACATATATGTGCGTATATAACGCCATCTGGTCATGGATCAATGTAAATGAATGCAATGCATGAGAAGTACGCTAATAAAATCTCTCAGAATGTCATAAAACCAATATGCCTTTGAGTAATATCATGAAGTAAACTTTTTCAACGTAAGCATTTTATTGTGACCCATGAACAGAAGATGTAATGATAAGACACATGGAAATTCAAGAACATAGGCACCTCTAACACTTCTATGAATAGAGTCATTTATGGATATTGTGCATTTGCTCCTTTTGTTTGGGTCGTATAGATCATGCCAAAAGGAAAGAAGGGATAGCCTTAACATACCTGAACTGATTTTCTTGATAATCCTTCTAACACACGCCAATCCTTCTAAGGCCATCACGTTGCTATTGCAACAATACCCTTGCTGAAGCCTTTTTTTTTAAGATGAGTAATTCAATTGTGAATTAGAAAGGTTATTTAACCTTTAGGTGGGCCCCACTTGATAAGATGACTAAGACACATAAATTCTCTAAAGGTGCCACATTACTTTATGACTTAAGAGCCATATTTAACCAAGGTTCTTGGATGCCACATTGTGGCCCTTTGAGTTTATCCACAATATCTTAATTACATGGTTAATCTTCCACCAAAAATCTACAATTAGCCAAATATCTATATAATTAAAAATTATCTCAAATTACTTAAAATACTACTCACGTTTAACATACCTTATACACCTAACTATTATGGTCATACGGTACCTTGTATTGTACTAGTTCATAAATACCGGGCATTATAGCTTGGACCGTATTTTAATCCCAAATTGTCAAACTTCGACGGAATTTAATTTCTTCGATTTGCTTACCCTCTCACCTTCACGAATTAACTCATCACATGTTTGTAATAGCATAATAATTATAACCTCAAAAATAATCTTATTTCTGAACTTACGTCGATTAACTTACGACGAAACTTTAACGTCCGAAAATCCGGGATGTAACATCTCATTCCTGAACTTTCATCAATTTACTTATGACATACTTTCATGTATGAAAACATGGGGTGTAACACTTCTGGGAACGACAGTTGCTAGTTTTGGAGCTTCATCTGCTTGGAGACTGTTAGTTTATATGAGTCCACCAAATAGTTGAGTACCTGATCCTCTATAAGGTTATGCTGAAAATGCTAGTAAAACTGTAAGTAAATAAGACACAGGATTTTTACGTGGAAAAATCCCACACAAGGGGACAAAAACCACGACCTACCCTTGTAGGCTTTCAAATTCACTAACTTATAATCTCACTATTACAAGCCACTTTGTAATACCTCTACTACAAAGGATTCGATTTAACTAACTTGTGATACTCTTACCACAAGCCACTTTGTGACTCTCTAGTTACAAAGGCTTTGAACTTATGACTAAACCTAGCCACAACATAAACTTAGAAAGTTTACGGATTTTGGTTTTCCTAAAATAAAGCTTCTAAGAAAGCAAGATAGGAGTTACAATGAAGAACAAATAACAAGATTACAACTCAACTACGGATACACATAGACTCATTGTGAAATTGATCCTTTAGTGGAGTTGTCTTCTTGTTCTTGACACATCAGCGACTTCAGTGCCAGATGAACACTTTAATTCTTGAGAGAATATCACTGAATGCTCAAGTGAAGTGTTGTGCCTTGAACTAGGTTGTTATACTACAAAAGACATCACAATTGTGATGTCAAATCTTGGCACATGCTTCTTCCCAATGAGAAGTGACTAATGCATTGTCTGCTGCACTGTCGTATGTACAATTGCGGACAGTCACTTTATGCAGTTGCGTTCCAACTGTATAGTTGACTTGTACTTCTGTTAAAGAACCCTAAGGGACCAGGTCCCTATTGTGTTTCTCTTTGTAATAGTTGCGAATAGTCACTATCTGCTGTTACATTCCATCTGTACAATTGATTTGTACTTCTGTAGGAGAACCCTAAGGGACCAGGTCCCTATTGTGTTCTTCCTTGTGGTTGTTCACTCACTTGCTGGTCAGACTGAACATTGTTCATTTGAAGAGTACACCAGGTGGATGAGGTTCTTTATCTGGTTCTTGACAATAAGTTTGTTAGATCATCAAAACATAAGAAGCATAAGGTAAAGACATTGAGAACCCATCAATTTCCCAATTTTTGATGATGACAAACTTAGGCAGTGATGGTATTTGTTTAGAGAAGATAACCAGATAAGGTACCAGAAACTACACATGTTCCCCATGACCTTTTGCTTTTGATTCCCCCTTAATCAGATCCCTTATATTTGCAGTTCCCCCTGACCCCTGACCTTTACTCCTACCTTTTCCCCCCTTTTGGCATCATTAAAAAGAGACACAAGCAGGCAATCAGCATAAAGAAGTCTAACACAGCCAACTCATGCCACATATGTGCACACAGCATGACAGAAAAGAGAAGCCAGAGGAAAGTAGCATTGTACATGCAAAAAGAGGAGCTATTTCATTAATATTAACAATGAACTGAGCAAAACAGGAGTAGTGGTGGTGAAATCCAGCATGCCTAGCACAAAAAAACAAACAAAAAGAAAACAACAGCCACAAAACATTAGAGCAAAAAAATATTTGGCCACTGGGAGGATCTTAGAGGGCACTAGAAGAGGGAGGCTTGGAAGAGGAGACAGCAATGATTTTGAGAACCAAGTCCAGTCGAGCATTTGCAGACAGTTGTTATTCAAGCAGTTTTGCGCGAAGTTTGTCATTTTCCTTTGTCAGGCAGGCAACTTCTTCATTAATGGAATCAGGTTCTTTAACTGCTTGACTGAGCTGAGTTTCCAGTATGGCATTTTGAGCCCTCAACCTTCTGATCTTTTCAGAAGCTGCATTTTGAGCATTGATCAGCTGAGAAATGGTTGAGATGCTTCCACCAACTCTTTCTACGCACTCACATTCTTCCAGCATGGTTTTAGAGAAGGTTTTCTTGCGTGTGCCTACTCTAGGATTACCCAAGGGGACCTTGTAAAATCTGAACAAGTGAGTGAGTTGAAAATCATATGGTAGCCCATGATTCCCACCTTTAAAGTTTGCCACCTTTTGCATATGATCTATCATGATTGCTGGCAGATTGATTAGGACAAACTCATCAAGCGCCTCCATGAATACCATATCCAATTTTGTAGCAATGGACCGTCTCTCAAAACGAGGTAAGAGTACCTTATTGACCATTTCAAAAAAAAGCTGATACTCAGGAAGTAATACCTTCTTATGCACCTATTTCCCCCCTATGGAATAGCTTGCTCTTTCATGATAGCTCTCCTAAAGTTGACACCACAGACACCTTTGACTGAGGACATTCCTTCACATGGAATTCTAAGAACCTTTCCAATGCTGAAGCGTCGAGTACAATGTCTACTCCATTTACTAGCGCACAAATGTGATCCCCCTTAACGATGAAGAGAGATACATAAAATTTTTGTACCGCATCTTCATACACCAGAGGCATGCTCCCTTGAAACAAGTGCTCTCATTGCTGAAATTCCACTATCTCCAGAATTTGTTTCATATCGGCCATCTCTGAAATTGCTGGGTCAAATGTATGACCCCACAAGACTTTCTGAGTTCTTAATCTCTGCTGCCAAAGACCACTATCACTGGGCATGGTCCTCAGAGGACCAGGTTCTCTAGCATTTTCCCGTTTTCGTTTGTTAGATCCTTCAATAGACTTTCCTTTCCATCTTACTAGCCCTACAGTATCATCTTCAGACATGGCTTGCTCAACTGGACTCTTCTTAGACTTGTTGTTTCCCTTCACGGATACACCATTTTATTTCTCAATAGTTTCATCGAAAGCTTTATCCACAGACTTTTGAGCTTTTATAGATTTTTTCACTACGGAACCAGGTTTTGGAGCATTTTTGTCAATCCCACTTACTGGAACACTCTTGTCAGTAACAAGTTCCCTTTGATTCATCAACCTCTTTTTCCTTGTCTTGACACTCCTCCTATTTTTCTGCAATGTAGACTCAAAACCTTCTTTCTGCTATGACCTAATAGTGGGTGACTTGGAGGATGATTTTAAGAGCTTAGGATGATCAGGAGGTGCAGAAGTGAGTTTGCCTGGAAGAGAATCAGGTTCTTCAATAGGTTTTCCTGGGGACATCTCATGAGCCAAAGACTTGAGGAGTACTATGGTTCTTACATCGCCTAGGAGTGGAGTTTCTTCCCCTTGATACTCAGATAAGAGATATGCTCCTTCATTCATTTGACTTTCAGTAGCGATAGCCATGATGTTATGCACTGCTTCCTTTTCTGGTGACTCTATGAGAGTCACTAAGTCCAAAATAGAGGAGTTCAGATACTGATCAGGATCATCCTCAGAGACCTCTAACACTTGAAAGGTGAAACCCTCTAAGTGTTCTATGATGAGATTAGAGGAATGACGAGACATAGAGTTTTCAATACATGGGAAAACAGGGTTTGTCAGAAAAGGAAAGACTATAGGAAAATAGGAGGAACCAGGTGTGGATACAGTAGTATTGGAAGGAGTGGAATAGTGAATCTTTGGGGATGATTTTAAAGATGATAGAGAAGTTGTAGGTGGTGTCAATGGTGGGAGAAGGAAGCGATCGTTCGATTGACATTATAAGAGTATTTGGAAGACAAGTAGAGTGAGAGAGAGAGAGATAAAGAGAGGATCACAGCTATACATAAGAAATGAAGGTTCATGACTTGCTATGAGGGAGAAAGAAAGTTTTATTAGAAAAAGGACTAATGATGAGAAGAGAGAAACGGGTTCTGAATAGTTCTAAAAACGGTGGTAGGTTTGTGGGAAAACGTTATCGTGTAGAGGGGATGAAGGGATTTGAAAGACAAGACATGACATGCAGACTTTGAAAAGTCGAATGATGTGGCAGTTGAGTTTATTTTGTTAACATTTTTGAGAAGGCATGCAGAACAAGCACATTACTACTAACCTGTGGTACAGGAACCTGATACCTGAACATTTTTTGAAAAAGATTTTAGCAGCTCTTCTTTCGCATTTCATAACTGTGCCTTTAGCTTCTATGATCGTCATGTGTGTTTACCTGCAACGGTATCGATGTGAGTTAGGCTTTGCAAGAAAACACTTTAGCTAATTTTACCTGAAGGTGCTTTTCATAGCCAACTAATGGAGAATCGGGTTCTTCATTAGGTCTCAAAAACCCCAGCTTCACCTTGTTTCTTTCAAAATGTTCCCTCCTCAAGGCTTTGGTAAGGATATCCGGAATTTGGTCTTCTGTGTCGCAAGACTTTCCATAGATCAACCCTTTCTCCATATTGATCCAAGATAATGCTTCACCTCAATGTACTTGGTCCTCTTGTTTTGAACTGGATAGAGAAGGTATACCATCAGAAAATACCCCAAAATATTCCAGTTGTTGCTTAATTCAAAGGGTTTGAGCACATCAAGATGCTGCCGCTACACATTTTGCTTCAATTGTTGACGAAGCCATTGAGTTTTGATTTCTTGTGCCCCAAGAGATGAGACATGATCATGGCAAGTGAGTCATTCCAGAAGTGCTTTTCTGTCCACAAGATAACCTGCATAGTTAACATAAGCATACCTAATAGGATTAAAACTATCACCTGAGGAGAACACAGGACCAGGTCCTAAGTTCCCTTAGGTATCTCAAACTTCTTTTGGCAGCCTTCAAGTAGGATTCCTTAGGACTTGTCATTGAATTCTATTCTAGAGTGGAAATACAGAAGGGAAAAAATTGAATTTTTGATTTTTGTCTAAAACTAGAATAAAGAGGAGTGATTATGTTATCAGGTAGATGGGAGCTTTTGTGTTTCCAGTTTGGGACTGAGGTTTGATCAGTAGAGGAACTTGGCAGGTTAATTGGATTTCCCTGCACTCCTTGTTCTGTTACTTGTGGAGTGCCTTGCGCTGCATCTCCACTCTTTCTTCGGCTTCAGTGGTAGTAATTGAAGTACCAGGTTCCTTATGGGAAGTGGAAGAGAATGTTGCATTGTTTTTCACCTGTCTCCTTCATCTTACTCATCATATCAGCCTTCCCATTTGAAACCGCAGATATTTCCTAGGGGCCAGACATGGTTCATTATATTGATCATCATTATTTCCTCCTTTGTTAGAAGAAGGTGTCTCATTGAATAGCACATGAACACTTCCTTCCACCAGTGTGCTCTTTTGTTGTAGACTTTTGTGGCTTTTGCTTTGTGGGGAGTATCCCAGAAGGATTCCTTCATCCCCTTTTGCATCAAACTTTCCAAGCTGGTCCTTCCTGTTATTGAAACCATGGCATTTTCATTCAAAAAGACTCTCAAATAAGTTTTACTTGGTTTTCTTCCATTTGGCAGCTCATTGTGGGTTTTGTTCAGGGGGGACCTGATCATACACCTGTTCACCAAGTAGAAAGTAGAGTTAATTGCTTTTGCCCAAAATTTTTGGCGATTCCTCTGTCGATGAGCATTGTCCATGCCATGTCTTCCAGAGTTCTGTTCTTTCTTTCAGCAGCACCATTTTGCTGTGGAGTCCTTGGTGCTGAGAAGTTGTGTGTGATTATATTTTTGTTACAAGCTCATCAAATTTGGCGTTGTCACATTCAGTCCCATGGTCAGATCTGATGCACACTGCCTTCAATTTTATCTTCACTTTGATCTTCTTGACAAAGGCCCTAAAACACCTCGAAAGTCTCATCCTTTGTTCTAAGAACCAGTGTCCGGGTGAATCTTGAATTTGACAGACCACGAACCAGGTCCTTCTGAATCAATTTATTCAGAAATGAGAAGCTTGCTTGCCCCGATCTTCCATGCCAAAGTTCTGCATCATTATCAATTGACTTCAAGCATCTCTTATCACCAGCTTGTAAAGATTCAAAGTTATCAACGTAGATGTTCTTGTTTCTTTTGGCCACTGAGACCACTTTCCCAGTTACCCGATTGGTAACTGTGCACACTTTTGATAAAAACTCTACTTTGTTCCCTTTATAGCAGATTTGAGAGACACTCAGGAGACTGTACATCAGACCATCCATATAGTACACATTCTCAATTGAGTAACAAGGAGATTTTCCAACTTTTCCAGCACTGAGAATGTACCCTTTCCTTTTTCAAGGGGTACATTCCTTTCCTGCAGGGCTTTCAGTGAGAAGAAATCTATGGTGCTTCCGGTCACATGCTTTGAGCATCCATTGTCCATGGTTCATTGTAGTCCACTTCCTCTCATTATTCCCTGCACATGCAATTTATGGGTTAGATTTAGGAACCCAAACTAGTTTGGGTCCCTTGTTATGATAAAAGGTATGGATGAGAGCTTTTCTAGTCCGTGCAGGCAATATTCGTTTCTTGCGCCCGACACTTGGTCCCTTGTTAGTAGTCACTTTGTTAGTAAACACTTTGTTTTTCTGAACAGATTGAACCCTGTCCTGACAATTTTCTTTGAAGTGCCCATTGTTCCCATAGTGGGTACACAGCCAGTTATCAGGAACAATGACGTACTTGTTGTGAGGGTTGTGAGGAGTTTTCTCCCTTTGGAACCCGATTCCCTGTCTGTTTCCACTATTATTCATATACATGGCAGTAATAACATCTGAGGACCAGGTCCACTTCAGAAATTTCTCAAGATCAATTTTTACTTTCTCCAATTCAGCTTGAAGTTGCCGATTTTTCTCAAGTTCACCACATAGACTAGTTTTCACATCATTTAATTCATGTTCAAGCTTGATGTGTGTCTCACTAGCTACTTTCTTCCCTTTTTCAAGACTCACAGTACTATGTTATCTATTGAGTCCCTTAATGGTTTCCTCTAGGTTAGTGATTATCACTAAAAAATCATCCCTCTCTTGCTCAGTAGCTGAAATTTTTTCTTCTAGAGTGTGTTTCTCATTGCTGAGACCTTCTATTTTTTCCTTCAAGTAAATAACCACTACCATTAGGTCATCTCTCTCATTTTCTACATTAGTTATCTTTTCATTTAGAGCTTCATTTTCTTTTTCAAGATTAGTTCTGGTCTCATTTAGGTCCACTACACAGACCACCAGATCATCTCTAGATTGTTCAACTTCTCCTAGTTCTATGGTCAAGATCTCCTTATCATTATCAAGACTATAATAAGCATCAATTAGAACATTTGCTAATGACCTTAGCTTCTTAGAAAAGTAGGATTTTAGATTTCTCTAAACATCCCTGAAATTTACCTCATTATCTTTATCTTCTTCATCCTCATCAGACTGAGCCATCAACGCGAACAGTGAATCATACTTCGTTGATTTAGTTTCCACTGCCATCATGGAACTGTTTTCTGTATCTTGGCTCCCTTTCTGATTCACTGGAGAAGTCTCCCCAAGTAGCAAAAGCCTGCTTCACAATGTTGTCAGCTATACTTTTTCGATTGAATCGTTTGTCTGGAACCAGGTTCCTTTTTGCTGCTTTGTCAGAATTTTATTTGTATTGCTCCTGTTTCGCGAATGGGCAGTCTTTGATAAAATGCCCTATTAGATCATTGTTCCTTGCCTTACTTGAACTACCCCTCTTTGGTATACCGCCATTTCTTCGAACCATCTTTTGAATTTTTTTAGTAAGATAGGCCATATCACTATCTTCATCACTTGAGCCACTGCTTTCAGCCTTGAGTACCAAGTTCTTTTCCTTCTTTGGCTCTCTCCTTTCACTATCTTTCTTTCTTTTCATGTCGTATGTCTTCAGATTACCAATCAACTTATCCATGATTAGAGTTTGTATATCTTTAGCTTCAGTAATGGCATTTACCTTACTTTCCTAAGAACCAGGTAGAACACTGAGGATTTTCCTTACAAGCTTGTTTTTGGGAATAGCATCTCCAAGTAAATGAAGCTCATTTATGATGGAGGTGAATCTGGTGTGCATATCATGTATAGACCCATCATCCTTTATCCTGAAGAGCTCATACTCTGTGGTGAGCATGTCAATCTTGGACTTTAACCTGAGTAGTTCCTTCGTGTGCGGTTTGCAACGCTTCCCATATTTCTTTGGTAGTATCACAAGCTGAGACTCTGTTGTACTCATCGGGTCCTATGCCACACACCAAGATTTTCTTGGCACGATAGTTCTTTTCTACGACTTTTCTGTTAATGTCGTTGTACTATTTCTATCTTTCGGCACCATTGGTCCAGTTTTTTCAAGCTTCTTCATAGTAACATGTGGACCATCACAAATGATGTCCTACAATTCTGAATCTTCGGCCATTATAAAATCATAAATGCGAGTCTTCCACAAGTCGTAGTATTGACCATTGAATCTAGGAGGTCTGTAGGTTGATTGTCCTTCATCAAAGTTGGGTGGGGCAGCCATTGAGATCCTTTCTAGGTGTTAGCCTTTTAGAAAGAACCTGCTCTGATACCAATTGTTAGTTTATATGAGTCCACCAAAAATTTATATGAGACACGTGATTTTTACGTGAAAAAATTTCACACAAGGGGACAAAAATCACGACCTACCCTTGTAGGCTTTCAACTTCACTAACTTGTAATCTCACTATTACAAGCCACTTTGTAATACCTCTACTACAAATGATTCAACTTAACTAACTTGTGATACTCTTACCACAAGTCACTTTGTGACTCTCTAGTTACAAAGGCTTTGAACTTATGACTAAACCTAGTCACAACATAAACTTAGAAAGTTTACGAATTTTGGTTTTCCTAAAACAAAGCTTCTAAGAAAGCAAGAAAGGAGTTATAATGAAGAACAAATAACAAGCTTACAACTCAACTACGGAACACATAGACTCATTGTGAAACTGATCCTTTAGTGGAGTTGTCTTCTTGTTCTTGACACACCAGTGACTTCAATGTCGGATGAACACTTTAATGCTTGAGAGAATATCACTGAATGCTTAAGTGAAGTGTTGTGCCTTGCACCATGTTGTTATATTACAAAAGACATCACAATGGTGATATCAAATCTTGGCACACGCTTCTTTCCAATGAAAAGTGACTGCTGCACTGTCGCGTGTACAGTTGCAGATAGTCACTTTTTGCAGTTGCATTCTAGCTGTATAGTTGACTTGTACTTCTGTTAGAGAAACCTAAGGGACCAGATACCTGTTGTGTTTCTCTTTGTAATAGTTGCGGATAGTCACTATCTGTTGTTACGTTCCATCTGTACAGTTGATTTATACTTCTGTCGGAGAACCCTAAGGGACCAGGTCCCTATTGTGTTCTTCCTTGTGGTTGTTCACTCACTTGCTGGTCAGACTAAACATTGTTCATTTGAAGAGTACACCAGGTGGATGAGGTTCTTTATCTGGTTCTTGACAATAATTTTGTTAGATCATCAAAACATAAGAAACATAAGGCAAAGACATTGAGAACCCATCAAAGACTTTTGAGGTAGCTGCTTGGGCATCCACAGACCTTGAGTCTCCTTCTTATCCTTTATTTAGCACCGTTCTATCTTTCTAGACAGTTGTATTTGAAGTCTTGGCTATATTGTCATTTAGATTCTCGTGTACTCAGTGACACCCGGTGTCAAGACTCAAATCAATGGGCCGTGATGGGCACTCGGTGCCTTACCCAACCAAGTACCAACGTAAATATATTTCTTATCATACTATCATGGGTAAATGGGGAAAAAGGGTCGTCATGAGATAACCAGAATAAAACACAAGGGAATACTAGACATAGGACGACCTAACACGATATAGAAACTTATACATGTGACATACGGGCCTATAAGGCCAACATGATCATTTGTAAACTCAAAACTTTGGCCAACAAGGCCATACAAGTATCCATATACATGATATATGTCTACAAGCCTTTAAAAGTACATAAATGTCATAAAGTATTAGGACACGACCCCGCCATACCGATCAATACTATAACGACCTGACCGGTCATTTTGAGCTCTAGTGCGTCATTCAGCGGTTTAAGGACTTGAGCAGCTTCACTTTAGGTATTATGACTTGTACGTGTGGTTGAAATTGAATTTTGGAAGTTTGGAGGTGATTTGGAAAAAAATTCTGAATTTGGAAGCTTTAAGTTGGAAAATTGACTAAGGTTTGACTTTTGAGTAAACAACCTCGGAATAGGGATTTGAAGGTTCCAATAGGTTCATATGATCATTTCGAACTAGGGCATATGTTCGGGTTGAGTATCGGATGGTCCAGGAGTATGTTTGCGCTTATTATGGAAAGTTGGCAATTCAAAGGTTTTAGAATTTCCTAAATTTGGTTTGAAGTGGAATTTGGTGTTATCGATGTCTGTTTGGGGTTTTGAGTCTTGGAATAGGTTTGTATCGTGATTTATGACTTGTACGTAAAGGAGTTTGGCGTCATTCCGAAATGTTTAGGTGTAATTCGGATGCGTTCGTCGAAGTTTGAATGTTTGAAGGTTTAAAGAAGGATTTGATCGTTGATTCATGGTTTTGATTTTTTTGGTATAATTTGAGGCCTCGAGTAGGTTCATGTTATGTTTTGGGACTGGTTTGTGTAATTGGACAGGGTTCAGGGGCCACACGTGTGTTTTCGATGTGTTTGGGTTGTATCGCGCTCTTATTTGATTTTACAACGTTGATTCTTTGGACATAAAGGGTACCATATTGAGGAAACGACATTTGATTTGTGATTGGATTGAACCATCAGATATGTGTCGTAATTACAGAACCATAGCAACAAGAATCATCGAATTTCGATCGTATGAGAGAGTTATGCCCATTTCCGTGTTGGAAAAGATTGCTGGTTTCTGGTGCGGCCTTTGTTCTTCGCGAACGTGTGGGAGGTCCAGCGAACACGAAGAAGGAAACTTGTGTTGACGGGTCAACGCAAGAAATTGCTCTTCGTGAATGTGAAGGTGTCCCGCGAAGGTGAAGAACAAAAAACGCCTGGACAGTGTTTTAAATGGGCAGACCGAGCATTTTAGTATTTTGAGCATATCTTGAGTTCTAGAGCTCCATTTGAGGTGATTTTTATGACGTTGTTCTCATCTCAACAATGGGGGTAATCTGAACTTTGTTTTGATATTTTTCCATAATTATTTTCGTTGGTTATCATTTTTATCCGTGTTTAGATTGTAGAAATTGGGGTTTTGAGCCCAAAGTTATAAGTTGGTAAATCCTTGATTTGAGGGTTAATTCATGAGAGAAATTGGATGATTTTCGGAATATAAACTATATAAGTTATGGTTAATAATTATTTTCGATAATTTTTGAAATCTGGGCAAGTGGGCTCGTGGGTTGACTTTGAGTTGAGGTGTTAGAGAGGTGTTGGAGCCGGTAATGGAACTTCGGAGCGAGGTAAGTCTCGTATCTAACTCTGTGAGGGGAAAACTACCCCTAGTTGATGTATTTGATATGTGCTACTTGTTTCGAGGGCTACGTACGAAAGAGGCGACGAGAGCCCGTACGTAGCTAGATTCATGTTATGTCCGGGTAGATTTAGGTTCCCGCCAAGCTATAACTTGTACTATTTGAGTTGTCTCTTTCCTAGTAAATTCTTGCATTTTTGCATTGCAACTTGAGACTAGACTAGTGTAGAGTGATAAACTTGCTTTTGTAGAGATTCGACGGGCTTCATGATTTGCCGTAGAATAATTGTACTCCTCTAACGCATTTCTCCCGCATTATGCATTTTCATCAAACGTTTTCGCTTAAAAAAAGTTATAACTCACACGTCTATTTGTGAGTGGGGTCAAGGACCCGTTAAAGATTTTTATTCTAATGGGATCGGGCCGTTTGCTTCGGCAATATAATAGATACATCTATGGTTTGTGTCGTTCGACCTTCGGCAATGCGCACATTATGATGGGATCAGGTCGTTCGCCTCGTCAAGATTATGTATCACACTCTCATGGGAATGAGATGTTCGCCTCGGCAATAAAATAGATGTATCTATGGTTCGTCTCGTTCGACCCTTGGCAGTGCACATATTATGATGGATCGGGTCGTACACCTCTGTATTTCTGTAAAATACTCTTATGAAATCGTGCGTAATAATTGACAATAAGCCAGTATATCTGTGAGTTTTACTAATTTGAATTGTGACGACCTATCTGGTGAGGTCCATTATATATATGTGTACGTATATATATACACACTCCGATTGAGGAGGTAACTACTAGCTGAGAGCTTGAGTTATTACTGAGAGGAGAATTTTACCACGTATTTATACTTGTTATTTCGTTTATTTACTGTGACTCACATTTGTTTACTTCTACTATATCTGTCTTATTGGACCACTAGTAAGTGTTGATGTCGATCCCTCGTCACTACTTCTCTGGAGTTAGGCAAAATACTTATTGGGTACACATTGATTTACGTACTCATGCTACACTTGTTGCACTTATTGTGCAGGTACCTATAAGTTTGTTGGTCTTTTGGTCACTAAGGCGTAGCTATTGCAGGGACTTTATCATGAGTTACATTCCATGTTACGATCCGCAGCCTGCAGAGTCTCCATCAGTGTTATTTATATTTTCCTTTCTAATTTGTATTCCAGACAAATGTTGTATTTTATTATATTTCCTAGTTGATGCTCATGCACTTGTGACACCTGGTTTTGGGGATTCCTACAGGTTGTTCATTATTGTAGTTCACGTAATATTATCATTTTATCCTAAATTCTATTTTATACTATTTCATTAATAGAAATTATGATTTCAAAAGTAATAAGAATGAGTAATTAAGTTGATCAATCACTGTTGGCTTGCCTGACTGTGGCGTTAGGCTCCATCACGAACTATAGTGGATTTTGGGCTGTGACAGCTTAGTATTAGAGCGTTAGGTTCATTTAGGTCTCACGAGTTATGAGAAAGTCTAGTAGAATCTTGAAGATCGGTACAATAACGTCTCTACATATCTTCGAGAGGCTATAGGGCTGTTACGAGTACTTTCCTTCTTGATTCCTCATCGTGCGGTTTGATTCCATCGAGGCTTGTGCCTTTATTTCTTTCCCACTCAATCTTACGTGACGTAGGGCGCTTGCTATCAATTGGGCATCGAGGAGTTGTAGTGGTACTACAGATGTGGTGCGGGATATTTTTTCCTGCGTGTTCGGGCAGGCTATTATCTTCGACTTGCAGAAGGATGTTAGTTTGTTCCAGCTCAGTATCTGTATTTCCTATGGGTTCGAGACCGCGCACAAATTACTATGATATATGTGTGTTGTTATTGTGCAATGTAAGGATGCTTGTTTATGTGTCGAGGCCGTGAATGACTTTCTCTTTTTGCAATTGTGATTGGGAGTATACTTTTTATCACACCAATAATATAATTCCTTTTCTCTTTTTTCATCCATATCAGCTATTGTAAGTCTCTTTGTCAACTTTATTGCAAGCTTATTCTCCATACCTCTTCGCCTTTCAAAAGATTTGCCTTGAGAGTGGTTTCATGTGTTGGAATTCCAAGAAAATTTGGCATGGTCAACAAGGGTTGGAATTCCTCGTCACATGATAATTGTAACTCCTCTTTGACTTTAAATATTGGTCAGCCAATTTAGCCAAGTTGTATGTGTCACACCTCCTTTTTCCGTACCCGAGAGGGTACAAGGGAGTTTTTCCAATTAAAGGACAATCGAAACGGGATTTGTTTATTTATTTCAGAGTCGCCACTTGGGAGATTTAGGGTGTCCCAAGTCACCAATTTTAATCCTGAATTGAGGAAAAAGAATCACTCTATATTACAGTCTGCGTACCAGAAATTCGGATAAGGAATCCTGTTAACCCGGGAGAAGGTGTTAGGCATTCCCGAGTTCCGTGGTTCTAGCACGGTCGCTCAACTGTTATATTCGGCCTGATTATCTGATTTTATACTAATATGAACTTATGTGCAAATTTTAGCTTTTTACCGCTTTCATAATTATTATTATTATTTTTATAAGGGATTATAACGTTGTGAAAATATATCTCGAACCACGTTACATCAATGCACCCGTGGTTGTTGACATATATCGACTCGGTTGAGATTTGAATTTGGGTCACATAAATGTGCACCTGAGTTAAGGAAAATAGGTTATTAAAAGCGTGCCTAAGCAACTAGCGTGTTGTTATTTGGAGAAGGCCGTAAATTCGCTAGACGGCCTGTCCCGAATTCTAAGTACTTCAATATATATATATATATATACATTTAGAGGGCCCCGCACTTTGTACATCTTTGTTTGTCGAGGCTCGTCTCATTCCTTATGAAAAGAATTTGCAACGTCATGGAAATGCATCTCAGACCACGCCACAATCAATGTACCCGTGGTTAGAGACACATTTCGATTCCGTTGAGATTTGGATTTGGGTCACATAAATGTGCACCCGAGTTTAAGGAGATAACATTATTAAGTACGCGCTTAAAGAGACTATCGCGTTATTATTCTGGGAGGGCCGTGAGATTTGCTAAACGACCTGTCCTGGAAACTGAATGCTTCGATATATACATTTAACGAGGGCCCCGCAGCTTGTGCGTTTTTATTTGTCGAGGCTCATCTCGTCTTTATTTTAAAAGGATATCCTATAGCAACTACATTTCTTGTCGCGTTTGTCTCTACTAATTGAAAGCAGATATAGTCCTAGTTAATTATATGCTTGCAGGTCATTTATAGTAGGATTCAGAATGCTTTTTACAAAAATCAGAAACAAGGCCGCGCCCCACGGGCAAGCGATCGGGTCTCATGGGCCCAAACCCAGCTCATGTGGGATTGGCCAGGCCTGGGCCTCTGATTTTCCGATGAAGGCCTGTTTAGCCCGTTTCGATTTCGGCTCAACCTTCGTGAGGTTGTGGAATGCAAACTTGTTCTATTTGTTCTGAAAGCGTGGTTTGACAATTATAGTGAGGCAGTTTATCAAAAGGGAAATGAAATCAACTAACATGGATAGCTTCCCTACTTGACATGCATTAAAGGGTATGCTAAACATAATTAGACAAAGTCTAAGATACAACCTACTGCATTGGGAATACTTTTATCTACCAGCCTACATATACAAACTAACATTCAATCACCATACATTGATATCTACTAGGCATGCAGGCTACCTTCAGTATCCAAACAAGAATGTAAACTATTATACATTACTTGATGTTCAATATAACAGTCTATGTATGAAATAAACATCTTCAGCTCTTCTCTTTTATATTCATGTTCAACTTTCAAGTTACATTGACACTATTAATCGTGTACCTGGTATAGCAAAGAAAAAGAAGAAGGAGAATGGTCAGCTGAGTAGTATGCAGCAAATACAGCCACAACAGATAAACATCAACAACACAGCAACAACACCCAGCCACAATGATGAAGCTCACAAGTGGTCGAGCAACAAACAAGCAGTTCCAGAAACAGAATGATGAACCAACAGAAAACCAGAGTATTCAATGTAACAGCACCAGCAGTTCAACAATCACAAACAGCTCGGCAAATAACCAACAACAATTAGCAAAGACAGCTTGGCCAACTTGAACTCCTAAGCAGTTTTCAGACAGTGTTTGGTTACCATATTCTGAAAATTTCTTTATGTTTCTTTCTCTCTCTGAAGACTCAAAAAAAATCCCCGCTTTCTTAACTAGAAACAGCTCTATTTATAACTAAACGAGAACCCCTAAGGGCTGCCTAGAACTTCACAGCCCCCAGGTCTGCCCATCCCCTTCATCTCCCCATGCCTGTTTTATTACTCTATCAAGAGTCATGGGTGTATTAAAGTATTCATTTTGAACCCATGCCTTGATGTTTTGTTCCCCATTGTCTTTAGTTTAATCCTAATTCAGTACCCTATTTGTCACTCACTTAAACTAATTATTTCTGTTCTTTTTTAACACCCAAATTACCCTTGTTAAACCTTGATTATTACTGTCCTAAACCATTGCAGCATCAGGGCGTTTTGAACTTCTGAAAGTTCAAATTCAAAACTGCCCTAGCCTGAGTCTTTTAGTTGTTTATAATGCAGTTACAAACTACTTTCAAACAATGTCAAGCAATCAATTAACAACAACAGGTTCGTTCACTCATGTGAAGTTGTATGAATTAGAATATTTGAACCTTCAGTTATAGGAAACTAATCGACGACGTTTATCAAGTCGACCACACTAATTATAACAAGGCATAATCAGTCGATTAAATAAACAATACGTACGGGGTCCTGAATAACTTCAGACAACATTGCACAGTACTGGGAGGCCATATGAATTATTTATGCGACGACTAATCTAATCGAACATGTATATCACAGAGTATATTCCAATATGCACAGAAAATAATCGACCAAATAAAAGGCCTTACAAAGACGGAAGAAATTGGAATGAAAATACCATAAATACCAAATAATCACAATAGAACATGCTAACAAACTAAATCAGTACTCAAATAAAACAGAAAAGAAAAAAGGAAAACTTACTGGAAGCTCAACCAAGAACGGACCAGACTTGAACCAGTTTTGACCATTTGAGGCCGAACAAACTTTAATCGGGGTGTTCTCGACCGAGAACACCTTGATTAAAGCCTATTAGGTCCCAAAATCCCCATGAAACTGACCGGATTCCCCAGGTTCTTGTGTTCCAGAGTTTGAATCTTCAGGTTTGGGATTTTAGGATTTGTGATTAGATTCGGACCAAACCAAGCTTGGTTTGGTCACGAGGGAGGTCAGGGGGTTGTCCAGTGTGAATTTGGGTTGGCTTGGTGTAGATCGGGGTTTGGTCTCGAATCTTCAAGTCAAGATTCGAGACGAAGGAGTGTGATTCGAGGTACATGGTTGGTGGATTCGTGCAGGGTGGTTGGATGTATCAGACGTGTTGTTTTGGCAGTCAACGGCATCCTTGCCGCCGGCTTTACAGTGAAGGGGAAGGGTGGCGGCTAGGGTTTAGGACATTAGGGTTGGGCTCTTGGGGACGATGGAACCGAGGGGTGTTTGGATAGGGGGCGTGGGGTGTGATGGAGGGTTTATATACGGAAGGGGAAGATAGATCAGGGCCGTTAGATCAAGTGATCTCAACGGCTTGGATCTACTGGTGAGTGACAGGACGGGGTCGTTTGGTATGGGAACGGGGTCGTTTTGGTTTAAGTGAGGGGTTGGGTTGACCGGGTAAGGGGGATGGACCGGGTCATGTTACACGGATCTGGGGTATGATCCTGGCCGTTGGATTGGACTGGTTGGAACGACTGAGATGAACCGTCCCTGAAACGACGTAGTTTTGGGGTTGAACTACGTCGTTTTGGTGGCCTGAGGATGGGTCTTGGGCTGGCTGACTTGGGCTGCTTCTGGGCCTCAAAATTTTTGAAACAAATAGGCCCAATCCGATTTTGCTAAATAATTTGCACTCTTTTCTTTCGTTTTCTAATTTTAAAATACAACTAAATTGAAATGAATTTAAAACACCCATTAATCAACACTTAACACAATTATCACACACATATTAAAAAAATTTAAATGATTAAATCAACAGCCTAGAATAAAATATGCATATTTTTGGGAATTTTCTTTTAATGACCGAATTATGGCTCAAATACATGGCATACATATTTTGTATTTTGTTCGATAAGATTCAATGAAAAATGGACAGAAACACAAATGACTACCAGCACATCTCACGTAAAAATTGTACCGCGATGCCATTTATTATTCTTTTTTGATTTCTTTTGGAGTGATTGTTCGTGGAGCAAAAATCACGTGCTTACAGTATGCCTTTATCACTGTTCTTGGTGCCAACATTCTCACTTGTACCTCAATTTCTGATTTCAAGCCATTCAAGAAGCAGCTAAAGGAGTATTCTTCAAACAACTCCCTTTAATCTAACAATTCATCGAATTTGTCAAGAAATTCTAGAACACTTCCACCATTGTTTTAGCCCTACCAAATCAGTCATGGGTTCTTCATGTAATATGTGGCCAAAACGATGGTGCGGAGCCCTTACATAATCGTTCCAATTAGGAAGTGCCCTTCCCAATCGAGCTTTTACCATGGTCGAATGCTACTTTAAAGCTTTACCTTCCAGATTAATTGCATCAATAATCAAAATACTGTTCGTGTCTATATATCCACCTGTTCAAATCCTCGCCAATAAATTTTGAAAATTCTACCCGCAAATTCCTATTATTTGAGTGGTAGGAATTACCTGATGTGATTTCAACCAGAGTTGTAACTGCCACTGACAGTGAACCAGTAGCCATGGATGCCATGCACCCTAACTTGCTTTCCCGGGCTCGAACTTGATTCCTAATTTCATTTATTTCTTTTCGCATTTCACCATTCCTCGTTGTTTTCGGCATTATCGAATTAAAAAATTGACAAATACATTAACTATTAGAAAATTTTGGGGCCCCCACAATTATGGGGCCCTAAGCAGGCTTTACCTACTTGGCCATTAGGTCGACCCTGGATAGAAGTGTACTTTATATTGTAATAATAATATCGTAATAATTAAAGGCAATAATAAAAAGTATATATAATATGTAGGTCTCTCTGTAAATTTTTTTGGGAAAAGGTTTAAATTTCCTCGTATATTATTCGAGAATATTACTCAATTTTGCCGTCCATTACATTTTTGGTACATTTATATTTTGTTATTAACAAATCATCTCGTAGTTGTCTTTATCATTACCGGAACTCCAGCTAGCATGGAAAAAGTGGACTCCACCTATTCAATTTTTTCGAGACAAAGTTTTAACTCTTCATGTTGGAGATCCGTCAAGGTTCAAGGACCAAAATGATACTTTTACTTAATGGTAGCTACAGGGGTGGCTCAACCAAATCGGTGGCCTCAATCAAAACTTATAAATAATCCTTAAGCTTTTTCGCAAAAAAATAATAATACGTATATACTTGTCACGATCCCAATTTTCCTCCGTATGATGTCGTGATGGAACCTAGTCTCTAAGACTAGGTAAGCGTAACAATTATGCAATTCAAAATAGTTACAACTCCCAAAATCCGGTAGGAATAAGTCACAAGCTCCTAAGAGAAGTACTAAGTGTCTCTATACATCAGAGTCTAAAGAGAACAAGGGAAAATAACATAATAAGGATAGAGGGGGACTCCGAGGTCTGCAGATGCCGGTAGATGTACTTTGAAGTCTCCACGTACTCACAACTCACTAATATCGGGTCTGGTAGGAGGTACCTGGATCTGCACATAAAGATGTGTAGAAGAGTAGCATGAGTACACCACAACGGTACCCAATAAGTTCCAAGTCTAATCTCAGTAAAACAGTGACGAGGTCAGGTCAGGGCCCTACTGGAAGTAAAAAAGAAACAAGGCAGAAGATATATATAATATAATGAAAGACTGAGCATACAACAATGAGAAATCTAGAAAAGGAAACTACACAGCAAATAGGGGTAAACAACATGAGAGCACCCGAGGTACCACCTCATAGTCCAAAAGTAAATATGCAACAGGGGATATCCTGAGGTACCGCCACGTAGTCCCAAAAGTAAGTATGCAATAGGAGAGCACCTGAGGTACCGCCTCATAGTCCAAAAGTAAATATGCAATAGGGGATATCCCGAGGTACCGCCACGTAGTCCTAGAAGTAAGTATGCAACAGGAGATCTCCCAGGTACCACCTCGTAGTCCTAAAAGTAAATATGCAATAGGAGAGCTCCCGAGGTACGGTCTCGTAGTCCCAAAAGTAAATACACAATTCATAACTTATGGAGCAACGAATTTACAGCAAAAAATCCTACAAAAAAAGACTGAATAAAAATCAAGGAGGTAGGTAATTTAATTAAACAAGTTGCACAAATTGCAAGTAAGAGCTTAAACAAGTAGGCATGCGACATTAGATTAAACATGATGACTACACAGGCTAGGGCAACTCAGTTAACGAATTAAAAGAAAACTACTCAGCAAGAACTGGATTTTTTTTCAACATATAACCTGTGTACACAACCGTCACCTCGCGTACATAGCCTTGACGTATTTCAAATATCACAACAGTACCAAAACCTAAGGGGAATTTTTCCCACACGAGGTTAGACAAGTCATTTACCTCAAATCAAGCTCAATCAGTCAATAAGAACGCCTTTTTCTCGACTTTTCGACTCCGAATGGCCTAAATCTAACCAAAATAAATTACATACTATAAATATAACTATAAGAAACCAATCTAAATAAAGAAATCATGATTTTAACAGGAAATTAAAAAATCGCTCCAAAACGTCATTTGGGGCCCACGTCTCGGAATCGGGTAAAAATCATAAAATACGAACACCCACTCGATATCAAGTTCACCCATACCAAAATTACTCAAATCCGAACTCAAAATCTCAATCAAAACCTCACATTTCGGCCTAAGGACTTTCTTTCATTTTCTCCAATTTTCCATCCCAAATCACTAGTTAATTGATGAAATTAAAGACATAATCATGGAAATTAATCAAAACTAATAAGAATCACTTATCCCAGACACCCACGTGAAAATTTTACCAAGAATCGCCTAAATTCGAGCTCTCAAGTCCAAATGGTAAAAAATAATATAAATCCTCGATTTTGGGATTTTAAGTTCTGCCCAGGTGCTTCCTTCTTCACGAACGTGGAAGCTTCCTCACGTTCACGAAGCACAACAATGATTTTGCCCAAAACCTCCTACACGAATGCGAGGTTCCACTCGCGAATGCGGAGCTTTCACTGCCTGACACTTCGCGAACGCGTGCTCCTCTACGCGATCGCGTAGGCTAAAAGCCTGAGGCCCCAACTGATCGTTCCTCTATGCGAAAGCGTAGACCTCAGACTCCACAACTTCACGAATGAGGGACCCTCATCGCGAATTCGAAGGCAAAAATTCCAGCAACGCTCAACTCCTCTACACGAACGTGGGAGCACCATCGCGAACGCTTAGAAGGAAACCAGACACCAGAACTTCTGAAGCTTCAGCCATCATCCAAGTCTAAATTTCAATCCGTTAACTATCTGAAGTCCACCCAAGGCCCCAGGGACCTCAACCAAACATATCAATAAGTCCTAAAACATCATATGAACTTAGTCGAACATTCAAATCACATCAAACAATGCCAAAAATACGAATCACACTCCAATTCATGCTTAATGAACTTTTGAACTTCTAACTTCTATATCCGATACCTAAACCTATCAAATCAAAGACGATTGACCTCAAATTTTGCACACAAGTTATAATTGACATTAAGGACATATTCCAATTTTTGGAATAAAAATTCGACCCCGATATCAAAAAATTCACCCCCAGTCAAACTTTTCAAAAATCATCCAATTTTCTAACTTTTGCCAATTAACGCCAAAATGACCTAGGGACCTCCAAATCAATATTTGGACACGCTTCTAAGACCAAAATCACCCTACAGATCTATTGGAACCGACAAAACCCCATTCTAGATCCGTCTCGCACAGGTCAATATCCGGTCAATTATTTTAACTTAAACTTCAAAGTTAAGGACTATGTGTCCCATTCCACTCCGAAACTCTCCCGAACCCGACACCAAGAACCCCGGCAAGTCAAGTAAGCATAAAATGAAATAGGGGAAGCAATAAATAGACGATCGGGGCTCAGACTCTCAAAATGACCGGCCGAATCGTTACATCATCCCCCTCTTAAACAATTATTCATTCTCAAACGGGTATAGAGAAATACCTGAAGCGGTGAAAAGATGTGGGTAACGGCTCCGCATATCATGCTCGGTCTCCCAAGTCACATCCTCGGCCGGATGACCCCTCCACTGAACCTTCACTGAAGCGATGTTCTTCGACCTCAACTTTCGAACCTGCCTATCCTAGATAGCCACCGACTACTCAACATAAGATATATCCTTGTCCAACTGGCTGAGCTGAAGTCTAACACATGAGACGGATCGTTGTGATACTTCCGGAGCATGGAAATATGGAACACTAGATGAACTGCAGAGAGACTAGGTGGTAGTGCAAGTCTATAAGCCACCTCTCCAGCCATCTCAAGAATCTCAAAAGGCCCGATATACATAGGGCTTCCCTTGACCTTCTTTTCGAACCTCATAACACCCTTCATGGGCAAAACGCGGAGAAAGACCCGCTCTCCAACCATGAATGCAACGTCGCGAGCCTTCCAATCTGCATAACTCTTCTATCTGGACTGGGCTATACGAAGTCGATCCTGAATCAATTTAACCTTCTCCAATGCATCCTAGACCAAATCTGTACCCAATAGCCTAGCCTCACCCAGCTCAAACCAACCCACTAGAGACCGACACTGTCTACCATACAAAGCCTCATACAGTGCCATCTGAATGCTCGACTGATAACTGTTGTTGTAGGCAAACTCTGCAAATGGCAAGAACTGATCCCAAGAACCCCCAAAATCCATCACACATGCACGGAGCATATCCTCCAATATCTGAATAGTGCACTCGGACTGTCCATCCGTCTGAGGGTGTAATGTTGTACTCAACTCCAGCCAGGTACCCAACTCTCGATGTATGGCTCTCCAAAACCGTGATATAAACTACGCACCCCGGTCAGAGATGATAAACACCGGTACTCCATGAAGCCTGAATTTCTCACGAATGTATACCTAAGAGAGCTGCTCTGAAGAATAAGTAGTAACCACAGGAATGAAATGAACTGACTTTTTTCAATCTATCCACAATCACTCATACCGCATTGAACTTCCTCCGAGTCGGTAGAAGACCAACAACAAAATCCATAATGATTGATGGTAGGCTATAATCTCGTGTTTTAGTCGCTTATTGCACTCTAATTTACTGCACTTTAATTGAGTTTGAGCTTTAATCATTAGTATTTTGCACTTATTTCGTGTTTTATGCCTTGTAGGAGTGATTCCCAGTGATGTAGATGTTATGGAGCTAATTCAAGCTATTTGAAGCTTTGAAGTCTGAGTAAAAGCTCAAGGTATTAAGTTGGGATCGTCGTTCGGGGGTCGAGGACCAAGCCTGGATATCAAAAAGCGAGCAAAACGAATTACTCTGAGAATCCACGCTGTGACTGCCCAAAAACTGCTGCTAGTCAAATTGCAAGGCCTCTGAAGATCTCCACTGCGCCCCGCCTAGCGCGGCACCCCATGTGGCGTGCCTGTGCATTTTTTTATAGAGTAACGGTCCTATTTCGACTAGGAGAAGGTGGTTTCATTAGGGCCTGACCCTACTTAGTATAAATACATGTAAAACGTTATTTTTGGGACTTTTTACATAGGAAACCGGGGGAGGTGGAGAAGCTAAAAGCTCAAGGATATCATCATTCAGGGTATGTTTGGTATGATGGAAAATATTTTCCAATTTTTTCATGTTTGGTTGGCCCCAAAACATTTTCCATATGAACTCATTTTCCTTCAATTGGAGGAAAATATTTTCCTTATCAAGAGAAGGGAAAACATTTTCCAAAACTCCTTCTCAACCTTGCCCACCCTCACCAGCCCACCCCACCCCCCTCTCCAAAAAAAGGTTTTTTTTTTTCAAATTTCAGTTTTTCCGTTACCACTCACCCTACTACCCGCTCCACCCCACCCCCACCCCTCATCCCGTAAAAACAATTATTTTTTTACCTTTTTTTGCAATTTTAAATTTCTATTTTTTTATTTTTCTGCACCACCCACCCCCACACCCCACGCAAAAAAAATTACTTTTTTTTGTAATTTCAATTTTCTATTTTTTTCGTTTTTCTGCCCCGCCCACCCCTTCCCCAGAAAAAAAATTTTAAATATATTTTTCAGTTTTAGTCTTTTTATTTATTGGTTTAAAGGTTTAAAATTTTACAAGTTCCAAAGTTATGAGTTCACAGGTTTATGTGTTTGGAAGTTTACGGGTTTAGAAATTATAAAGTTTACGAGTTTGAAATTCCACGATTTCGAAAGTTTAGCGGTTCGAAAGTTTAAGAAATTTGTGGGTTCGTAAGGTTGTTGGTTTGAAAGTTTATACTTTCATGTTTATTATATCTAAATTATTTATGAATACTCCTGAGAAGTCATTTTCCTTAATTTGCGTATCAAACACCGGAAAATGAATAAGATTACCACTTGTTTTCCAAGACCCTCAATCCTCATTCAAGACAAGAGTTTGGATCGTTTTATGTTTTCCTTTAACTTAAATATATTTGTGATGAATTACTCCATATCTATGGAGTAGTTCTCTATAGGGTTTGATGGATTTGGTGTACTTGTACTTGTTTGTGGATTATAACTCTAGTTTTTATGTATTGAATCATTTTGGATGTTTTAATCGTTACATCTATATTCACTTGTTCATGTAATCGAGAGAGGCATAACTTGTGATATCTTTGCATTATATTTTGTTGGTTGAATTCATTAATTCTTCTTAGTAATCGAAAGAGGCTAGTTAAATTATTGATTAAACCTAGTTAGGAGAATAATCGAGAGAGGTTCTCCTAAAGACCAATCCACTACGATTTCTTGCATATCTTCACATGCTTAAAATTGGTTTATCTTGTGAGGTTGAGACTTAATCGAGAGAGGAGTTTCTACTAAACAATTGAACTAATAACCAAGTGAATTCGAGAGACTCACTTGAACATTAGAAGTGAATTATCTAGAGTTAATTCCCAAACAAGTATCTTAAACCTATCCTATCAACCCTATTTTCTCCCAATTGATATCTTCCCTTGCTCATTACTTGCGTCGATTGTCATTTGCCAATAGTTTAGACTATTAGTTAATTTTAGTTTCAATCACACAAATCTCAATTGTTGATCATCGTGGATAGAAATCTAGCTACAAACTACGATAATACTGTTTAATTCTAATCCTTGTGGATATGATATTATATTTTACTATATTCAACTAGAGAGCATATTTAAGTGTGTGTTTTGTGTTCGTCAGTGATCCGCTCCTATTTCCACTCTGGAATCTCTAGCTTCTGAAGCGATCCACTTGGCCGCTAATGCTCATACTTCACCTGCTGACAATTCAGGCACCGAGCTACATACTCCACTATGTCCTTCTTTATCCGCCTCCACCAATAGTGCTTCCTCAAGTCCTGATACATCTTCGCGACACCCAGATGAATGGAGTACCGTGAACTATGAGACTCCTAGAGAATCAACTCACGCAAACTATCTATATTGGTACATATAGCCTGCCCTGCATCCGCAATACACCATCCGCTCCAATAGTGACCTCCTTGGCATCGTCGTGTTGAACTGTGTCCTTGAGGACAAGCAGATGGGGGTCATCATACTAATGCTCCCTGATACGATCATAAAGAGAATAATGAGAAACCACACAAGCCAATACTCGGCTCGGATTGGAAATATCCAATCTGACAAACTGGTTCGCCAAGGCCTAAACATCCAAGGCTAAAGGCCTCTCTAGTACTAGTAAATATGCTAAGCTGCCCAAGCTCTCCGTTTGGCGACTCAAGGCATCAACCACCACATTGGCCTTCTCGGGATGATAAAGAATGGTGATGTCATAATCCTTAAGCAACTCTAACCACCTCCGCTACCGCAAGTTAATATCCTTTTATTTAAGCAGATATTGTATACTCCGATTATCGGTGTAGACCTTACAAGGGACACCATACATATAATGCTGCCAGATTTTCAAGGTGTAAACAATAGCTGCTAACTCGAGGTCGTGGACATGATAGTTCTTCACATGCACTTTCAACTATCTGGACGGGTAGGCAATTACCCTACCATCCTGCATCAACACTGTATCGAGACCAATGCATGACGCATCACAATACACTGTGTAGGACCCCCAACCAGTAGGAAATTCCAACACTAGGGTTGTAGTCAAAACTGTCTTGAGCTTTTGAAAGCTCTCCTCACACTCTTTGGTCCACTTGAACGGAGCATCCTTTTGGGTAAATCTGGTCATATGTGTTGCAATAGATGAGAAACCCTCTACAAAGTGATGGTAATACCCTGCAAAACCAAGAAAACTCCGGATCTCGTAGCTGAGGACAGTCTGGCCAACTCTGCAATACGTCAATCTTCTTCGAATCTACCTTGATCCCCTCACTCTATACCACATGACCCAAAAATGCCACTGAATCTAGCCAGAACTCACACTTTGAAAATTTTGCATATAATTCTTATCCCTCAAGGTCTGGAGCACAGTTCTCAGGTGTTGTTCATGATCCTCTCGACTCAGGGAGTACACCAGGATGTCGTCAATTTAAAAAATAATGAAAGAGTCAAGATAGGGTCGTAATACACTATGCATCAAGTGCATGAATGTTGCTGGGGTGTTGGTCAGTCCAAATGACATCACAAGAAACTCGTAATGACCATACCGAGTCCTAAAAGCAGTCTTCGGGATATGTGGCTCCCGAATCTTCAATTGATGATAGCCTGAATGAAAATCAACCTTGGAAAACACTCTGGCACCCCGTAATAGTTTAAATAGGTCATCAATACGAGGCATAGAATAATTGTTCTTCACTATAACTCTATTCAACTAGCGATAATCAATACAGGTGTGCATGGAACCATCCTTCTTCTTCGTGCAACTACTCTTTCAACTCCTCCAACTCAGGAGGAGCCATATGATATGGAGGAATAGAGATGGGCTGAGTGCCCGATAACAAATCAATGCCAAAGTCGATGTCCCTATCTGGCGGCATGCCCGGAAGATATTCTAGAAATATATTTGGAAAGTCCCTCACTACTGTAACTGACTCAACGGTAGGAGTATCAACACTGACATCTCTCACATAAGCTAGATACACATTACACCCCTTCTCAACCATCCGTTGATCCTTTAGAAACGAAATAACTCTGCTAGGAACATAATCTAAGGTATCTTTCCACTCTAACCGTGGTAATCCTGGCATAGCCAGCATCATCGCTTTGGCGTGACAATTAAGATTAGCATAATGGGGTGACAATCAGTCCATGCCCAAAATAATATCAAAGTCTGCCATATTAAGCAATAATAAATCAGCTCTGGTTATACTAAGAACAATCAAACATGACCAATACACACGGTCAACAATAATAGAATCTCCCACATATGTAGACACATAGATAGGAGAACTAAAAGAATCAAGGGATACGCCAAAATACGAAGTAAAATAAGATGACACATAGGAATAAGTAGAGCCTGGATCGAATAAGACTGATGTATCTCTATGACAGACCAGAACAATACCTGTGATGACAGAGTTGAATGCAACTGCCTCCATCCTAGCAAGAAGGGCATAATATCTAGCCTGGCCTCCCCCTCTAGGGAAACCTTTACCCGCTTGACCTCCACCTCTAGCTGGCTGTGCAGGTTGGGTGGAAACTAGAGCTGCAACCATAGACTGAGAAGCTTGAGGACCTGGTGGAATACGTGGAGCCTGAGTAGCCTGTGGAGGTGCACCCCGCCCGAGTATGGGGAAACCTCTCACTATATGATGAGTGTCACACACTCAAAACAAGCTCTTGGATGGCGTGGCTGCTGTGACTGGCTCAGGCCTGATCGGCTGGACTAATCGCTATAAGTACCCCGTGCAAGAGGTGCACTAGACACTGGCGGCTAGAAGTGCTGAATGAACGGGGTGACCCACAAAGCCCCTACCATGACGAGCTACAGTTGGGGCATGAGTACCACTATACGTGCTAGATTCTTGAGACCTCTTGGCCTCTCTCTCCTAAATCAGCATACCCTCCAATCTCCTAGAAATCCCCACTACCTGCTGGTATGCAAAGTCCATCTCCAACTCACGGGCCATGGTAAATCTGATACTGAGGTTGAGCCCCTCGATAAATCGATGAACCCGCTCTCGAATGGCAGCAACCAAGGCTGGTGCATGCCTAGCCAAATCACTGAATCAGACTGCGTACTCTGACACAGTCATAAAACTCTGGTACAAGTGCTCAAACTCTGCGTGCCATGCATCTCTGAGACTCTGGGGAACATACTCCCTCAAGAACATATCCGAGAACTGAGTCCAAGTGAGTGAAGGTGCCTCGGCTGGACTATCCAACTCATATGCTCGCCATCACTGATAGCCCACTCCTCTAAGCTGAAACGTAATGAAAGAAACCCCACAAGACATCGCAACACCTATAGTACGGAGGATACTGCGACACTCCTCAAGAAAACCCTAGGATCATATAATGCCAAGCCACTAAAAGTATGAGGGTGGTACTTCTTGTACCTTTCAAGCCTGAGTTGCTCCGCCTCAGAAACTACTGCCCTAACCCCAGGCTGAACTGGGGCTACTAGCTGCATTGGTATGACCTCTATAACCTGGTTGACCTGGATCCGCTGCTATAAGGTACGGGAGGAGCGAGTATGTGCTCCTCCCCCAGCCTAAGATGTGGCAGGAGCAAGTGGTATCAACCCTACCTGAGCCAAAGTGCCGAACATACTCAGAAACTAGGCAAGGGTGTCCTGAAGAGCTGGTGCAGTAACATGCGTCTCATGTGCCTGCGCTCCAACTAGAGCTACTGGTGGCTCCTCTGTAGCAGCTCGTGTCGTTGCTTTGGCTGTACCACATGGATGTCCTCGGCCTCTACCATGGCTCCGGCTTCTCGTGGCTCCAGCAGGGGGCGCGGGTGTCTGGTCATCAGATCCAGCTGTACGTGTCCTCACCATCTGTGGGATAATAGAAAGAAAGAAATGTAGAATACGAAGTAAAAATCTCATACGATAAGGAATCAAAGAACTGAAGTTTTTCCTAACAGTTCCATAACCTCCCGAAGATAAGTACAAACGTCTCCGTACTGATCCGCGAGACTCTACTAACCTTCTTGCAACTCATAACACCTATGAACCTAGAACTCTGATATCAACTTGCCACGACCCCAATTTCTCTCCGTAGGATGTCGTGATGGAACCTAGTCTCTAAGACTTGGTAAGGCTAACAATTATGCGGAATAACAGAAATAATAAATTGAAACTCAAATCTCAACATATAAAATAATTCAAACTGCAATTCAAAATAGTTACAACTCCTAAGCCCGGTAGGAATAAGTCACAAGCTTCTAAGAGAAGTACTAAGTGTCTCTATACATTAGAGTCTAAGGAGAATAAGGGAAAACAACATAATAAGGATAGAGGGGGACTCCGAGGTCTTTAGACGCCGTTAGATGTACCTTGAAGTCTCCATATAGTCACAACTTACTGATATCGGGTCTGGTAGGAGGTACCTGGATCTGCACAAAGAAATGTGCAGAAGAGTAGCATGAGTACACCACAATGGTATTCAGTAAGTGCCAAGCCTAACCTCAGTAAAGTAGTGACGATGTCAGGTCAGGGCCCTACTGAAAGTAAAATGGAAATGGGGCAGAAGATGTAATATAATATAATGAAAGACTGAGAATTTAACAATAAGAAATCCAGAAAAGGAAACTTCACAGCAAATAGGGGTAAATAACAGGAGCTCTCAAGAGGTACCGCCTCGTAGTCCCGAAAGTATGCAACATGGGATCTCTCAAGGTATCGTCTCGTAGTTTTAAAAATAAATATGCAACAGGGGAGCTTCCGAGATACCGCCTCATAGTCCCAAAAGCAAATACATAACTCATAATTTAAGGAGCAATGAATTTACAGCAAGAAATCCTACAGTTAGACTGAATACAAATCAAGGAGGCAGGTAATTCAATTAAGCATGTTGCACAAATTGCAAGTAAGAGTTTAAACAAGTAGGCATGCAACATTAGGCTAAACATGATGACTACACAGGCTAGGGCAACTCAGTTAAGGAATTAAAAGAAAACTACTTAGCAAGAATCGTATTTATTTTCAACATATAACCCGTGTACGCACTCGTCACCTCGCATACACGGCCTTCACGTATTTCAAATATCACAACAATACTAAAACCTAAGGAGAATTTTCCTCATACGAGGTTAAACAAGTCACTTACCGCAAATCAAGCTCAATCAGTAAATAAGAACACACTTTCCTCGACTTTCCGACTCAAAATGGCCCCAATCTAGCAAAAAGCAATTACATACTATAAATATAACAATAAGAAACCAATCTAAATAAAGAAATAACGACTTTAGCAAGAAATTAGAAAATCGCTTCAAAAAGTCAACCTGGGCCCACATCTCGGAATCGGGTAAAACTCACTAAATACGAACATCCTTTCATATCGAGTTCACCCATATCAAAATTACTCAAATCCGGCCTCGAATCTCAATCAAAACCTCAAAATTCGGCCTAAGGACTTTCTTCCATTTTCCCCAATTTTTTACCCTAAATCACTAATTAAATGATGAAATTAAAGACATAATCATGAAAATTAACCAAAACTAGATAAGAATCACTTACCCCTAGCCCACTTGAAAATCTCTCCAAGAATTGCCAAAATTCGAGCTCTCAAGTCCAAATGGTGAAAAATGACATAAACACTGATTTTGGGATTTTAAGTTCTGTCTAGGTGCTTCTTTCTCCGCGAACGCGGAAGCTTTCTCGCATTCGCGAAGCACAAAAATGCTTCTAAGGTCCCACTCGTGAACGCAGAGCTTTCGCTGCCTAACTCTTCACGAATACGTGCTTCACTACGCGATCGCGTTGGCTAAAAACCTGAGGCCCCAACTGACCATTCCTCTATGAGAACGTGAAGTCCCTCATGTGAATGCGTAGACCTCATACTCCACAGCTTTGCGACCGCGGGACCCTCTCGCGAACGCGAAGGCAAAAATCCCAGAAATGCGCAATTCCTCTACACAAACGCGGAGCACCATCGCGAACGCGTAGAAGTAAACAAGACACCAGAACTTCTGAAGCTTCAGCCATCATCCAAGTCTGAATTCCAATCCGTTAACCATCCGAAATCCACCCGATGCCCCCGGGACCTCAACCAAACCTACCAACAAGTCCTAAAATATCATAAGAAAATAGCCGAGCCTTCAAATCACATCAAATAACGCTAAAAACATGAATTGCACTCCAATTCAAGCTTAATGAGCTATTGAACTTCTAACTTCTTCATTCGATACTGAAACCTATCAAATCAAGGCCGAATGACCTCAAATTTTGCACACAAGTCATAATTGACATTACGAACCTATTTCAACTTCCGGAATAGGAATCCGACCCGAATATGAAAAAGCCCACCCCCAGCCAAACTTTTCAAAGATCATCCAATTTTCCAACTTTCGCCAATTAATATCGAAATGACCTATGGACCTCCAAATCAACATCCGGATACGCTCCTAAGGCCAAAATCACCCTACGGAGCTGTTGGAACCGACGAAATCTCATCCCGGAGCCGTCTTCATACAGGTCAACATCCGCTCAACTATTTCAACTTAAACTTCAAACTTAGGGACTATGTATCCGGTTCCACTCCGAAACTCTTCGGAACCCGACACCAAGCACCTCGGCAAGTCAAGTAAGCATAAAATGAAATAGGGGAAGCAATAAATAGGGTATCGGGGCTCATACTCTAAAAACGGCCGATCGAATCGTTACAATACTTTTATTTAAAGTAAACTTCTAGTTTTTTTTTAAGATGCGACAATGTTAATAAGCTTTTTAATCAATTCTCTTTATATTTATTTTTCAGTAGGCAATGTAGCCAATTCATTTTTCTTAAGACATTGTTTAAAGAGGTCATTTTTTGAGACTGTGAAGTTCATTTCTTCTCCTCTTTTTTTTTTCTTGTGTGTTTGAGTAATCTAATTTATATTGTTTAGTAGATAGATTTGAATTCTAATATTTAATAAAAAGAAATATACACCTATAATTTAAATCTGCCAGTGCTAAAATTTAATAATGATAAGAGAAGTTAGAATAATATAATGTGATATTAGAAGTTGATAACTTGATATCACTATAAATTTTACTAATTCAGTTCGCTTGTTGCAATGTTTGAAAACTTTAAAAAATAAAAAGGAATGTACAATTTAATTTATCCAATGCCTTTGCCCTTTGATAGAATAGATAGCTTAACAGGAAGAAGAAAAAAAAGTACGCGGTATAAGTTTTGTTATGAAAAAGGAAAGAAAATTTTTAATTGTCACCATACATTACATAGCTAAATGGTTTTCTTTCATTTTTTTTAATAAAAATCTTATACTGTATTTTTTTTACCATATAATAATCATTAGTAATTTGTTATAAAATATTAAATATAAAAACTACACTATTAATAAAAAATGGGGCCTCAAAAGCTGGGGCCTAAAGCAATTTGCTTTAGTAGCTTGACCCTCCAGCCAGTCCTAGGTAGAAAATAATATTAATTAGAGCAAACTTTAAATTGGATCGTTTCTCCTTTTTTTTTTTTTTTTCCAAACGTTGCATTTTAATAGACGCCTATAAATTTTTAATAGAACTTAAAACATCTGTAATGCTGCATATATAAGAGAACAGAATCCTGAATGTTTAATGTCAAAACCCAAAAAGACATACTAATTACTTAACAAGTTAACATTATTCCGGATGTTTTGGGGAGGGAATGTTTAATATTTGCACTTCTTTGCATGTTAAGTACATGCAAAATGATCGTTCTGGTTCATGTATGATTTGCATTTTTGCAACTAATTAAAAAGGACAAAGAAAATATTCTACCTGCAAAAATTCGATTTTGTTGATCATTAGATAACTGAAATAATAGTCATGCTGTCCTGCCTCTTATGTCATAACTTATTCGTTGATGACTTGATTCAGAAAAATCTTCTAGACTTGCAATGATTAACATATATATTACTTGCTGATTTTGTAACTATTTTCTAAATCCTGTTTGGATATTTATGCGTCAAGATGGCTTTACTATAATGGGTAACATTTAATGATTTTACTGTTATATTACGTAAATATTCAGTTACTTTATCGTGACAAAAATAGCTCTGTAAACTTACTATTATAGTGGATAATTATATTAAACTTCAATTATTTTATGTGACGTGAAATAATTTTGTAATTTTACCGTTATACTAGTGAATAAAGTTTATTGACCATACATGAAATTAACTCATTTGATATTTCCGTAAAATGATATCACAGCTACACCTCCTCTACTTGGTTAATATTAGACGATACAGCTCTCTATAATTTTAAAAACAGTATATATAATAGAACTTTCTTGTTATGCATGGAAGATGAACAAGATCAAGTTTTTTTTATCTTCCTTTTCTTATCTTATTAGTTCCTTTTTCTTTTTAGGTAAAAACAAACAAGTGGGGTTAAAGCAAGAACCAGTGTTTAATCATTTTGTAAATATAATTAACTCTATATATTGAAAATATTGTTATATCGAGAAAGAGGCAAACCCAAAAATAAAGAAGATAAAGAAACTAAATTTTAACATGGAAAGCTCTTCAAATCGAAGGTATAAACCACAGGATCACAAAGATCCAAAAAACTCCACTATAACAATAAGAGGGTTACAAAAGTTCTCCAAATTGGCTACACAACAAGTGTCAAACACGGAGCAACAAGAGCAACAACTAATCAATTGAAGAAAGAGTATAATCTACAAAATCGAAGCTGTTGTTCGAGGCTCGAAATCAGATTTTACGAACCTCCAAATCCGATCTTTACCGTTCAAATCCAAGATAACGATGTTATGAACATTCAGTCAACATTTCATCCCGATCCAACGGTTAACGAATCAGAAAATATGATTTGAAGTTGGCTGGTCGGAATAAAAATCTGCAGCAAAACAAATACTTTTCTTCTCTTTTCTCTCTTGATGAAAGCTCTTTCAAAAACCACTCTTATGTGCTTAAGTTTTTTAAAGACTTATATCAATGAGCATAGAATAATTCTCCAAGGTTGTCCTATTTATAGATCATGAGTAGTGCTTTCTCTTAAAGCCAAAACCCACTCAAAATAGGAATAAACCGATTCCAATTCCGAATAGGATTGGAAACCAAAAGAGAATAGGATTGGGCCATTGGGTCTTTAGCTGGATAACATGGGCATGTGCCCCACAAACTCCCCCTCCAAATGTGTCTTCAAGTAGAGGAACTATTGACAAGCTTCATGCCTGTCAATTTTCTACAAAATTCATGTTTATCTGCAACCACCGCCTTTGTCAGCATATCCGAAGGATTTTTATCAGTGTGTATCTTCTCAACCTCAAATAATTTCTCTTCCACGACCATTCTTATCCAATGATATTTTCTATTTATATGTTTGGTCTTAGAATGAAAAGTGGAGTGCTTGGTGAGACAGATAGCGCTATGATTATCACAAAATAAGATATACCTTGGCTGCTCAAAGCCAAGATCATTAATAAACTCCTTCATCTATAATAGTTCTTTGGTACCTTCTGTGACAACAATATATTTGGCTTCTGTGGTGGATAAAGCTATGCACTTCTGTAGTCTAGATGCTAAGAAACAGCTCCCTCTGCAAAAGTGATCAAATAACCAGAAGTGGATCTTGAATTGTCAAGATTGCCTCCTAAATCAGAGTCTGTGTAACAAATAAGTTCAGGCTTGCCATTGCCAAAGCACAACTTCAAATCTGTAGTACCTTTCAAATACCTTAATATCCATTTTACTAAATCCCAATATTCTTTTCCAGGATTAGATAGGAATCTACTAACAGTACCAACGGCATGTGCAATATCTGGTCTAGTGCAAACCATAGCATACATCAAGCTACCAACGGCAGAAGAGTAAGGAATACGAGACATTTCCTTTTTCTCTTCATCAGTAAATGGACTCTGACTAATACTCAATTTGAAGTGTTTAGCAAGAGCAGTACTAACCACTTTTGCATGTGTCATATTGAACCTCTTGAGTACCTTCTCAATGTATTACTTTTGGGACAGAAATAACTCTTTTCTATCTCTGTGTCCGTGGATTTGAATGCCCAAGATTTTCTTTGATGGCCCCAAGTCCTTCATCACAAACGATTTGCTCAACTGCTTCTTAATGACTGCAATTCTGGATTTATTCTTGCCAACAATAAGCATGTCATCCACATATAGCAATAAATTAATAAAATCATCATCAGAGAACTTCTGGAAGAATACACAGTGGTCTGAAGAAGTTTTCTTGTACCCTTGTTCTTCTATGACAGATTCAAACATCAACTACCATTGCCTTGGAGCTTGTTTCAATCCATACAGGCTCTTTTTCAATTTGCAGACATAATTTTTTTTTCCCTTAGTTACAAAGCCCTCAGGTTGCTCTATATAAATTTCCTCATCTAAATCACCATGAAGAAAAGCAATATTGACATCCATCTGCTCAACCTCTAAATCTAGACTTGCAGCTAAGCCTAGAACCACACGAATAGAAGACATCTTCACAACAGGGGAGAAAATTTCATCAAAGTCAACTCCCTTCTTCTGACCAAAACCTTTAACAACTAACCTCGCCTTGTATCTAGGCGCATAGGTATGGTTATCTTGCTTTATTCTGAATATCCATTTGTTAGATAAAGCTCTCTTATCTTTCGGCAATTTCACTAACTCATATGTGCCATTCTCATGGAGTGACTTCATCTCATCTTCCATTACTTCGATCCACTGATCTTTGTAAGTATCTTACATGGCTTCATCATAATTCTCAGGTTCTCCCATGTCAGTCAAAAGTACATACTCTTCAGGAGGATAACGCATGGATTTTTGCTTCTCCCTTGTAGATCTTCTAAGAGAGGTTTTATGAGCAGTCAAAGTAGTTACCTGTGCAGGAATTGGTTGCTGATCAACCATAACTTCATCAACTGGAGCATCCGTAACATCTACACCATGATGATCATTTTGATCTTGATCACTATCTCCATCATTGTCTTGGATTCCTTCATGTGCAATAGGTGCCTTAGCAATTGAAACTGGATCAATATCAACCAAGCTCTCATTACTCTGAGAATCTATCTTCTCAGCTTTGTCAATATCTTCAATAGTTTGACTTTCAAAGAATATTGCATCACGACTTCTAATAATTTTATTGTCACCTGGATCATAAAAACGATACCCAAACTCATCTTGACCATAACCGATAAAGATGAACTTCTTAGTTTTGACATCCAGTTTCGATCTCTCATCTTTAGGAACATGCACACAAGATTTACACCCAAAAACTCTCAGGTGATCATAAGAAACATCTTTGGCAAACCAAATTCTGTCTGGGACATCACCATCCAAAGCAACTGCAGGAGACAAATTGATAACATAGGCAATAGTGTTAAGTGCTTTCGCCCAAAATGTATTTGGAAGTTTAGCCTCTGAAAGTAAGCATCTAACTCTCTCAACTAGAGTTCTATTCATCCTCTCTGCCAAACCATACAATTGAGGCGTCTTGGGTGGAGTTTTCTGATAACGAATTCCTTGTTCCTTGCAATAACCATCAAAGGGACCACAATATTCACCATCATTGTCAGTGCGAATAAATTTTAATTTCTTCCCCGTCTGTCTCTCAGCTAAGGCCTGAAATTCCTTAAACACGCTAAGTGCTTGATCTTTAGATTTCAAAGGATACACCCAGAGCTTCTGAGAATGATCATCAATGAAGGTCACAAAGTAAAGTGCACCACCTTTTGACTTTACTTTAAAAGGACCACACAAATCAGAGTGTATTAGTTCCAATAAATTGGACTTTCTTGAGGGAGAATGGCTTTGAAAGGAAACCCTTTTCTGTTTGCCAGCTAAACAATGGATACACTTTTTCAGCTTTGCTTGTTTCACTCCAGAAAGTAAACTTTTCTTAGCCAAACACGTAATCCCCCTCTCGCTCATATGACTCAGTCTTTGGTGCCACAATTCTGATAAAGTATCACTTTCCACCAGATTTATGGAGTCATTAAGAATAGAGCCTTGTGTCACATATAATTGACCAGACTTGACTCCTCGAGCCACTACTAACAAGCCAATAGTGAGCTTTCATTGGCCATTAAAGAGAGCATTATAGTAACCTTCATCGTCTAATCTTCCTGTGGAGATTAAATTGAAAGGGAAGTCTGGAGCATGCTTGACATCTTGAAGAACTAACGTTGAACCATTATTAGTTTTCAAACAAATTGTGCCAACACCAAACACCTTAACTTCACTGGCATTGCCCATCTTTAACACTCCATAATCAGCATGAGTATAAGATGAGAAAAAATATTTTCTTGGTGTGAC
The DNA here is from genome assembly GCF_000715075.1 of Nicotiana tabacum. NCBI lineage: Eukaryota > Viridiplantae > Streptophyta > Magnoliopsida > Solanales > Solanaceae > Nicotiana > Nicotiana tabacum. The sequence goes on from NC_134084.1 coordinate 26,949,483, forward strand.
ATGTGAGGTAGCTCCCGAATCTACTATCCAATTCATCTTATGGGATACCAAATTGATGACGTTTTCATCATAAGCAAAAAGAAGGTCATCTCGATCAATAGCAGCAACATTGTTCTCGTTATTTTCAGCTTTCCTTCCTTCTCTAATGTCTTGCATTAACTTGCGGCAAAACCTTTTGATATGTCCTTTCTTGCCACAATGGTTGCATGTAATATTATGATATTTGGACCTTGACTTACTTCTACTTTTACCTCTATTCCATGAGCCTCTTGTTCTATCTCTCCCCCTATCTTCTGTAACCAAGATATCTACTTGTGAGGACGAACCCTGAGATTTTCTCCTTACTTTCTCATTCAACACACCACTCTTGGCATATTCCATGGTCACCTTACCTCCAGAAGCTGAATTTGTCAAAGAAACACAAAGCGTTTCCCAAGAGTCTGGCAGAGTATTAAGAAGCCAAAGTCCTTGTATCTCATCATCAAAATTAACTCCCATTCCAGACAGCTGATCAAGGGCGCCCTGAAAATCATTTATGTGATCAAGTATTTAAAGTTCATCAATTGCTTTAGTAGAAACAATTTATTGTTTCCGATTTTTGAAGCATAAAGAGTCTCTAGCTTTTCCCACAATGATCTCGCATGTATCTCGTTCACAATATGGTTGCGAACATTATCTTCAATCCATTGTCGTATATATCCACATACTTGTTGGTGCTCGAAATCCCAATCTTCATCGGATATACTCTCGGGTTTATGAGTTGAGAAAACGGGTAAATGCATCTTCTTCACGAACAACAAGTCTTTCATCTTGCTTCTCCAAACATTATAATTCTTCCCATTTAAACATACCATCTTGCTCATATTCGCCTCCATTCCGTAACAACCTGGATAAATAATCAAGGATCTGATACCAATGTTATGTCGAGGAAGAGGCAAACCCGAAAATAAAGAAGATAAAGAACACCAAATTTTAACATGGAAAACCCTTCAAATCGAAGGTAAAAATCACGGGATCACAAAGATCCAAAAAACTCTACTATAACAATAAGAGAGTTACAAAAGTTTTCCAAATTATCTACACAACAAGTGTCAAACACGGAGCAACAAGAGCAACAACTAATCAATTGAAGAAAGAGTATAATCCACAAAAACGAAGCTGTTGTTCGAGGCTCGAAATCATATTCTACAAGCCTTCAAATCCGATCTCCACCATTCAAATCCAAGATCAAGATGTTACAAACATTCAGTCAAAATTGCAGCCCGATCTAACGGCTAACAAATCGGAAAATGTGATTTGAAGTTGGTTGGTCGGAATAAAAATCTGCAGCAAAACAAATAGTTCTCTTCTCTCTTCTCTCTTGATGAAAGCTCTCTCAAAAGTCACTCTTTAGTGCTTAAGTCTTTTAAAGACTTGTATTAATGAGCATAGAATAATTCTCCAAGATTGTTCTATTTATAGATCATGAGTGGTGTTTTCTCTTAAAACCAAAACCTACTCAAAATAGGAATAAACCGAATCCAATTCTGAATAGGATTAAAAACCAAAAGAAAATAAGATTAGGGGGGCCTTTGGCTGGACAACATGGGCACGTGCCCAACACATATAAGTCAGTCAACACTGCAAGTCCAAGTCGAAGGAAAGTAACTGAAAGCAATAAAAATCATGTTCTGCACATATATATGTATATATATATCTCATACATAATCAAATCAGAGTGTTTCTTTTTTGTCCTTCACTTTATACGTCACTCTCTTGACCATCAACTGTATTCTCTTCTTATATATCAAGTACTATTACAGTTTTAGACCACAAAAAAAAGTTCTTTTATATACAGTAATTGCGTAGCCTTCAAAATTTCATCTCTCTTTAAATTGTTATACTATCTGTTTTTCGTCTTCATAAGAAGTAAACCTTTCACAAAGTCTTCCAAAAATATTGTAAAGAAAGGTATAAACGCTATAAGTGGATGTGTGTCTTGTGCAGGAGGGGTCGTCTGGTTAAACAAGTTATATTGGGATTATAAGGACGGAATTATAATATGAAGAATAAAACAGTAACAGAATTATTTAGTGAATATTTTATTGGTGGAATATTTGATTTATTGGACAAAAAATAAAACCTACGTGCTATAATAATGTAAAACATGTGCTTGATTTTACACTAGCTAAATGGGATAAATTTTTATTCTCAATTTTAACTTAAATTTTTTAAAGGGCTTTAAGAAAGAGCTATGCAGAATTATTATTTTTTAGCATTTTGGTGTTTTATCTCGGGATTACAGATTCTCGAAATATTATACCACATTGCGAGTGGTATAAAAATACTATCACAATTGGATGACAGCAGAAGTGTTATTTTGATGTTTTGTTTATTGCTTATAGATATGATGTATAGGAACTAGCTCTAGCCATAAGAGCTAGGGGAATGTAAATATTAAACTTGGTTAAATAAAGTTTTTGATTTTAATCAAAAAAAAAATATCACAATTGGATTTGGGTGTAATTGGGTGTAATCACACAGTTTGGCATGTTTGTCAGATCAAGTAATTTTTTGGTCACCATCGAATTGAGTGTAATTGGAGAGGTATAGTTATACTCTCCAATTCTCAAGGGGGAGGTGAGAAGTGGTGGTAATTACACTATGTAATTACAAGGTTATTTTTTAATTTTTTTCCTTTTTATTTTTAGTTTTATTTTTTCTTTATAACTTTTTATTTCCATTATTTTAATTTTTTTTTACTTTTTCAAAAATTTTAAAAATATATTTTTTCTTGTACATTATTTATCTTTTACTTCTCTACTTTTACTTCATGTTAATCAATGTAATTGATCGTATATTTTATATCTTATTTGATTTATTTTCTTCATTTAGCGTAACTGCTTTATTATTCTAGTTAATATTTGAATAATGTTCTGACATTATATTTATAAATATTAATTTAATTTATCAAATATGTATTCCATGATATAATAACACAGATGATGAGTTTTATAATATCTATTCTCAATTTAAGGACTTAGATATTAATGTCCTGACAAATAATAATTTATTAGAATTTCTCAGGGTTATTAAAAACCTATAATTACTAATTAATGTGTATTCAAGAAAAAATATGCATCTTAAATACCAATTCTAATATCATTTATACTTATAAAAAATTATTTATAGGCATATATTTATTATATTAACTTTTAATTTTGATAATTACTTCATTTGAAATTTAATTTAAATATGTAATTACACTTGTGCAACCAAGCAGTACGCTTATATACATTGTAATTATCTTATGACAAATAAACAGGCCGCCGTAATTATTATATTATGTAATTATTAGGCTTTGTAATTACTAACCTAGTAATTATTTCAATTTCAATTGCCCGATCGCTTTCCAAACAGACCCTAAGTAAAATAATCATTCCCGTGCTAATTGCAAATGTACCCGTTATTTTTCCAAGAAGGCGAGCAAAATGAAAATTACATTTAATTTGTATAGATCGACAGTAATATGATAGTTCAAAATATTAGTGCGTTTTTATCCGTATTACATGTTATATGTACTTTATTTTTCTAAGTTGTCAAATAAAAAATATTATCTATTAGTGCACAATTATTTAAATCATTCTTTTTATACTACACACATTCCAACTGTTAAAAAGTTCTTTTGTTATCCAAATATTTTACCATGGTCAATGTAGTCATGAGAAAATGTAAATCTTAAAATGTCCAAGAACTTAATAAGAGTTTAACTTTTATTCACTAATAATATAATTATTTTTTTCCTATCAAGTGACTTGAATAGTGATTGCAAGAAATTTAAGTGGAATCAGTAACCTCAAAAATAAGACAGTTAAATTTTTATAATCGATTAAAATTACATTAAACATATAAAGTTTTCAGTACACTAGTAATTAAGAAATATAAAATAAACAAATTAAGATTTGAGTAACAAATTCTGTTTTTAGTCGCTTCACCTTTTTTTTTCTTTTTTTTTTCTTTTTCATTATCCAAAGTCCAAACAAGGCCCAATGGATACAACTACTTTCATCCAGCATTCATATCATATGATCATAATTAATTCGAAATATACCATTATTCTTCCCTTTTCAAATTGACGTACGTCCCCTTACTTTTCTTCATGATATCACGTAAAACGTTAAGTACCATTAATAATTTTGTCTTTTGATTTTTTTTTTTTTTTTTTTTTTTTTGCAGTTTCTTTTCTCTTAAAATAAGAGAAATTAAGAATTTAAAATTTTGCATGCTCATGCTAACCAGTAATACCTCCTCATCCAACCCCTCCCCCGCCCTCAAAAAGGTAATACTTAGAGTAATGTAAATTTGATAAAGAACCATACAATTGCAGAAATTAAATAGTGAAAAACAAACTGAAGAGAAGCTACTGATTTAGCTAAGAAGAAATATTCCATTAAAATAAGCATAGTTAGATATTATAAACACGACGTTAAGTTTTTTGTTTCCTTTCTTTCCGACTAAAGAGAAAGAAAAAAATGAAATAGTGCCTCTAGAATCACTAAAACTGATAACTGCAAATATTGCTCCAATGATGAAAAATAAACTAAGAGAAGAGATTGAAGTAAATGCATTGGTTCATTGAAATCCAAGATAATATATAGAGTAAGTCATTATAAAATACAACAAACCCTAATTTCTTTTTCTATTAATTTCTTTTTTCATCTCCGATCCCCAACGAAGAAAAAGAAAATGAAAAAAAAAAAAGCCAATAAGAGCCTATGGAGATACTAGACACAGTCTGACTCTTTTGTCTCCCTTTACTAATAGTATAAAATTCTAAACATTATAGGATATTCCACTTAGAATTTGTGGGGAGTAGTTGAGCGAAACGGATCCGAGATTTAAAGTCAGTAAATTATAAAGCGGAGTTCAGAGCCAGAGAGCTCCGGCTTCTTTGAGGAGAGGGACAAGGGTACCATTTATATGACAAGCCATGACCGTCTCGATCCCGCCCAAGAACTTCCCACCAACAAAGACAGCTGGGACGGGTTGCTGCTGCCCGTCCCCGGCTAATTGGAACAGTAAAGCATGAATTTCCTTCCCCGCGGAGTCCCTGTCGATCTCGACGATGGTGGGACCCACACCTAGCCCGAACAGGAGCTGCTTCACCACGTGGCACATGCAGCAACCACTCATGGTGAAAACAACTACAGCATTGCCCGAAACCAAGAACCTGACTCGTTCGTAAACGGACTCCATCATCCTTCTTGATTCTCCGGCACCAATTCTCATACTTGATGTTGACTCCTTCACTACCTGCATTTTTTCTTCTTTTTTTTTTGTAAATTCTCACAAGATTTTTGAAGGGTTTTTAATGGACTAAAAGTTATGGGATTTAGTAGAAAAAACCAAAGTTGTTTGCTTCAAAGAGAAGAGTTAAGAATTCAGAGGAAATTTGTTGTTAGGGCTTGCGTAGAATGAAGGTTGGGTTTTATAGAAGGGAGACAGGGGGTGGGTGGGTATATATGGGTGTTTGTATTGTATTTGGGGGGTGGGGGGTTTATAGCTAGGGACATAGTAGCTGAACCCGGCAAATTCTGACGGGCTTTGAAATTTCCTCATTTTTAACAACAGCATTAGGGGGAGTACGATCCTTTCCCAATCATCTACTTTATTTGCATGCCTTTCTTCTGCCTTTTGCCTTATTAGAATATGTGTGTTTTTCCCGGGGAGGGGGAGGGGGGGGGGGTTGATGATCACAGTACAGGATAAGGTCACAAGTTTTGTCGTTAGGGTTTTGGGGAGTATTTACATTGATGTTTGTGGCACTTCTTGGGGAATGAATTAATAATATAATATTCTAATCTATTATAAGGTGTTATGAAAACTACAGATAGCATTACTTCATGTTTTTCATTAGTGCCTAACAAACTTGAAGAAGTAGCTAATGATTTGCTAAAGTATGTTCATCTAATTTTAACTAACTGCTCGTTTAAATGCGATATTTATCCATTGTCACTTACAGAAGTATACATTGCCAGAGGCGGATTTAGAATTTAATGTTTATGATTCCTGCAATGAGAGGCGAATCCAGAATTTAATATTTATGGGTTCCTGCAACTAGAGGCGGATTCAAGATTTAAACAGTATGTGTTTAGTTTTTAAAGGTTTTAGTATTGGACCCTTCGTATTTTTAAAAGTATGAATTCATATTTACTATTTTTGTAATTTTAATAAATTCTTAATGTAAATTTTTACTTCGCATAAAAAATTATGAGTTCATTGAACCCGCCGGTAATACGCTAAGTCCGCCATGTACATTACTAGAGCAAACTATCAAATTATCGTTGTAGGTAACTTGTAACATAACCCATGTACTACGAATCTCACTTAGTATTGACGGTTAGCTATAGTTATTATTTAAGTGATCTAATAGTGTGATACTCCTTCGTCTTGAATTATCTATTGTGATTTCGTTTGAATTAATTGTCTCAAGTTATTTGATATTTTAGAAGTTCAACACAAAATTAATTATTTTTTCTATTCCTTAATAGTAATTGTTTTTGAAAATGGATATAGCACAAAAATATAGAGTAAATATTGAATGAAGAAAAGATTATATCTTAGACATAAATAAGGAAAAATTGTCCAAACCCCCTTCTAATTAACATTTTCTTAAGAGACGTGGAAAAGGAAAATACGACAAAAAAATTGAGACGGAGGTAATAATACTTTTGCACTATCATTGTATGAGATTAAGTTAATTAACAGTTAGTGCAAGAAATATTTATACAATAAAGTTACCTTTACCGTTATAGCAGGTAACATATTTTATTTTAATATTATAAATCCCAAATTTTATGGAAGCTTAAGTGTAGATATCATTTGACGAGTTAATATATATATATATATATATATATATATATATATATATATATATATATATATATAACACTAACATTCAGCCAATGTACATAACTAAAATTCTCTTTATATAGAAGATAGGCTCTATTCCAAAACTGCAAGTAGGCTCTAAATTTAAAAAAAATGGGAAGTGCAGCTTGTTATTGTAGATTTATAGTGACATTCTCCATCAAGAAATACAAAGGAAAATAAGCGATTATGCATTAAAAAAAAAAAGAGTATGCTAAAACCAAAAAGCTTTTATATGTGAGAGCTCAATTAGCTCACGCTGCAATAGTTAATGGATGTATAATCATGTCACCTAATTTTTAGCTTCATATTGTAAGTTATTTTTCCTACGTGTATGTGGCCCAATAGGTTAAGGCCCATAATTAATATTTAATTAATGAGCAAATCTTATCCGTCCAATCGGTTACTTGATGGACGTACCGGATTAAATAAGAATATCTATAAATTAGTTCTCTCCCCACCCATTAGGGTTACCGTATTTTTTTATTCTCTCTTCCATCACTCGGAGATAACGAAAGCTAGGTCAAGGGGCGAGAAACCAATTTACTTATTAATACTTCCGCTTCAGGTATGTTTTCTATGATGATTATATATAAGATTATCATGTTCAAGATCCTGGTGTAAATTAAGCTTATACTAATATGTGGTATCAGAGCATGAATTATTTGAACTGATAGTCTTCATTTATTGTACGATTAAGTCGCCATGTTTTTCGTCGATAACGTTTTTTCGACAAAGAACCATTCTGGAGCAACATAACCTCTTGTTCCTCTAATATTAGTAAGCGTTCGTCTTTTGTTAATCCTCAGAAGTCTAGACAATCCAAAATCTGATATTCGAGCAACATAATAAATTAATAATCATCAAGAAGAATGTTTTGAGGTTTTATGTCACAATAGATAATCTGTGTACTGCACTCTTTGTGGAGGTATGCAAGTCCCCTTGCGATTCCCATTGCAACTTTTGTCCTCTGACTCCAAGTAGGTTTTATCACTAGAAAATTATGTAAGGACCTTACAAAAAATAAAGCTTCATCCGCTAGGTTTCTGGAATGCGTACACTTTACAGTAATTGCATGTAAATCCCTCATTGAATTGATTTTTATTTGGTTCTTATATTATATTGTGCATGTGAGTGTGAGCATGTGATTTTTGCCCTATATGAATTACTCCCACAAATTCAAAACAAAATAATTTCTTTCATTATTTGCAAATTTCGTAGATTTTTATAGCATTTCTGTTAATTGTTTGCATTTTTTTTGTTTTGTCTGTGCATTTTAATTAGCGAAAAATACAAAAATATATGTGCGTTTGCATTTAGGATTTAATTTAATATTTTAGGGCTAATTAAGCAATTAGGTTGTTTATAAAAGGAAAATTACACAAAAATAGTTTAATTTACATTTTTAATTTTAAAATTTTGATTTTAAGTAGCTTCCCCTTTAATTTTTTTTTAATTGTGACAATTATCATTTGGGTTTAATTAGTGTTTGTAAGGCGAATTAAGTTCTAGGAATTAATTTAGATTTTTATTTAATCTTGAAAAAAAAAACAAAGAGAACTTTTGGAAAAATTGAAAATAGGTGAAAATAAAAGGAAGAGCAATACCAATTGGACCCATCCCCAATTTTCTTGTCCAAGCCCAAATTGAAATCCTCCACCCCAGCCCAATTACGCCAAACCCGCCCGGCCAACCCGTCTGCAACCCGACCCGCTCCCCAAATAATGGGTTAAACCCAAATGAAACAAGCGGACGGGCCCTAAAAGTCCCAAACCGATGCCTACTGTTCTTCTTCTCCAAAATCGCTCCAACCAGGCCCCAAATTTAGTCCAGATTCGGGCGAGTGAATCCCAAATCTCGCCTCACACGTTCCCCGCTCTCATCATCACCATTTCTAACGATTTCTGACACCAAAGATTCCCCTCTCCTATCACTCGCTCGAATTCGAGTTTTATCGCACGATTGAAAGGCTCTGGAGACGAGATGCTGGATGAGTGTGAGGCGTTGGATTGATTTCACTCAATCCGAGCCCCACATTCATCAAGGATTGGTCTTCAAAAGAAGCCTTATCCGATTTTGTGAAAGGGGACTCAAAAAAAAGATTTTTCTGAAAAAGGGTGGAAAAGGCTCTAAAACTGATGGTTTTCGGTTTGTTTTCTCCTTTGAAGAATCCTTTCAAAGTTTCATAGAAAGACGCATACAATTTTTTTTCTGAATCCGGATTTGAGTTCCAAGGAGATAAAATTGAAGTTCGAGTTCGGTTTTCTACTGTTGTCTTGTTGATTTGCTGCTGAACCTCGCTAAGATTTGGAGTCGAGAGGTGTATTGTCGAGTCTGTAATTGTTATAAAGGAGATTTGCAATTTCAGGTTCATCTCTTCTCCGTCTTTCCATTACTCATGGTTCTGTTTCATGTGTTCATGTTTGTTATGATTTTGTTTAAGACTACTTGAAAGTCAGTGCTCGTTGTTTGATTTTGAATGCTGAGTTCCTTTGGCCTTGGTTCAGGTTTTTCGTATTCTTGGTTATTCTACATCGGATGAGTGATTGCACACAATGATGTAATGGTTGTGGTTGTGTAACATCGTCTCACTCGTTTTTTTAAAAAATTTGAGCACTGAAATAGAGTCATGAGGTTTTAAGGGTTGGAACCTGCTTGTTCGATCATTTTGTTGGTCTGGCCATAGTTTAAGCACCAAGTAACTTGTGTGCTTAGTTCATTCTTAAATTAGTAAGTTCAATTTAGCTTCTTATTGATTTGCGACTAGCTGAGATTTTAGGGTAAAGTATGTTCAAGTTGTGTCGATTTTTTTGATGCATTGTAGCTGAAATGTGAGTTCGAACATAAACTGTTTGTTGGGGATATGATTTTACTTGTGATCTAATGTTTTGGGAACTGTTATTAAATGCATTTTTGTCGATAGTGGCAGCAACGACTTAAATTCAAGTTGCTATTCTGAAAATGTATGAACTAAATTGGTTCCCTTGAATTGAGAGTTTCTTATCGCAAATCCTGAGCTGCCTTTTGTCTAAGAGTTCAGAAGACCCCTGTTGGTATTCTTATGATGCCTGACGTTCAAAACTCCTGTCGCAGCTGGATTCAGCAGACCAGTTTCTGTGTAGAAGCTTTATAGCAGTTGTGCATCACTTGTTCCTTCCAGATTTCAGATTGTGACTGGGGCTGTTGCACTTCATTCTTCTGTCCACTCTGTGCATAACCTACTGAAATGAAAGGCTTGCATTGGCAGCTAGGAAATTGGGAATGCTGTTTAAAATGTGAATCACCTAGTTCGTGGCTGCATATCTTAGCATCTGGTTGCTTTAGTCTGTTGCGTATCTCAAACTAGTATGCATACTAGCTAGCATTTAGCTTCATCTAGAGTAAGTTCTGTTCATGTGCCAGAATCAGCATCCCTGATGCATCTGTTATGGCTTCATTAGTTTCAAAGGGTGTTTGTTTCACTCCCATGCCAAAATAAAGGCACTATGCACTCAGCACAGTCCCAGGTGAACTAAACTTAGGATTTCGACAATTGCTTACTCTTTTGAAATAGGCATAGATTTAATGGGACTCTATTTACCAAAGTGTTTACTTGTTGCTTCACATTCTTCCTTCCATGTATGATCTGAGATTTCATTCTTTTGTTTGGGCTGACGTTTGATCTGGATGGTCATTGAAATGTGCAATGATCGCAAGAAGCATCATTCTGGGAAATAGATTTTTTTTTTGAATAAGGTTGAAAAATTTTGTGAAAAGTAAGGCAAACGTACGAAGTTTCTTTGCATTGCTAGTTAGAATTCAGTCGTGGCATAGCAATTAGTTTGGACCATGGGAATTGTTGATTCCTTAATTTAAACATAAGGGATTTGGACCTTGTCATGTCTCGGACTTGAATGGGCTGCAGTTCCATAAGTCTTGGGCTTCAGTAATTTGGCCCAAAGGTTTTGAAGCTCTCAATTGCATGGCCCTCACTTTAACCAACTTCGTTTTGATCCTTAGAATTCGAGGTGCTCCATTTAGCAAATTTTCATGGCCCTCGCAAAGTTGCAAACGCGCAATTGCTTTGGGCGCATTGTTTTAATAATATTACCTTCCTAAATTCGGGTGCGCATTTATGTGACCCAAATCCAAATCTCAACAATGTTGAAATATGCCGAAAGCCACGGGTGCATTTATGTGACGTGGTTCGAGGCGTGTTTTAATAACGTTGCAATCTTCTTCAATTAATTAAATAAAAGCGGTTAAAAAGTTAAGTTTGCACATATGTTCATAATTATTTAGAATCAGATAATTAAGCCGGATATAACAGTTGAGCGACTGTGCTAGAACCACGGAACTCGGAAATGCCTAACACCTTCTCCCGGGTTAACAGTATTCCTTACTCGAATTTCTGGTTCGCGGACTGTTAAACAGAGTCAAACTTTTCCTCGATTCGTGATTAAACCGGTTACTTGAGACACCATAAATCTCCCAAGTGGCGACTCTGAATCTTTAATAATAATCATGTTTCGATTGTCCTTTAATTGAAAAAACTCTTTTATACCCTTCTACGGGGTGTAGGAAAAAAGGAGGTGTGACAGCTCTGGCGACTCTGCTGGGGACAGAACCCAGAACCTCTTATTCATGGTTCAGAATTCGAGCTTAGAATAATTGTTGTATTTGTCTTTATTTATTATCTGACTTTGTTCATATGTTTGGGCCTAATGTGCTAAGTGCTGCTTTTTACCGCTTTGATATTATCTGAACTGTATATAAACTGCTACGAAACCCTTCTTTTCTCATCTTCGGGGATGTGCTCGCTGGTCGAGACTCTCTATTCTGTTAGTGTTATACCCTGAAATAAGAAAGAGGCTCGGACAAGTTACTAAGCCGGATGGCCTTTTGGTTCCCGGTACGTAGCCCCCTCCTCGGCTCGAGTTGTCCGCTCGGGTACACAGTCTAGAACAAGTACCCAGGTTTTGAACCTAGAATAACTCAGCTTCATGCCGGAACCCTAGTAGAAACGTTTGGTTGCATCATGTGCATTTGACTTTGGAGGCTCAACACAGGGATTGGGTCTGTCTAGGACAGGTGCACCAAAAATGAAAAATGACCATCCTGATACATCTTACTTGCTACTTGTACACTTATTTGCTTCAGACTTGCATGATGGCCGGCTTTTGAATATTTGAAAAGTTGAGGATAGAGAAATAGCAGTAGAAGGGTTAAAGAGAGTTAATCACCTATTTTGAAAAAATCAATGTCCAAATAGTGTCGAAACTCTGCCGAATTTTTGAGAAAATGAAAAAAATAGCTGTTTTATTCGCCAAAAAAAAAGAGTTTGTTTTCAAAAATAGTTTATTTTATTTGCCAATTAAAAAAAAGTCTTGATTTCAAAAATAGTTTGTTTTATCTGCCCGAACTACGCCAGTTTGATTCTCACAGGGTGTGAGATACGTAGGCAACCCCCATCGGATCCAACTTCCTTTTTGCAAAAGTAACCCAAAAGAACAAAATTTTACTTTTATCTGAAAATAGTTAGGGCGATGTCATTCTTGTCAGAAATAGCCGAATGTCCTTAAAAAGGGCGCCGGAAGGCTGTTTTGCAAGAACATCCACTTGTGGTCATTTTTTTAGTTTTTACTGGTTAGCCAACACAGCCTTAAAATCTTCGCCCCGAGGTACTGGGAGGCCGTATTTACAAAATCGGATTATATTTTCAAATGAAAAGAAAAAAAAAGAGAAAAAGTGTGTCCATTTTATTTTTGGGTCAATTGAATCGTGATTATTTTTGCTTAACCACCCTAACAAATGTGTAAAACGAGCACGAGTCAGAATTTGCCAATAACAGTCCTGAGCAAGGTCCCTTTGGAATTACATATGTGGTGGGATGATCTGGGTAAATCGGGATAAGACATGGTCAATCAATATCTGGGAGGCCTCACTGGGTTGCTGAAGATTAATCCCAGGGGAGACATCGTAAAGGCGTTGGTTACATTTTGGGACTCGGCCCATAACGTATTTCACTTCTCGGATTTTGAACTTACCCTGACATTGGAAGAAATAGCCGGATATATTGGGAGTCCTAAAATTCCTTTGAGACACCAGTACTTGATTGCTCCAAGGGCCGTAGCCGTGCACAGATTCCTAGACTCTTTGAAAATAAGCAGGGGGTCCACAAACCAGACTTGGAAGCCGGTTTTTGTACTTTGCAGTTTATATACAACAGATATGGTCATGTAGGGGGGTTCAACCAGCCGGAAAATAAAATCTGCAGCAAAGGAAACCGTCTTAAGTGGGAAGAACATAGGTATTTTGCTTTTTTGATGGCCTTTTTGGGACTCGTGGTGTTTCCTAGAAAAGACGGGAATATTGACATACGAGTATCTGGGGTTGTTAGCACTTTGCTTACTCAGGCCAACAGCACCCTCGCGCCCATGATAGTAGCCGAGATCTTCCGTGCTCTCACAACCTGCAAAGCCGAAGGAGACTTTTTCGAGGGGTGCAACATGTTGTTGCAGATGTGGATGATCGAACATTTGTGCCATCGGCCTCAATTTATGAGTTATGAGTCGACAGAAAAAACATGCAAAGAAGAATTTTACACGAGGGTTGACAGTATCAGCTTGCCAGAAGGGGTCACAGAGTGGGTAACGCGCCTCCGCTCCATCACTGCAAACCAAATAGAGTGGACATTTGGATGGCTGCCTGTGGATGAGGTCATATACATGCCAGCCACCGGGCCTCATTTCCTCTTGATGGGACTCAGGAGTATCCAGCCTTATGCCCCATATCGGGTTTTGAGGCAGTTTGGGAGATGCCAGATAGTTCCGAGAGATGAAGATCTTAGTGCTCAGGTAGTTGAGATCGGACCTAACGATCAATTTCATGAAGTAGCAGTCCATCAAATCTGGAGCGAATGTCAATACTTAATAGCCAATACATGTGTACGTGATCAATCTAAGGGTGAGGTTTCACCAGGATACCTTGCTTGGTACAGAAGAGAAATTGAGTTTGGAAGGCCGGCCAAAAGACCCCACCTTTAGGAATTTGTTGAGGCGTCACAAGAACAATGGGTTTGGTTGGCCAAGGAAAACGAGTACAGAGCCACGATAGGAAAATTGGAAAAGCAAATCAGAGAACTTCAATTCGAGAGTAGCTTGCAAGTTGCAGCAGATGAAGGAGAAAAGAAAAGGCTAGCCGAAGAAAATGAGGTCCTTTGAGCTCAAATTCAGAAAATGAAAGTAGCGGCAGAAAATCCAGCCCGAAGCAACAGAGATGAAAAACTCATAGCTAACCTGAGGCAGAAAGTGAGTGACTATAGTTTCGATTTGAACAAAGCAAAAAATGAACTAGCCAAGGCTCAAAAACAATTGGCTAAAAATGCAGATGAATGGGTACACCTGGTTAAGCAGTTGAGAGAAAGGTACGATGATGAGATTGTAGGGTTGAAGAAAAGGGTCATCGCCACGGAAAACAAAATGATCAAGCAGGTAAAAAACTTCAAGGTTGAAAGGGAACACTGTTATACGGCATTGGCGCAGTTAGAAATAGACTTGCAATAGCTTCAGGAACAAAATTATGCAGCTGACCAAACTTTGGAAGTCAGGGCCCAACAGATTGGGCGTTTGTTACAAGAAAAGGGTGTCATAAGAGAGAGAATTAGAAACATCGCTGACTACATCGTTATGAAGTGTCATATCTGTGAGGATATGACTCACACTACATTCTTTGCAGCAGTGATGACCTTTGTTAAACAAATAATGAACGACTTGGACCGACTTCAAAGGGATTTTGCACATAGGCCCGTGGCGAGACCGAATGATGTCCCGCGGGAACCAGGAGCATTGATGTACTCGTGATTTTCCATTTGAGTCTGTATTTCATTTTCTGTCAGAGTCTGTAAGTCATGTTGGGTTTGTATTTTCTTTCTGTTTTTGAGTCTGTATTTCTTTGGAGTATGATAGCTTATTTTTGGAGCCTGTATTTTGTCTTTGCATCAAAGTCTGTTAGTCTTTTGGAATTTGTTAGTATGGAGTCTTTGTAATCGAAGTATCTGTTTTTATAAAAACTGAAAATCCTAAAAAAATGTTTTATTTACTTTTACACTTATCTCCCAGAACTACGCTCGGTCTGATTCATGCGAGGTCATGATACGTAGGCAATCTCCATAGGATTTGACCAAAACCAAAAGAAAGAAAAGAAAGAAAAAGAAAGAGAAAAAAAGGAAAGAAATAAAAGGAAAAACAAGAGAGTAAACAAAAGGAAAGAGCGGAAAAACAAGAAAGAAAAAGAGAAAATAAGAGAGAGTAAAAACAAGGAGAGAACAGAGGCCAGAATGAAAGGAAAGGAAAGGAAAGAAAAGAAGAGGGGATGTTTGCAACTAAAATAAAGAAAAGGCCGGGATGATGCATGCAACCGATCAAATACATAATAGAGAGACGGTTAACTGTTAAGGTGCATTCATGCCCAATATGCGGTTACCAATCTGTTAAAGCCTAATTGCTAACAAGGTTGTTTATTTGATGTATTAAGTTCAGGCAGGTGGTTAGTTGACTGGCATTCTGGCAACTCACTCCTACAATACCCGGTCGAAAGACAGGATGAATATGGTCGACCAGAAACCAGAAACAAGTATTATTGACCCATCGAAAGAGGTGGAAGAAATGGATGTTAATGCAATGAGGGAGGAAATGTATAAGCTAAAACAGCAGATGGCTAAAATGTACCAAGCTTGGGCGAAGGGGCATCCGCCACCGGTTTATCCCGCCAATCCTACTTATATCCCACCATCAGCCCAACCGTAGGAACCTCCCACTGTGAACTCATCTCCAGCCTTTCCCCTCTACCAATAACGCCAAGGCACCACTTCCCATACTTCTCAAGCTCCACCACCTAAACAAGTCTCGTACTCTCCCCCGCCAATTACACCTATTTTTGTGGCACCTCCACCTGCTACATTACACCGATCTTCCAGTGAACCCCTGTTCCAATCTCACAATAACCAGTACTATCCCCCTTAACCCACCTTCAAAGTTCCAGAACCATATCCTTACACTCCTCATCTTGATATCCCGGCAGAGACCGAGAAACTGCCCAGAAATCCTGAGCATGAAGAGATGATCAGAAAGGTCAAAAGCTTAGAGCAATCGTTCCAATATATGAGGGTCTGGGAGGCCAAGTAAGTATGGCCTATAAGGATTTAAGTCTGTTCCCAGATGTTCAGTTTCCAACGGGGTTCAAAATGCCCAACTTTGATCTGTACGATGGGCATGGCGACCCGGTAGCACACTTAAGAGGGTTCTGTAGCAAGATGAGAGGAGCAGGTGGAATAGATGAATTGCTGATGGCATATTTCAGCCAAAGTTTGAGTGGGTCAGCGCTAGAATGGTACACCAGACAAGATCATAGCAGGTGGTACACATGGGACGATTTGGCCCAAGCCTTTGCCTGTCATTTTCAGTATAATCTCGAAATCATCCCAGATCGTCTGTCATTGACGAAGATTGAGAAGAAGCCCGGTGAATATGGGTTTCGTTGGAGAGAGCAAGCAGCGAGGGTTGACCCTCTGATGAAAGAAAGTGAGATGGTTGATTATTTCTTGCAGGCTTTGTAGCCCACTTATTTTGGTCATTTGGTGTCAGCAGTGGGCAAGTCCTTTAATGAAGTTGTGAAAACGGGAGGCATGGTTGAGGAGGGACTCAAGTCCAATAAGATCATGAGTTACTCAGCAATCAAAGCAACCACCCAGGCCATTCAAAATGGTACTGGGGGTGTACTCGGAAAGAAGAAGAAAGAGGATGTTGCAACGATCGAGTCGGCAACTTGGGGTGGATCCAGGAACCTTCCACCATTCTACAACTAGCCTCGACCCTATCCCCAAACATACCCCCACACTCCATATAGCCCACCACAATACTACTACCCACCGCCAGATCCCCATTTTTCTGTCTATCACACACAAACCTATACCCAACCTCCCGCTCATGCGCAATGACGTGCGCCAGCTCCGTAGAGTCCCTACCAAGCTCCACAAAATACTCATCCACCCCCAAAAGCCTACAAAAACCCTCCTGGAATAGGTTTTTGACCCAATCAATCCTTTAAGAATGAAAGGTTGCAGAAGTAGAAGACTTTCACTCCATTGGGAGAATCATATACCAGCCTATTCCACAGATTGAGATAGTTGGGTATGTTGAATCCAATTGAGGCCAAAATGCCGAATCCCCTTCCCAAAAATCTTAATCGCTCGGTGAGTTGTGAGTATTGTTCAGGGGCCCTGGGCCATGACACAGAAAAATGCTGGAAACTAAAAACAGCTGTACAAAAGCTCATTGATACTCATCGGATCGAGGTTCAGGCCCCAGAAACACCAAACATCAACCAGAATCCGCTACCAACTCACCATGAGACCCATATGATTGAGTTGATACACAAGGGAGGGGAGGCTAAGAAACCCTCGTAGATGGTGATGATGATCCGCTCCAGTGAAACCAATTCAAAGGAAAAGGTAACCAGTGGGGAATCAGTGGTCCAATTAAAAGAGGTAGACAATAAGCCAGTTGTGGTAACCGGGAAAGGGTCGTCAAGCGTTGTCACAGTGAAACCAGAGAAAGCTAAAGTGGTGGTATCAAGGGTTATAAATAAACCTGTTGTGGTCGTGAAGGGTGCTCGCACGGAGCCTGTTATTATAAAACCAGTAACTCAGTTTCCAGTGATCAGCAGCAAGGCGGTCCCGTGGAATTATGAACGAGTGACAGTAACTTACCAGGGGAAAGAGGTTAGAGAAGAAGTATGTGAGACCCAGGGTTTGACTCGATCGGGGAGATGCTTTTCCCCCGAAGAGTTGAGAAAAGATAAAACTTCCAAAGACAATCCAGTGTCGGTGAAGAAAGCTGTGTCCAAGGAAGAAGCAGAGGAATTTTTGAAAAAGATGAAAGTACAGGATTATTCCATTTAGGAGAAGTTGAGGAAAACACCGGCTCAGATCTCGCTCTTGTCATTACTGATCCATTCCGACGAGCACCATTGATCTTTGATGAAGATCTTGAACGAAGCCCACGTTCCTGACAAAATCTCAGTAAACTACTTGGAAAAGATAGCTAACAAGATATTTGAGGTAAACCGAGTCACCTTTTCCGATGATGAGTTGCCTGTAGAGGGCACCGAGCACAATAGAGACCTCTATCTGACGGTGAAATGCGAAGACTCCATGATTACTCGGGTACTGGTTGACAACGAGTCTAGCGCGAACATCTGTCCTCTCTCCACAATGACACCCCGCGGGAGGATGAAAGAATTCACAAGAACAGTATTTGCGTTCGGGGATTCGACGGTGGAGGGAAGGATTCAGTCGGGGACATAGTGCTTGAGCTCACAATAGGGCCAGTTGAATTTACTATGGAATTCCAGGTGCTCGATGTGGCTGTTTCGTACAATCTGTTGTTGGGACGACCCTGGATCCATGCTGCCAAAGCAGTCCCGTCTACTCTGCATCAAATGGTCAAGTTTGAATGGGATCGACAGGAAATTATTGTACATGGTGAGGATAATTTCTGTGTGCCCAATGGTGCCATTGTTCCGTTCATAGAGGTCGACGATGGCAAGGGACCATGGGTTTATCAGGTTTCTGACACAGTATCGGTAGAGAAAATTCCGGAAGGAAAGTGCGTGCCAACTCCAAAGATGGCTGCGACATCAGTCATGCTAGCTGTCGAAATGTTGAAAAACGGTTTCGTATCGGGCAAGGGTTTGGGTACATCTCTGCAAGGTATTGTGCAGCCAGTCTCCCTTCCAAGGAATCTAGATACTTTTGGTCTGGGGTTCAGCCCTACCGTCGCAGACGTGAGAAGAGTTAGGAAAATGAAAAAGAAAGCATGGGCATTGCCAAAGCCAGTCCCGCGTTTGTCTAGGTCATTCGTCAGGTCGGGTACCAGAAAACAACTATTGTCAAGGGTCCCGAGACCACTGATTGGAGCCGATGGAGATTTGGAGAAGGGGTTCGAAAGGTTATTTGCCGAGGTCAATATGGTTCAGGCTGGGGAAGGGTCCAGCAAGGCAGATGTACAATTTGTGGGACCACGTGCAAAAGTCAACAACTGGGAAGCTACTCCTCTTCCTATCTGGAGGGAGTCTTGGTAGTGGGTTTTATTTTCTTTTAGTTGTCTGAATTATTCCAGGGTCTGTAATTCAGATATTATGTTTCGTCTAGTTGGATGTGTTAAAATCCTATTATCTTTATATTCAATGAAATGCAATTGTTCCTTTTCCTTCATTTCTTCTAATTATATTTTTGTTTTGTTTTCTTCTTTTGTACAGTTCTTTTTATGTTGATATCAACGACATGACATATGTGAGGAATCTTCGACCCAGTTTTAAAAGCCAATCTAACTCTAAAATAATAATACAAGAAATTGAGTGTGATGACGAGTTGGAATTTGAGGATGATGAGGCCTATGAAGAAATTAGTAAGGAACTAAGTCATTTTGAGGAAAAGCCCAAACCTAATTTGAATGACACAGAAGCAGTTAATCTAGGGGACCAAGAAAATGTCCGTGAAACTAAAATAAGTGTCCATCTGGAACCTCAACTCAGGGAGGAGATAATTAAAGCATTGTTCGAATACAAAGACGTTTTTGCATGGTCCTATGATGGCATGCCGGGTCTGAGCACTGATTTAGTGGTTCACAAGTTGCCCACCGACCCGGCATTCCCTCCTGTCAAACAGAAGCTGAGAAAGTTCAAAACGGATATGAGTGTAAAGATCAAAGAAGAGGTCACCAAGAAGTTCGATGTGAAAGGTATTCGAGTCACGCGGTATCCCACCTGGTTAGCCAATGTTGTGCCTGTGCCAAAGAAGGATGGCAAGACTAGGGTGTGCGTTGATTATCTCAACAAAGCAAGTCTGAAGGATAATTTTCCCCTGCCAAACATCCATATATTGATTGACAATTGTGCCAAACATGAGATTGGTTCTTTTGTGGATTGTTACGCGGGTTATCATCAGATCTTGATGGATGAGGAAGATGCAGAAAAGATGGCATTCATCACGCCGTGAGGAACGTACTGCTATCGGGTCATGCCATTCGGTTTGAAAAATGCTGGGGCAACCTACATGAGGGAAATGACAACAATATTCCATGATATGATACACCAGGAAATCGAGGTGTACGTGGATGATGTGATCGTGAAGTCTAGAAAGCAGTCTGACCATGTCAGGGATCTGAAGAAGTTCTTCCGAAGGCTTCGCAGGTACAATCTCAAGCTTAATCCTGTAAATTGTGCAGCCGCTGGGGTATCGAACTGGATCCATCGAAAGTCAAGGTCATCCAGGAATTGCCACCTCCAAGGAACAAGACCGAGGTGATGAGTTTGTTGGGGAGATTGAATTATATCAGCAGGTTCATCGCTCAGCTCACGACAACTTGTGAGCCTATCTTCAAACTGTTAAAGAAAGACGATGCGGTCAAGTGGGCGGATGAATGTGAGGAGGTGTTTGATAGGATAAAGGGGTATTTGTCAAATCCGCCCGTGTTGGTCCCGCCAGAACCAGGGCGACCTTTGATTCTATATTTGACGGTATTGGACAATTCATTCGGCTGTGTATTGGGTCAACATGATATCATTGACAGGAAGGAGCAGGCCATATATTATCTCAACAAGAAATTCACACCGTACGAGGTTAAGTACACCCAGCTTGAGAGGACATGTTGCGCCCTAACTTGGGTGGCGCAGAAGTTGAAACATTATTTGTCATTTTATACTACTTACCTCATATCTCGCTTGGATCCATTGAAGTATATCTTTCTGAAGCCCATGCCCACAGGGAGGCTTGCAAAGTGACAGATCCTGCTCACAGTGTTTGACATTGTCTACGTGACTCGAACTGCAATGAAAGCACAGGCCTTGGCAGACCATTTGGTCGAGAACCCGGTTGATAAAGATTATGAACCTTTGAAAACTTATTTCCCTGATGAAGAGGTGATGCACATGGATAAGTTGGAACAAGGTGAGAAGCCTGGATGGAAGCTTTTCTTTGACGGAGCCACAAACATGAAAGGCGTAGGGATAGGAGCAGTACTTATTTCTGAAACAGGGCAGCACTACCCTGTTACGGCTCAGCTTCGTTTTTACTGTACCAACAACATGGCTGAGTAGGAGGCATGTATTCTGGGTTTGAGGTTAGCTGTGGATATGGGTGTCCAGGAAGTCTTGGTCTTGGGTGACTCGGACCTCCTGGTGCACCAGATTCAGGGAGAATGGGAAACACGGGATTTGAAACTCATACCGTACAGACAATGTTTGCATGATCTTTGCCAGCAGTTTCAGTCGATAGAATTCAGGAATATCCCGAGGATCCATAATGAAGTCGCCGATGCTTTGGCCACTCTGGCATCAATGTTACATCATCCAGATAGGGCTTATGTGGACCCTTTGCAGATTCAGGTCCGTGATCAGCATGCTTACTGTAATATGGTGGAGGAAGAACTGGATGGGGAGCCATGGTTCCATGATATAAAAGAATACATTAAGATGGGGGTACATCCGGTACAGGCCACTAGTGATCAGAAAAGAACAATTCGACGATTGGCAAGTGGATTTTTCTTTAGTGGAGGGGATTATACAAAAGAACTCCAGATCTTGGATTGCTAAGATGCATAGATGCCAGACAGGCCACAGCTATCATGACCGAGGTACATTCCGAAGTTTGTGGACCGCATATGAGTGGGTAGGTTCTGGCAAAGAAGATTCTTCGAGCAGGTTATTACTGGCTCACTATGGAGCGGGATTGCATTAGTTTTGTACGTAAATGTCATCAGTGCCAAGTGCACGGAGATTTGATTCATTCTCCACCATCTGAATTACATACAATGTCTGCACCATGGCCTTTTGTTGGTTGGGGCATGGATGTCATTGGGCCAATCGAGCCGGCAGCATCGAACGGACACAGGTTTATCCTGGTAGCCATTGACTATTTCACTAAGTGGGTTGAAGTGAAAATGTTCAAATCTGTGACTAAGAAAGCAGTGGTCGACTTTGTGCATTCAAATATCATCTATCGGTTTGGGATTCCTAAGGTGATCATCACGGACAATGGCGCTAACCTCAACAGTCATCTGATGACAGAGACATGTCAGCAATTTAAGATTATACATCGCAATTCCACCCCGTATCACCCTAAGGCGAATGGAGCAGTCGAGGCAGCCAACAAGAATATAAAGAAGATACTTCAAAAAATGGTGGAAGGTTCTAGGCAGTGGCATGAAACGTTGCTGTTAGCATTGCTGGGTTATCGCACTACTGTCCGTACTTCAGTAGGGGCCACTCCTTATTTATTGGTATATGGAACGGAGGCAGTAATACCCACAGAAATTGAAATCCCATCCCTTCGGATTGTCGCTGAGGCAGAAATTGATGACGTTGAATGGGTCAAAACCCGTTTGGAGCAATTAAGTCTGATTGATGAAAAGAGATTGGCAGCAGTATGTCACAGCCAATTGTACCAATAGAGAATGGCGAGGGCATATAACAAGAAGGTACGTCCACGGAAGTTCGAAGTGGGTCAGTTAGTGTTGAAACGTATTTTGCCTCCTCAGGCTGAAGCAAAAGGAAAGTTCGCCCCAAACTGGCAGGGGACATTTATTGTATCTAGAGGGTTGTCCAACGGCGCGTTGTATTTGACAGATATAGAAGGAAAATATGTAGAAATGGCTATCAATTCCGACGCAGTCAAAAGATACTATGTATGATTTCTTTGTTTGATTGTACTTGTTTGTATTTGGCATATTTTAAAGATTGAAATGACGAAGGAGTTTTGTTATGCTATCTAGACACTTTATCCCTTGTCACCCCTTTGAGACTTATTTATTTTCTTTCATACCCCTCTTTCGGGATCAACGACACAATTCAGAAATGCAAGTGCGGAGAGTAAGTAAGTGAAAAGAAAAGAAAGAACGAACAAGAAAGGAAAAGGAGAAGAAAAATGAAAAGAGAGAAGAAAGAAAGAAAAGAAAGAAAAGAGAAAAGCAAAAAGAGAAAAAGAGAGAAAAAGAAAAAGAAGAAAAGAAGAATAACAGAAGAAAAAGAGAGAGAGAAAGAAAAGAAAGGAAGAAAAGAAAGATCACAACAACAAAGTAATTTCTATGACATGAATTACGTTCGACCTGATTCCTTTTAAGGATACGTAGGCAGCCTCACGGTTCGGTCCTATCAAATAAAATCCAAAAGTCCCCAAACAAGAAACTGGGGTAGAAGCTGTGGTTGTTGTCATAAATCTGATTCCGAAATTTATAATTTTGAACCCATTTGAATTGTTTCGAGCCTTTGATATCCTTTCCTCTTAACCCTGTTCAAAAGCCCATATTACGGTCCAAAGAAAGACCTTCTGATCAATCATTGAGAAATGCCAGGTCAAGCAGGCAAAGGTAATTCATGTCAGGGGCAACACTCTGGTTCAAGCAGAAAAATAAAAATGAGAAAGTCTTATTGGTGAAAACCTTCACATGCACCGTAAGGCAATGGAGGTTGAGAGAAATAAAAATGAGAGAGTCTTATTGGTGAAAACCCTCACGGGCACCTTGAGGTGACAGTGAGTTGAAAAGTCAACAAGTGAGAAAGGTCTGTTGGTGGGAAAACTGTTTCAAGGCACCGCAGGATGAACAAGGCCGAGGTTTGGGTAAAGTAGTCAAGTCATGGGAATTCTAGGGCAACAAAGTATGGCAACTGAAAGTTGATTGGTTGGACAGATTGGGCCAACTAATCCGAAATGCATGTCATGATCATTGGTACCAGTTGTTCCACCCAGATAAGTTTCTTTTCTTTCTCCTTTGGTAGTAGTCATCTGGTTTTGGATTCTTCTTATCCTTAACCCGCAAAGTCATTGCATTTCATTTTCTTTTGGGTATTTATCTAAAGATGTTTCAATGTCAGTCTTGTTCAAATCGAGTGAAAAGGGTTTCAAAGCTCATTACCAACTTCTAAAATTGCAAAGCACGGAGTGGTCAAAGCATACTAAGGATAACACGGCGAAAGAGGGGAATACAAGGAATCACCAGAAGATTCATCGGTAGAATGGTTTGGTAATGTTATGGGAGACACAAAAGTTCAGATAAAGGGGTCAGAGGTAAGACAACAGCGGGGGTATACAACACTCGGCTCGTCAAAGTCATGGGGTTTAAAAGTCAGTCAGAAAGTCAAAGCGGTTCAGGGCCAGTTCGGAGAAACCAGTCAGAACAAACATTCCAGCAGAAAGATCTTCAGCAAGAATGCCATCAGCTAACCACAACTTTAAACTGACAAAATTTTCTTTGATTGAAACAAGGGCAGAAAATTCGTTGGATTCGGAGAAACTCTCCGTGGAGAAAGGCAGTCACCAAACAGGTTTGTTTTGATTTTCAGGACCCTCCTGGAAAATGGGACCTAGTTTAAAGATCAGAAATAGCATAATCTAGCATAAATGCATCCCAAAAGAATATAAGTTGGCTTAGAAGTTTGCATGTTCGAGATAGGATTCAATTAGGAGTTTCCAGGACCCTCCTGAATAATGGGACTTAGTTGTAAAATTTCGATTAGATAGCAACATCTAGCATAAAATTTTGTTGTAAGGTAGTACAATTCATCCATAAAACTGTCACGCTTAAGATAAAACTCGACTTTTGATTTTCAAGACCCTCCTGGATAATGGGGAGTGGTTTAAAGACCCTCTTAAATAAAAAGATCTAGCAGAAGTCACACCTTTAGAAGATATAACTTAGATTTAAAACTGTCGTTTAATTAAGAGTTGTCAGGACCCCCTGGATAATGGGACCTAGCTTTCAAATTCTTAGTAATACTTGGTAATATGATTTAGTTTTACACTCACATTTATGTCCAGCCACCAAACTGGGGCAGAAAAATTTTTTTTGTTTTGTCTATGTTGAAGTCAGGAGCCCGCCTGGAGAGCAGGGAATACATTTCAAGTTGAAGTCAGGAGCCCGCCTGGAGAGCAGGGAATACTTTCAAGTTGAAGTCAGGAGCCCGCCTGAAGAACAAGGGAGTACAATTTAAGTTTTAGCTCTCAAACTCTTTGTTTTGTCTATGTTGAAGTCAGGATTCTGGAGAGCAGGGAATACATTTCAAGTTAGAAGTCAGGAGCCCGCCTGAAGAGCAGGGAATACATTTCAAATTAAAGTCAGGAGCCCGCTTGAAGAGAAGGGAATACTTTCAAATGCAGCAGTCAGGAACCCGCCTGGAGAACAAGGGAGTACCATTTAAGTTTATCTTTCAGATTCTTTGCTTTGTTGAAGTCAGGAGCCCGCCTGAAGAGCAGGGAATACATTTTAAGTCAGTAGTCAGGAGCCCGCCTGGAGAGCAGGGAATACATATCAAGTGCAGCAGTCAAGCGCCCACCTGAAGTAGGGGAAAGCATCTCCGTTCACAATTCAAGGTGGCAACAAACGGACGTCTCTGAAAGAATGGAGAACAACAAGGCAACAAGAAGCACAAGATCAAGTTTGAAGATATAGATAGGATTATTGTAATCCATAGATCATAGTCTAGTCTAGCTTCTTGTTTTATTTTCACATGGTGTAATAAGGAGGTTCAACAAGCAGTAGTAGCAGCAGCAGCAGCAGTGAAATCCCAGCTTCATGGTAGTCCCAGCTACCAGACATTCCTGAACTACACTGACCTGATTCATTTTTAGCCGAAGATATGTAGGCAACCTCAGAAGCAGGGTGCGGTCAACTCTTTCAAAAATGCTTCCCACGGAGTGTTCAGACGGGTAAAACTCGCTCGTATCCGCTCACTTTATCTTTGCACGAAAACTCTTCGTGTTTCCGGGCAAAGAGGGGCAGCTGTGAGCACATGATTTTTGCCCTATATGAATTACTCCCACAAATTCAAAACGAAATAATTTCTATCATTATTTGCAAATTTCGTAGATTTTTGTAGCATTTCTGTTAATTGTTTGCATTTTTTTGTTTTGTCTGTGCATTTTAATTAGCGAAAAATACAAAAATATATGTGCGTTTGCATTTAGGATTTAATTTAATATTTTAGGGCTAATTAATCAATTAGGTTGTTTATAAAAGGAAAATTACACAAAAATAGTTTAATTTACATTTTTAATTTTAAAATTTTGATTTTAAGTAGCTTTCCCTTTAATTTGTTTTTTTTTAATTGTGACAATTATCATTTGGGTTTAATTAGTGTTTGTTAGGCGAATTAAGTTCTAGGAATTAATTTAGATTTTTATTTAATCTTGAAAAAAAAAACAAAGAGAACTTTTGGAAAAATTGAAAATAGGTGAAAATAAAAGGAAGAGCAATACCAATTGGACCCATCCCCAATTTTCTTGTCCAAGCCCAAATTGAAATCCTCCACCCCAGCCCAATTACGCCAAACCCGCCCGGCCAACCCGTCTGCTACCCGACCCGCTCCCCAAATAATGGGTTAAACCTAAATGAAATAAGCGGACGAGCCCTAAAAGTCCCAAACCGATGCCTACTGTTCTTCTTCTCCAAAATCGCTCGAACCAGGCCCCAAATTCAGTCCAGATTCGGGAGAGTGAATCCCAAATCTCGCCTCACGTGTTCCCCTCTTTCCTCATCACCATTTCTAATGGTTTCTGACACCAAAGATTCCCATCTCCTCTCACTCGCTCAAATTCGAGTTTTATCGCACGATTGGAAGGCTCTGGAGACGAGATGTTGGATGAGTGTGAGGCGTTGGATTGATTTCACTCAATCCGAGCCTCACATTCATCAAGGATTGGTCTTCAAAAGAAGCTTTATCCGATTTTGTGAAAGGGGACTCAAAAAAAAAGAATTTTCTGAAAAAAGGTGGAAAAGGCTCTAAAACTGATGGTTTTCGGTTTGTTTTCTCCTTTGAAGAATACTTTCAAAGTTTCAGAGAAAGACGCATACAATTTTTTTTTGAATCCGGATTTGAGTTCCAAGGAGATAAAATTGAAGTTTGAGTTCGGTTTTCTACCGTTGTCTTGCTGATTTGCTGCTGAATCTCGCTAAGATATGGAGTCGAGAGGTGTATTGTTGAGTCTGTAATTGTTATAAAGGAGATTTTCAATTTCAGGTTCATCTCTTCTCCGTCTTTCCATTACTCATGGTTCTGTTTCATGTGTTCATGTTTGTTATGATTTTGTTTAAGACTACTTGAAAGTCAGTGCTCGTTGTTTGATTTTGAATGCTGAGTTCCTTTGGCCTTGGTTCAGGTTTTTTGTATTCTTGGTTATTCTACATCGGACGAGTGATTGCACACAATGATGTAATGGCTGTGGTTGTGTAACATCGTCTCACTCGTTTTTTTTTTTTAAAATTTGAGCACTAAAACAGAGTCATGAGGTTTTAAGGGTTGGAACTTGCTTGTTCGATCATTTTGTTGGTTTGGCCATAGTTTAAGCACCAAGTAACTTGTGTGCTTAGTTCATTCTTAAATTAGTAAGTTCAATTTAGCTTCTTATTGATTTGCGACTAGCTGAGATTTTAGGGTAAAGTCTGTTCAAGTTGTGTCGATTTTTCTGATGCATTGTAGCTGAAATGTGAGTTCGAACATAAACTGCTTATTGGGGATATGATTTTACTTGTGATAGAATGTTTTGGGGACTGTTATTGAATGCATTTTAGTCGATGGTGGCAGCATCGACTCAAATTCAAGTTGTTATTCTGAAAATGTATGAACTAAATTGGTTCCCTTGAATTGAGAGTTTCTTATCACAAATCCTGAGCTGCCTTTTGTCTGAGAGTTCAGAAGACCCCTGTTGGTATTCTTATGATGTCTGACGTGCAAAACTCCAGTCGCAGCTGGATTCAGCAGACCAGTTTGTGTAGAAGCTGTATAGCAGCTGTGCATCACTTGTTCCTTCCAGATTTCAAATTGTGACTGGGGCTATTGCACTTCATTCTTCTGTCCACTGTGTGCATAACCTACTAAAACGAAAGGCTTGCATTGGCAGCTAGGAAATTGGGAATGCTGTTTAAAATGTAAATCACCTAGTTCGTGGCTGCATATCTTAGCATCTGATTGCATTAGTCTGTTGCGTATCTTAAACTAGTATGCATACTGGCTAGCATTTAGCTTCATCTAGGGTAAGTTCTGTTCATGTTCCAAAATCAGCATCCCTGATGCATCTGTTATGGCTCCATTAGTTTCAAAGGGCGTTTGTTTCACTCCCATGCCAAAATAAAGGCATTATGCACTCAGCACAGTCCCAGGTGAACTAAGCTTAGGATTTCGACAATTGCTTACTCTTTTGAAATAGGCATAGATTTAATGGGACTCTATTTACCAAATTGTTTACTTGTTGCTTCACATTCTTCCTTCCATGTATGATCTGAGATTTCATTCTTTTGTTTGGGCTGACGTTTGATCTGGATGGTCATTGAAATGTGCAATGATCGCAAGAAGCATCATTCTGGGAAATAGATTTTTTTTTTTGAATAAGGTTGAAAACATTTGTGAAAAGTAAGGCACACGTACGAAGTTTCTTTACATTGCTAGTTAGAATTCAGTCGTGGCATAGCAATTAGTTTGGACCATGGGAATTGTTGATTCCTTAATTTAAACATAAGGGATTTGGACCTTGCCATGTCTCGGACTTGAATGGGCTGCAGTTCCATAAGTCTTGGGCTTCAGTAATTTGGCCCAAAGGTTTTGAAGCTCTCAATTGCATGGCCCTCACTTTAACCAACTTCGTTTTGATCCTTAGAATTCGAGGTGCTCCATTTAGCAAATTTCCATGGCCCTCGCAAAGTTGCAAACGCGCAGTTGCTTTGGGCGCGTTGTTTTAATAATATTACCTTCCTAAATTCGGGTGCGCATTTATGTGACCCAAATCCAAATCTCAACAATGTTGAAATATGCCGAAAGTTACGGGTGCATTTATGTGACGTGGTTCGAGGCGTGTTTTAATAACGTTGCATTCTTCTTCAATTAATTAAATAAAAGCGGTTAAAAAGTTAAGTTTGCACATAGGTTCATAATTATTTAGAATTAGATAATTAAGCCAGATATAACAGTTGAGCGACCGTGCTAAAACCACGGAACTCGGGAATGCCTAACACCTTCTCCTGGGTTAACAGAATTCCTTACTCGGATTTCTGGTTCGCGGACTGTTAAACAGAGTCATACTTTTCCTCGATTCGGGATTAAACCGGTGACTTGAGACACCATAAATCTCCCAAGTGGCGATTCTGAATTTTTAATAATAATCCTGTTTCGATTGTCCTTTAATTGGAAAAACTCATTGACAGTGAGTAATGTATATGCTTAAAGCTACATATTGTTTGTTAGTCACCAAAGTGATCAAACTATAATGTTTAAAGTATTCACATACATAAAATCTTTTGATAATTATTTTATGTGTGCATTTATGTTTATATAGTTTGTTAGTCACCAAAGTGGCCAAACTAGTATGTTCATGAAAAGTTTGCATACATAAAATTATAATTTATCCATGAAATTAATGAAATGCCTATAATTAAAAATTAGTGGATAAATTAATTTTCACTATTGCTAGAACTTAAGGATTTACCCAAAGGTGAATCAATTATTCTACGAGTAGTGAATATGATGAGGTAAATTAATATTCTTAGTCAAATATATATTGTTTGTCCAAAGATGGCATATATATTCGGTTAAAAATATTTAATTACCTATTAAAGACTAAATGGCATTTAAATTATGATAGTGTGTCGTAGTATCTACCCAAAGGAGAATTACGATATGCTTTAACTGTTTTGTTGAATCCATATTGATTTGTGAGCATGTATTATCTATTTTGCAGTTATTCCTTTTCATTCCCTTGCTTCGTCTGTTACTGTGTTCAATGGATTGAACTTCTCTGAATGGCGTGAACAAGTCCAGTTCCACTTAGGTGTGATGGATCTTGACTTGGCTCTGCTGAATGATAAGCCCGCTGCTATTACTGATTCGAGCAGTGCGGATGAGAAGTCTTTCTATAAAGCATGGGAACGCTTTAATAGGCTAAGCCTTATGTTTATGCCAATGAATATTGCCAACAACATTAAGAGTACTATTCCATAAATAGAAACTACCAGGGAATACCTGAAGTTTGTGGAAGAACGTTTTCGTTCTGCAGATAAGTCTCTTGCTGGTACACTAATGGCTGAACTCACTACCATGAAGTTTGATGGGTCGCGTAGTATGCAAAATCATATCATCGAGATGACTAACATTGCAGCAAGACTTCAGACCTTGGGGATGAAAGTGGATGATTCCTTCTTGGTTCAGTTTATTCTGAACTCGTTGCCTCCTGAGTATGGACCTTTTCAAATTAACTATAACACTATTAAGGATAAGTGGAATGTTAGTGAATTGTCCAGTATGCTTACCCAGGAGGAGTCAAGACTTAAGAAACAAGGGAATCATTCAATTAACCTCATGGGTCAAGGAGCTGGTAAAGGACTTAAAGTGAAGGCCAACAAGTTCAAGAAGAAGAAAGCACCTGCTAAAGTTCGACAGGATGCTAACAAGGAACATAAGGCAGATACGTGTCGTTTCTATAACAAGGAAGGACACTATCAGAAAGATTGCCTGAAACGTAAAGCTTGGTTCAAAAAGAAAGGGATTCCTTATGATCCAAACTACAAATCCAAATAAGGATTTCTTGTTCATGGGAAATCGTATGAAGGCTCCAATTAAAGGCATAAGGACTTATCGTTTGATCATGGAGACTGGACATCACCTTGATCTATTACAGACTCTTTATGTACCTTCAGTTTCTAGGAATTTGATTTCTCTTTCAAGACTTGATGTTTCTGGATTTGATTTAAAGTTTGGAAATGGATGTTTCAATTTATATAAGAATGTTATTTTTTATGGTTCTGGCTTTCTCGTTGATGGTTTATATAAATTGAAACTCGATATTAGTTTTTCTGAATCCTTTTTTACTGTTCAACATAATGTTGGAATTAAACTTAGTTCACTAGATGAAAGTTTTGCTTACTTGTGGCATAAACGTTTGGGTCATATATCCAAAGAAAGGTTAGAAAGATTAGTAAAGAATGAGATTCTTACGAATCTGAATTTTACTGATCTTACTATATGTTTGGATTGCATTAAGGGAAAGCAAACCAAGCATAGTAAGAAAGGTGCCACAAGAAGCACCCAGTTTCTTGAAATTATACACACCGATATTTGTGGACCCTTTGATGTTCCATCTTTTGGTGGAGAAAAATATTTTATCACTTTTATAGATGATTTTTCACATTATGGATACATCTATTTGCTGAAAGAAAAATCTCAAACAACAGATGCTCTCAAGGTATTTGTCAATGAGGTTGAAAGGCAATTAGATAGAAAAGTGAAAATCATTAGGTCAGATAGAGGTAGTGAATATTATGGAAAGTATAATGAATCAGGACAATGTCCAGGTTCATTTGCAAAGTTCCTCGAGGAACGTGGATATGTGCACAATATACTATGCCAGGAACACCTCAACAAAATGGTGTTGCAGAAAGGCGTAATCGAACACTTATGGATATGGTTAGGAGCATGATAAGTAATTCCTCATTACCCAAATCATTGTGTATGTATGCTCTTAAAACCGATGTATATTTATTAAACAGGGTTCCTAGTAAGACAGTTCCAAAGACCCCTTTTGAACTGTGGATAGGAAGGAAACCTAGTTAAGGCACCTGCATGTTTGGGGTTGCCCAGCGGAAGCTAGAGTTTATAATCCACAAGATAAGAAATTAGATTCTCGAACAGTAAGTGGTCACTTTATTGGTTACCCAGAGAAATCTAATGGGTATGTGTTTTACTGTCCAAACCATAGTTCAAGAATTGTTGAAACCGGTAATGCAAGATTCATTGAGAATGGTGAAGTTAGTGGGAGTGTTGAAAAGCAAAGTGTGGAAATTAAATAGGTGAGGGTAAATATTCTATTACCCAGAAATGTGCCTACTTCCACACAAATACCAAATATTATTCCAGTTGTTGAAGAACACTTTGACAACACCAAGCAATATTTGGATGAAACACTTCATGAAGAAACTAACTCACAAATATCTGACACAAATGAACCACAAGAAATGCCATTAAGAAAATCTCAAAGAGTTAGAAAATCGGCTATTTCGGATGATTACGTGGTTTATTTGCAAGAGTCGGATTTTGGCATTGGTCTTAATAAGGATCCAGTTTCATTTTCACAAGCCATAGAAAGTAATGAGTCTGACAAATGGATTGATACCATGAAGGAAGAGTTAAAATCCATGGAATATAATAAAGTCTGGGATCTTGTTGAATTGCCAGAAAGTTCTAAAAGAATCGGGTGTAGATGGGTCTTTAAGACCAAACGCGATTCAAATGGCAATATTGAGAGATACAAAGCCAGACTTGTTGCCAAGAGTTATACTCATAAAGGAGGCATTGATTATAAAGAGACCTTTTCACCGGTCTCAAAGAAAGACTCGTTAAGAATTATTATGGCTTTGGTGGTTCATTATGATTTAGAGTTACACCAAATGGATGTGAAAACTGCCTTTCTTAATGGAGATCTCGAGGAAGAAGTGTATATGGACCAACCAGAGGGTTTCGAAACTAAACGAAAAGGTCAAATGGTGTGTAAACTGAAGAAGTCAATATATGGACTTAAACAAGCTTCACGACAATGGTATATAAAGTTTAATGATGCCATAACATCTTTTGGATTTGTGAAAAATACCATTGATCGGTGTATATACAAAAGATCAGTGGGGAGCAAGTTTATATTTTTAGTCCTATATGTTGATGATATTCTACTTGTTGCTAATGATTTAGGCATATTGCGTGAGACTAAAGATTTTCTCTCTAAGAATTTTGAAATGAAAGATATGGGTGAGGCATCCTATGTGATAGGAATAGAAATTTCTGTGATAGATCACAAGGATTATTGGGATTGTCTCAGAAAGGCTATATCGAAAGAATTCTAGAGAGATTTAATATGAACAATTGTTCAGCATGAATTATTCCAATTCAAAAAGGGGACAAATTTAATCTTATGCAATGCCCTAAGAATGATGTAGAACGAAAGGAAATGGAATCAATTCCTTACTCTTCAATTGTTGGTAGTCTGATGTATGCTCAGACTTGCACAAGACCGGATATTAGTTTTGCGGTCCGAATGCTAGGAAGATATCAGAGTAACCCAAGAATTGATCACTGGAAAGCTGCAAAGAAAGTTTTGAGGTACCTGAAAGGAACGAAGGATTACATGCTCATATATAGGAGATCCAAGCATTTGAAAGTTGTTGGATACTCAGATTTAGATTTCGCTGGATGTATTGATACTAGAAAATCCATGTTTGGTTATTTGTTCCAATTAGCTGAAGGAGCAATATCGTGGAAGAGTGCCAAACAGTCTGTCATTGCTACATCTATGATGGAAGCAGAATTTGTGGCATGTTTTGAGGCCACAATTCATGCATTATGGCTGCGAAACTTTATTTCAGGACTTGGGGTTGTCGACACCATTACCAAGCCGCTGAAAATTTATTGTAATAATTCTGCAGTAGTATTCTTCTCCAAGAACGATAAGTTCTCCAAAGGTGCCAAACATATGGAATTAAAGTACTTTACCGTCAAAGAGGAAGTTCAGAAACAAAGAGTTTCACTTGAGCATATTAGAACTGATCTCATGATAACTGATCCATTAACGAAAGATTTACAGCGAAAGATATTTAAAGAACATGTACATAGAATGAGTCTTGGTTGTATTTATGACTAATGTATTTATGATGTTTTGACACTCTGAGCTCATTTATATGTTTCTGATATACATTAATGATTTCTTATTTCTCATAATGGTGTACACATTATTGTTTTGAGATATTACAGGATAAGTTTCAATGAGACATTATTGTGGACCATAATATTTTATAGCTTATGGACCTGATACAATGAGTTGCTAATGTTGTAGTATATGGAAGGGAGTATGTAGACAAATTATATATAACCACCATAACTCACATTTAGTAGTTTATCGTATTATGGTATTTATGATGGGCATTATAGAAGAGATTTGTTTATGCGCAACTGATGTTCCTATATTAAATATTAATATTATGTGATTATTGGGACAAGTGGGAGAATGTAAGTTATTTTTCCTACGTGTATGTGGCCCAATAGGTTAAGGCCCATAATTAATATTTAATTAATGAACAAATCTCATCCGTCCGATTAGTTACTTGATGGACGTACCAGATTAAATAAGAACCTCTATAAATTGGTCATCTCCCCACCCATTAGAGTTACCGTATTTTTTTATTCCCTCTTCCATCACTAAAGTCGGTGGTAACGAAAGCTAGGGCAAGGGGCAAGAAACCAATTTACCGATTAATGCTCCCGCTTCAAGATAATGGATTTCGCTTCATGTATGTTTTCTATGACGATTATATGTAAGATTATCATGTTCAAGATCTTGGTGTAAAATAAGTTCATGCTAACATATAATGCCTAATTTTTACAAGTTAGCTCGTATTGAGATAATAAATAATATACTAGATCCCTTTATATATTTAATTAACAAAACTATCCTCTGCAAATAGAAAAGGTTATGTACTGATAATACTTTCTCAAATAATTATCAAACGCAAGCTAAATCGGCTAATAAGACTTACAAATTCAGGAAGGTGGGGCCCACTTGTCAAAGGGGGCAAAAGTCACATTCCCAACAGAAAAAATTGCCGCAGAAATTGCACCAGAATTAGAAGTGAGAGAGAAATGAAGATGGCATGGGAATGGAGATAGGACAAGTGTTACCTCATACTGCAACCTGAAACTCAGACTTGAGCTGAGGTACACTAAGGCTTTTGAGGCATGAAAGACAATTTTTTTACTAATTATTATTACTATGCTAAAAGGGATATTGAAAAAGAAATTAATCAAAGCAGATTGTTATGTTTTGATGATATTGATTGAGCTTAAATGAAGAAACATTGTCCGTAGAGATTCATATATTGAGGGGCAGAGTTACGTCATATACCCTACATTTATATTATAAAGCTCATTAAATATATACAAACATTAAATTTAGAACTTAGTTATTATTTAAAGTCGTGGTTGTAGAATTTAGAACCTATAAATAAAGTGCAAATCTTGATGAATCCGTCTATGATATAGTCAACCCAACTTATTTGGGTTGAGAGGTAGTTATTTTTGTTATTGGTATTGTAGATGGCTATGCTTTGATAAAGCGTAATCCCAAGCTGAGATAAATTGAAGATGATTTATTAGGTTAATAATTAGTGTAAAAAAACGAACAAGCATTCCGATCCAGTGTTTGTGCACAAAACAAACAATATATCTTTACCTTTTGTAATTAAGAGCAATATTTTTTCTTTTTATACCATATTTGCGAAGTCATTTTTAAGCGTTATGGCATGAAAGTGAAGACATATGCTAGTAGTAGAGTAACACGGAGAGTGAAATACAAGGTTAGCATTTTTTTTAATATACTACATCAGTAAGAAGAAAAAAATGGTCTTTTTTTTTTTGCTTATGAAAAAAATATTCTGACATGTTAATTTGAACCAGTTATATAGAAAAACGTAAAAAATAATTGTATATAATTTACACGATTAAATAACGCATGCAAGTTTATCCTATTATCTTTATTTGGTGTAAAACAAGTATATTATTTTCAAATGATTTATTTGGAAAAGTATCATTTTCTGAAACACACTCCATTCGGAAATAGCTTTTTGGATCTTTTTTCCTAAAAGTTTTCGGAATATTTATTGAGTGAAAAAATAAATTTCTTCGGAAAACACCCTAATTTCACTTCTTCAAGAAAAAAGGTATTTTAAAAGAACTTAAACTTCTTGAAAAAAAATTATAATTAAACAAACACACTTCGACAGAATATTCTTTTTACAAGACCTGAAAAATATTTTCGTCAAATAATAATGCATGTCATTTATGTGATTTTTTTGAATTGAAAAATGTATTTTTTTTAGTTTTTCATCTGGTGTTCGGTACCTGTATATTAGAGCCTGACTAAATGCGATTTCACACCGAGAAGTTCAACATTATAGGGTAAAGTCCTCCCTAATAAATGCAATTTCGTTCGAACCTGAGATATCTGGTTAAAGATGAAAATTAGTTACTGCTCCGTTATAATACTTGTTTGCCATTGAGAAACTTTCTTTAAAGAGTAGGTAATAGAGGCAAAAGTTTATACTTTTTTAGTGTGCAATTGAGAGAGTACAAAAGCATTGGGAATTTGGGAAATGTAAAGAGAAAAAGCAACAGAAACTATATAGCAAAAGAACCGACAAGCCGACAAGTAGCGGTTTACAAGCCGCCGTTGACCGTCAGCTGATGTATACTCTATAGTTTTATTAAGTCAGTCAAATATGGCTTTTTCTTATTTTTTGTTTCTGCAGAGAGGGCCATAGCGTGAGTTTAAAAAGCAGTGATTTTTTTTTATTTATTTTTTTGTTATCTCATCGTATCTGCATGTTAACCTACTTTTTCTTTTTTATTACTTTTCATGATCTCTACTTCTAACCCCCTAACTATTTTACTTTTGATTTCAAGTCTATATGGAGTATTGATTTTAGGTTTAGCCCATACTTTTACTGCTCTCACTTTCACCTTTTTCAGTACTTTTCTTCCATTTCATTTTCATGCTTACGACTTAACTTGAGCATGATCACGTGATGATTATAAAATGTAGTAATTAGAACATAATCCAAATTATTAGTTTGCGGTTTACCATCCATCAAACAGTACAAAGCGCATCTGAATTTTCATTAAGAAAAGTCAAAATATACAGAAATAAACAAACAAAAAAGTTGAATAGGGTACATTATATACCATATTGAGACTTATATTGTATTTGTATTTATTCCCTTTATAATTAGTGTCAATTCGGGGCAATTTTGTACTTACACTTGGTAGTTAGATATGTGGTCCCGCTCGTGTATATAATCTTACACATTGAGTTAGTTGAATACACATAAATCATTTCACAAGTCTTCAGTTATCTTCTAGAATGTACATTCCATTTCCTCTCTCACCAGCTCACACATGTCAATGGCAGATGCCTTCACCATGAGAACACACGAATTCAACATGGTATCAGAGCTCGCATTTCAGTTGTGAGTTCGTCTACCTCGTCTCCTTCATCTCATTGTTATTGTTTCTCTTTGCTCAAACTCAAATCTCGGAATCGAGGATTTAGGGTTCCGAGATTCACAAATTAATCAGGTGTTTTTCTCTCATTTTCTTCATAATTGATTAATATTCTCTACTTATTTGAATTGAATCATGGTCGGAGATAAGGATACCTCAGATACAACTAACCCTAGCCGGAGCACAACTAATCCGCTGTACATGCAACCGTCTGAGAGTGCTGGAACAATGTAAGTACCGGTAGCCCTCGACGGAGTTGGTTATAGATCCTAGAGGAGAGGCGTTCTTAGAGCTCTTTCAGCGAAGAATAAAGTTGGATTCATCACCGAAAAATGTAAGAAGCTGGGCTCTAATGATGTGACCTTCGACCTGTGGGCTCGATGTGACGACATGATGACGTCTTGAATTCTTAATTCACTCTCAAAGGATTTAGCAGACAGTCTACAGTACGTCAATGATACCAAAGAGTTATGGCAAGAGTTGGAGGACTGATACGATCAAATCAATGGGGTAAAACTTTTATCAGCTTCAAAAGAAAATAAATGACCTTAGACAAGGTGCTTTGGACATCACATGATATTACACAAAAATAAAGAGATTTTGGGAGGAATTAAACACTTTAAATACCTGCAATGTAGTTGTCAATGCACTTGTGGAGCCAAAGTAAACATGCATAAAGCTGAACAGGATCGCAGTTCAGTTTCTAATGGGACTTAATGAAGTTTGTACAGTTGTGAGGGGTATCATCTTAATGATGAACCCATTGCCTAGCATTGCACAAGCCTTCTCCATTCTAATTCAAAGTAAAGAGGCCAGGCCAAACAACCAATTGGCCATAGAGCCTGCATCAGTCAATGCTAATGGACCTGGACAAAATATATTCAGAACTAACTATACTCCACATAGATGGGGCACATGGAATAACTCATTCAGAGGAAACCACGCACTCAACAAGTCAAGACTTTTTCGTGACTATTGTAAGAAGTCGGGGCACGCAAAAGAAACATGCTATAGAATAATTGAATTTCCATAAGACTTCAAGTTTACTAAAGGCAGAAATGCAGGGTCTACTGCAAATGTTCATGGAGGTTGTGAAGAGTCATTTGGTGAAAGAATTGAAGGATCAGAGAACAAGAATTCAAAGTAAGGTGTGCCAGGTCTAACAAATGAACAATACGAAAAATTGTTGAATTTGCTGGAGACTTTCCAAGCTAGAAATACAGGGGAGAATCCAAACAATATTGCATGTGGAGCTGCAAACTTTGCATGTATTCTAGCTTGCTCCCCTTATAAAGAGATTGCAGAAATAACTATGTGTAAATGTTCTAAATCTATTACTGACTTCTAGATACTAGATATTGGAGCCTCAAAACCAACTGACTTATAGAAAAAAAAATTTAACCAACATCAAAACTTTATTTTACCTATTTTTAGTTACCTTACCTAATGGATACAGAGTAAAGTGATAGAAAGAGGAGATACATTCTTTAATTCCAGTCTAACTTTGTTTAGAGTATTATATGTGCCTAGCTTCAAAATTAATCTTATCTAAATTAGCTCATTAACTTTGCATCTCAATTGTATGGTTAACTTCAATAGATATCTATCTCTGTTTAATGCAGGTCCCTTCAATAAAGAGGCCTCTAGAAATTGGTAAGGCAAGAAGTGACATATACTTCCTCTGCTCAATATGTCTCAGTCATGAGTCTAAGTCAAATTTCATTATGCTTTCAACTTTGATCTTTTCAAGTACTTTAGTTCATGTCTTCCTACATTTGTTGATGCTAAAAGTAGAGTTAGGAGTCATCTTCCTCATTCATCTACATTTGTAAATAAATCATCATGTCCATCCAACAATATATATATGCTCCATTCAATCAATAAGGCTAACTCTTATGCTGTTAATTTCATTTGAATGTCTTCTGTTATGTGTCATGGAAATGTTGTTGATCACTTGTGGCACAACAGAGACTAGGATATGTACCTTTTGTAAAGATGAGTGGAATTTCCATAATACCAGTCACGTTTGCTCCCAGACAGCCCTTCTTTTGCCTAATCTGCCCAATGATCACCAGACAAACCAGACTTCCATTTACCCATAGTACCAGACTTCGTTTCAAATGTATTAACTTTTTCTTGAAAGCTCTTTGGCGGACAATCTTGGTACTTTAGTTTAAGTAATGTGCTCTCCTAATTTCCTTATTTTTCGTAGAGATAATATTACAAGAATGCTTGCATCTTGTGTTGTGTAGCATTATAAGTATAAAAATATAAGTGCAACATCTATGCTAATATAGAAAAGCTAAGCTGTGCATTCTTGGTAATAGAAAGCCATATTTTGCTTTCAATGGTCTCTTATGTACGATGATATGCATTTTTAGGTTAATGTCATTAGGTGATGTATTCATCTGGTGTAGAGTTTTTTTTCTTGCCTAATTCTTTGATTTTAGGCAAGTTCTATTGAACTTGACAAGCTTCTGTTTTGGGACGCATATAAGTGAATGAAGTTCTTATTGTAGAGATGTAGACCTTCTGGCTCCTTTGTTCACCTTCTGTAGCTAATTTCAATGTATTTAAATTAAAGTCAATGGAGCCCAATTGAATTATCTGATAAAAAATCTATATCCCACTCAGTAAAGCACTTTAGTGTTGTTTATCTATCTGCCATCTCATTGTTTATCCGAAAGTTCCTTTATGTTTTTATGAATTCCAATATATATCCTATGATGCTTGTTTGTGGAACTAAGTTATGTTTTCTTTTTTAAGCTAAAAATAAGAGTAATTTAATAAAAGTTTCTTTCTTTGATAACCTTCAGACATATTGAGAATGAATATGAGCCTCATGGACCTGAAACTTGGGCACCAACTAAAGCTTAACGGGCAGCTGAAGTGACTTTGGATCTTGGCACGGGTAAAAGCCACCTTACCATGGATATATTAATATTTCATGCCTTTTACTTCATCCCATTGAAAAATATGTACGTACTAGGGATGCTTTTAAAGCGCCACAATTCCTACCAAAATAATATTAGGGTAGTTTTTGAAACCGCCATAATGACATTTAAAAACCCCGACATATTATAATGTGGTTAATACAGCCTTCTGTGTTGCTTATGATCTCTTCGTATTTGTATAAAAAATTGCAAATCAGTACTTTTTATATATGATGATTTGTACCGCGTAATTTTTCAAATCAAGTGACTACTTTAAGCCCCAATATGTTAAAACAATATAGAAGATTAAATAAGCAAACTATTCATCATATAAAATACAAGTATAACAAAATTATATCATCAAAATATTAATGATTCAAAGAGTATTTCAAGTAACATCCAAAAAGTCACAGTTGATCCTAAAATCACTAATTTACACTTGGACGATCATCATTATTACTTTCATCCGAAGAGATCTTCTTGGTTCAACTAGTGACGGTGCACCACTTCCTAAATCTGATGAAGTTAATCTTGTGACGCCATAATAATTTTGATTTTTTGTAGTGTTTGTTAATTTCCTGTGTGAAGTTTTGATCTTAAAGTTTACGAATTTCAAACTTGAAAATAAATTATACTATTACTAACCTCAAGCATACATAGTTCGAAATGAAAGTTTGAGTTTACTTCTCATATATCAACAAGTAAAGTCAAAAGATTCTTTTTTTTATTTTCCAAAGCTTCATAAGATCGAATCTACCAATGAATGAACGTGAAACTCGATCCGTATATTTCTATGATTCGATATCTCTCGCAAAGAGAAGAAGATGTGATGCTCCCCTTCCCTCTTTTTTGTTTCGTTTCGCTAATCTTTCCCTCTAAATGCATCGACAGGCATTGGAGGAAAAAATCTAAGGGAAAACACTTGATTTTATATATGTTATATCTAGAATGATAAAAAAAGAAATTCAAATATAGAATGTCTTATATATACTCATTGTTAACACCAAAATTTGGTTCTCAAAAATAATACTGGAAAATGACTTTCGTCGTCTCACATATATGGGCCAATGATCATAACATATCATGGCGGGCTTGCGGCGCTGGTTTTGGGCCCTTCTTGAGGAAGATTTCCGGGTTCTTTGACATCGACTTGGTTGCTTGGAAGAAGCTAATAGCCCCTTTTCTGAATTTTATTATATTTTAAGATATGTATGGATATATATAAAAGTAGCTGCTTAAAATTTCTTAAAATATTATCCAACTCATTTTAAGATATTTTAATATATATATTTAAAGATACACACTAAATTTTGGGGAAAATTCAAAAATAGCTACAGTTTCAAAAGTAATCGAAATTTAGCCATTTTTCATGTAGAGATAAATTTGAACGAAAACACTGTTCAAAATCCGGAAAAATACTCCAGTATAATATACTGAAATTCCAGCATAATTATACTGGAATTCCAGTATAATATACTGGTCCAGCATAATATACTGGAGATTAGAGCACTATATTATACTGGAACTTTCCGCGTGTTGGAGTTCCATCATAATATGCTGGAAGTTCATACACAGGTGCACTGATCTCCAGTATATTATGCTGGAACTTTCTGTGTTGCAGCAAAATTGTGGCTATTTTTCAATGACTTTGCAAACACTGGCTATTTTTGAATGGCTAGTCCGAAAACTAGCTAGCCCGTGGTATTTTTACCTAAAGTTTTGTAGGGAAAACAACTCAAACTGTTGGCCATAAACAATTTCAATCAAAACTAGTCTAAAAATAAAATATTTATCAGGCCCAAATGTCATTTTAATCCAAAAAAATTCAATTAATATCAGTTTTAAAGCATATAGTGAGCTCAGGTGAGTTTCAGATAATAGCACACCTTAATTCAATTTGAAATCACTATCAACCGTCAGTTTGTTGGATCAGATAGAAAGATTAAACTTGCAACGCCATGGACAACTATTGAAGCTTGTTTAAGCTTGAATTCAAAATTTTGAATTTTCGAAATTGAATTTTATTTCGAGTGGGTGTTGTTGGAATGAATTAGGTATATCTTACGGAGTGTGAACCTCAATTTTTGGATAATTTTGTGGAGATTTGTGGTGGTTTGAATTGAAATTTGAGCAAAATTCGAAGTACACAAGATGAACATAGAAGAAGATGATAAGTGTATCTCACTGTGTATCTCAGTTTATCTTTTGTGTATCAAA
Source organism: Nicotiana tabacum (assembly GCF_000715075.1). Lineage (NCBI taxonomy): Eukaryota > Viridiplantae > Streptophyta > Magnoliopsida > Solanales > Solanaceae > Nicotiana > Nicotiana tabacum. The sequence continues at coordinate 26,991,653 of NC_134084.1, forward strand.
TATGTATTCTTATGTATCTCCTGTATATCCATGTATACATGTATGAGAGATATATGATTGATTCATATGTCATAGTGAAATTTTTAAACTTGATTTCAACTACGAATTTTGATTCAAAATTAGTCCAAATCACCTCCAATCTTTCTCAAACTTCGTATTTTGATTCATCTAGATGTTTCAATGAATTTCAACCATACCCATTGAAAAAGGTCACTTTTTGCTTAGGTTTTAGAATCTTAATATTTTTTTTTTTGTGTTTCAGCTTTGCTACCTCATCCATGAAAAATTCTTTCCGTCTTGCATCTAATATTGTTGATTACGCTTAAAAATGGAAGGAGATCCTTGCGTGTGATTCTTGGAGAGAGAGAATTCTTATTTATCCGAATTTTCAATTTTAGTATGCGCTTGACTATTTTTGACAAGTATGTAACTAATGGCTAGAAGTTGGTAACTTTGGGCTTATTTTGGACATTTTCGTAAGATACCCATTTTTGTAAAGTGATGCAATTTGACAATACCTAGAGTGCATCATCGAACGTTTATAAAAGGGAATGACCCGCTATGTCCATTTATAAGTATTTTATTACAAAAATTGACCAATTTATAAAATATCACTAATATTAGCCAAATAGTATCAATATTAGCCAATTAGCTATTTGTAGTCAAAAAAGGTTAAATTTTTGGTTTCTTTTGAGTGGCCATTATTAGGATAGATTGGGTATATCGTAAGGACCTTGAATCTCAATATTGGGATGATTTTGTAGAATTTTGAAGTGGTTGGAATTGAAAATTTGAGGTGGAAGATGAACATGAAAAAAAATAATGTGTGGATCATATTGTATATAACATATGTATCATATTTGTATCAAATATGTATACCTACGTGTGAGATGTATGCGTGATACATGTGTCGCAGAAGAATTTTTTGACATCGATTTTAACTATGAATTTTGATACCAAACAAGTTCAAATCACCTCCAATCTTTCTCAAATTTTGTATATTGACTCATCTATATGTTTTAAATGAATTTCAACCATACCCATTGAAAAAGGCCTTTTTTTGCTTAGATTTTAGAATTTTGTATGTTGTTTTTTATCATCACCTTATTTACTACCTCATCAGTAAAATTTCTTTTCTATTTTGCATCTAATATTGCTAATCACATTTAAAAATATGGAAGGAGATCTTTGCATGTGATTTTTGGAGAGAAATAAACTTTATTTATTTGGGTTTTTAATTTTTATGTGTGCTTGGCTAGTTTTAACAAATCTATAATTAGTGGCTAGAGGTTGGTAAGTTGGGACTTATTTTGACATTTTTTTAAAATTCTTGTATAAAGGTCTATACAACAAATTGAAAATTACCCAACATTTCGAAGCTCACTAGATTCCTCTACGACAATCAAATATCGAATTATCATAAATTCTTCGTGACACTGTTTCTTCAATTTTATATATAATAAGAATATTTGAATATAAATATTAAAAAAATAACTTCGTAAAGTCGTTTATTCATTTGTTTATATCTTTAAATATTATCACGCTTACGAAAAATTTTACTTGTAGAATAGAATGCTAAAGTCAAATAATCAATTCCGCATATATTTATTCATTATAACTTATAAGCAGAGATAGAGAGACGTAAACCATGGGTATAAGTTGTGCCGTGTGCCGAATGGCACTTTAAAAGAAAGGAAAAAAATTCTTCACTCATGTTTGTTCATTTAGACTTTTGAAATGGAATTAAGGCTATCCACAAGAGGAGCCATGAAAAAATAAATTTCAAGTTAAAGATTTCCACAACATGGGCCCCATGGAAATTGTTGTGTGGTCTAGTTTTATGAATGCTTCAAAGGGATGTGAGCTTTGGCAAAAGTTGTGGGAGTGAAAAATATAGTGATGTTGGTGAGAGGGAAAGGAGAAAACAGAGTTTGAGAATGATTAATTTCAAATTAATCATTTTAGTAGATTTTTACATAATACAACTATATTTCGTATCGAAAATTCTGAATACAGATAAAATCCATAGTCAAAGGCTAGACGCGCCTTTCGAACATAGGATATCCTTCTCTAGTTGAATATAACATAGCCTAACATTTTCTCTGGTTGGTATGACTAGAGACGGAGCCAAGATTCGAAATATATGAGGTTTGAAATTACCATAGAGCCTCTTGTCTTTGTTACTGGTTTGTAATTAAATATTTATATAAATTTATTAAATTTTAATATAAATACACAATCTAAACAAAAGTTATGTCCGAATCCATATGTCACATTCTAACTCCATCCCTAAGTATGACATGGCAACTTATCAAAAAATATTTTCTTAAAAAAAATCATAAGTATTTTACTTTTAGTTGTTTAAAGCAATTGATTTTTTTTCTAATGTAAAATATTTTATACTAGATGGTGAAAATACATTGTGAGGTGCAAGTCCTTTTGCTTTATAATTATTTTAACTATTTTTCACTTGCTTCGATTCATATATAAGTTGCTTTGACAAGAGGGGTTGCTCTGCAACCTTCACTTTCATCCAAGAGGTTGTGAGTCCGAGTCACCCCAAGAGTAAGGTTGGGAGTTCGTGGAGAGAAGGATGCCGAGGGTCTATTTGGAAATAGCCTCTCTACCCTAGGGTAGGGATAAGGTCTGCGTACACACTATCCTTCCCAAACCCCACTAGTGAAATTATACTGGATTATTTTTGTTGTATGTCTTATGTATACAGTGAAATATACGGTGTCAAAAACGTTAATTCGAACCTTGCCTTGGCTCAGAGTAAAGAGGGAATAGTTTGAATAGGAATGTTTGAACTCCTAGTCAAGCAAGGCATAAGATAATTTGCCAAACCAACATCGTGGTGCCTATTTCAACCCATAAACTGATTTTCAAAGTAAATAAACTTTCCCTGGACTTATAACTTGAAATTCAAGAGGCAATTTCCTATATACCTCTTTTTGAAGGTCCCCGTGCAAGAAAGTAGTAAAAATAGCACGGTATAGCCAGTTTTCGGACTGGTCATTCAAAAATAGCCAGCGTTTACCAAGTCAATAAAAAATAGCCACTATTTTGCTGCAGTAGAGACCGGTCCAGCAAAATATACTGGAGTTCGGTGTACCTGTGTATGAACTCCAGCATATTATGCTGGACCGGTATACTTTGCTGACTCCAGTATAATATACACTACTAGAAATCCGGTAAAAAAGCGACCAACTATAGGCCTAAAAGCGACCAAAAAGCGACCAAACATATCTGGTCGCAATATTGCTGGTCCCTTTATTTTAGAGACCAAAGTTGGTCGCTAATTAGTGACCAACTTTAGTCTCTAAGGTAAAAGGACCAAATATTCCGGGTAAAGACTATAGCGACCAACTTTGGTCACTTTATTATTTTAATAATATAATTTTGGCGACCAAAGTTGGTCTCTAAATGTAAATACGTTTTTTTATTTATTATTAATCATAAAAAAGCGACCAACTTTGGTCTCTAATCCAAATATTATATTTTAAAATCTGAAAAATAGAGACCAAGGTTGGTCGCTTTTTTATTAATTTTTTAATTTTTTTTTAAAAATAAGCGACCAACTTTGGTCGCTAATTTCAAGAATTTAATTTTTTTAAAATATAAGCGACCAAAGTTGGTCGCTATATTTCCAGAAATTATTTTTTTAAATGGAATAGCGACCAAGGATGGTCGCTTTTTGAGCATTCTGGGTAAAAAGCGACCAACTTTGGTCGCTATTGCCCAGAAAATTATTTTTTAATAGAAAAGCGACCAAAAAGAGACCAAAGTTGGTCGATTTTCTGGGTATTATTTTGGCAGAAACTGTCTGTTTTGACAGCTACACTACCTGGCAGTCATACCAAATCCCTATTACAAGCAACAACAACAACAATACCAACAACAACACAACAACAACAACAACAACAACAACACAAAAATAATATTAAAACCAACAAAGTTTAAAGTTCAATAGAACTACCACATTAAGTTAACCAAACTAAGTTAACTCTTATTACAAGCCCATTCGAAAACCGATTCTATTTGTCTAGTTCAAAGTGTAGAAAAGCCAATGAGTATTGTCTAATAAAGTCATCAACCCCTTCTACAAAATCCTCCCGCAATCCTAATTTTCAATTCATATCCACAAAAGTCCAATTCATATCCATAAAAGTTCAATTCATATCCTAAAATTTCAATTTATAAACTAAAATTCTAATACATAAACTAAAAGTTCAGTTCATATCCTAAAGGTTCAATTCATATCCTAAAGGTTCAACTCATATCCACAAAAGATCAATTCATATCCTAAAATTTCAATTTATAAACTAAAATTCCAATACATAAACTAAAAGTCCAATGAATATCCTAAAGGCTCAATTCATATCCTAAAAGTTCAATTCATACACAAAAATTTCAATTCATATCCTAAAGGTTCAACTCATATCCACAAAAGTTCAATTCATATCCTAAAACTTCAATTTATAAACTAAAATTCCAATACATAATCCAAAATTTTCACTTCATATCCTAAAGGTTCAATTCATATCCTAAAGGTTCAACTCATACCCACAAAAGTTCAATTCATATTCTAAAATTTCAATTTATAAACTAAAATTTCAATACATAAACTAAAAGTCCAATTCATATCCTAAATGTTCAACTCATATCCACAAAAGTTCAATTCATATCCTAAAACTTCAATTAATAAACTAAAATTCCAATACATAATCCAAAAATTTCAATTCATATCCTGAAAGTTCAATTCATACACAAAAATTTCAATTCATATCTAAAAATTTCAACTCATACACAAAAAGTTCAATTCATATCCTAAAGGTTCAATTCATATCCTAAAAGTTCAATTCATATACAAAAATTTCAATTCATATCCTAAAGGTTCAACTCATAACTACAAAAGTTCAATTCATATCCTAAAATTTCAATTTATAAACTAAAATTTCAATACATAAACTAAAAGTCCAATTCATATCCTAAAGGTTCAATTCATATCCTAAAGGTTCAACTCATATCCACAAAAGTTCAATTCATATCCTAAAATTTCAATTTATAAACAAAAATTCCAATACAAAAACTAAAAGTCCAATTCATATCCTAAAGGCTCAATTCATATCCTAAAAGTTCAATTCATACACAAAAATTTCAATTCATATCTAAAAATTTCAACTCATACACAAAACGTTCAATTCGTATCCTAAATGTTCAATTCATATCCTAAAATTTCAATTCATATCCTAAAGGTTCAACTCATAACTACAAAAGTTCAATTCATATCCTAAAATTTCAATTTACAAACTAAAATTCCAATACATAAACTAAAAGTCCAATTCATATCCTAAAGGTTCAATTCATATCCTAAAGGTGCAACTCATATCCACAAAAGTTCAATTCATATCCTAAAATTTCAATTTATAAACTAAAATTCCAATACATAAACTAAAAGTCCAATTCATATCCTAAAGGCTCAATTCATATCCTAAAAGTTCAATTCATACACAAAAATTTCAATTTATATGCTAAAGGTTCAACTCATATCCACAAAAGTTCAATTCATATCCTAAAACTTCAATTTATAAACTTTTTTTTGGAAATAGGGATTCATTCATAAAAGGTTAGAGGGGCATTACATCGCTGTTAGTAATAGCAGGGTTAATACTAAGGTTCCCAAGTACTGCTAATATATTACATATAGAGCTTGATACTAGTCTAGTAGTTAAAACTTCATTTTTGTCATCTTGGATTGCCTTCTTTGCTGCGTCCGGAGGTGAGTGCAAAATAGTAGTTGTAGAGCTTAGGTGATGCTTGGAACCCCATTTACACAACAAGTGTGCTACCTTGTTGCCTTCGCGGAAACTATGCCGGATCACTGGATTCCCCAGTTTCTTCAACAAGTACCTACATTCTAAGATAGTGTTAGTATAGGCGGGGGATATATTGTGTTGAAGCAGTTTAAGTATATTTGTTGAATCAGTGTCAATCTCCAGTGATGCTAGTCATTGTTCATATGCCAAATTCAAACCTTCCTGGAGTGCTTGCAATTCTGCATGTGTGGAGTTATGGGCTTTGATCCTGTTGAAGAAGCCTATAATCCAGTCTCCACCAATGTTTCTAATTACACCCCCAATGCCTCCCGTGTTATGTTTATCCATGGAGGCATCAATATTTAGTTTGTACTTGTGAGATGGTGGTGGGTACCACTTGATGTGTACCGGAGTTTTGTGTGTTGTGCCTTTGTGTTGGATGCTAATAACTTAAATTCAATGGCTCGTGTATTAACCATGTGATAGTTTATGGTGTTTGAAGAATTATGAAAGCAGTTATTGTTTCTATTTAGCCAGAGGTGCCATATTGCAAAAAGGAAATACATCCTCCCAGGTTATGAAGCTATGGTTAACCGGTATTTGGAGGTTTTTAATAGCTAAAAACCAGTATTTGTTGCGAGGGATGCTGTTAGTGTTCATGCCTACAATCTCCCAAAATATCTGGGCTACGGAACATTCTAGGAAGATGTGAGTTATGGTTTCTTCTGCTCTCTTACAAATTGCGCAAGTATTCTCCATTGTAACTCCGATTTGCTGAAGGTAGGAGTTTATGGGCAGCCTATTTTTAAAACACTGTCATAGGAAAATTTTAATTTTATTTAGGGTGTGTAGTTTCCCGGTCCAATCATAGTCAGTTATTTTTGGGATGTGTTGGTGCAGTAATTTGTAGACTGAGTGGGTGGTAAAGGTGCCATTTGTGTTTGGCATCTACAGTGGTGTGTCCACTGCATGAGGGTTTTGTGTGAGGGGGCTGAGAGTGATGTCTGAGGTAATATTGGTGGGTAGTTCAAATGATATTTTTAACCAGTCCCACTGGTGATTTACCCAGACTTGATCAAGAGTCAGGTTGCTCTCATTTTTGGTTAGAGGACCATGAATGATAGAGCGAATGTTCGTTTTGTTTGGGGACCAGCAACCGTAGTAGAAGTTTATGGATTTTCTATTTCCAATATCCCAAGCAAGTCCCTTGATGATGGTTTCCCACCCTTTCATGACATTTTGCCAAATGAAGGAGGTGGCCTTGATATTGGTCCTGTTACAGTTGTTCTGGATTAGAGTATCTGCCCACAGTGTGGATGGGTTGGTGAATAGTCTCCAAGCCAGACCTGCTAGGATGTCTTGGTTTTTATGCCATGCTTTTGGTATCCCTAGGCCACCTAGGTCCTTTTGAAGGGTTACAACATCCCACGAAACGTAATGGATCTTTCTTTTAGTAGCGGTTGTCCTCCAAATAAAATACTGCTGGATTTTGTCAATTTGGTGAAGGGTTTTCTTTGGGAGGGATATATATTGCATGTTGTGGTTAGGGATAGCATTGAGGGATGCTTTTGCAAGGGTTGCTGGTCCTGCAAGTGTCAGAAAGTTTGTTTTCCAGCTAGAGAGCTTATTTCTCAAGTTATCAATTACAGATTGAAAATCCAATGGTTTGGGCCTATTATTGATAATTGGGAAGCCCAAATATTTTTCAAACTGGGTGGTCTGTTTAAGGTTGAAAAGGATGATTGTGTAGTCTTTTAGGGTAGTGGAGCAATTGCCGGAGAATAGAATTTTTGATTTATTGTTATTGATTTTGTAGCCTGAGAGGGAGCAAAAAATTGTTAGAGAAGGATGAATAGAATTGATTATTTTCCTATTTGCTTGGGCCATGAATGTTAAGTCGTCTGCATAAAAGATATGTGATAGTAGGGTTCCTTTTGGTTCAATTTTGATTGGGTTCCATAGGGAAATATCGACTTGGTAATGTATGTAAACTGATAGCAATTCCATGGTAAGGATGAACAGATAGGGGGATAGTGGATCCCCTTGTCTGATCCCTTTCGATGGTTTAAAGTAATTTGTTTGCCCCCCATTGACTAAGACAGCTATTTGACTAGTGGTTATGTAGTTCATGATCAGGGATGTGATTTTTGGTGGGAATTTAAAGAAAATGAGGGCCTTGTACACAAAAGACCATTCTAACCAATCAAAAGCTTTTTCAAGGTCTATTTTAATAATTAATTGACCATTTCTTCCTGTCTTTTTTTTTGAATTGGTTGATCATTTCTTGTATAATAATTCCATTATCACAAGCCCTCCTACCTTTTAAGAAACTTGCTTGACAAGGACTGATTAGTTTAAGAAGAACAGTCTTGATCCTATTGACAATTATTTTGGTGATTATTTTGTAAGTGATGTTGCAAAGGCCTATTGGTCTGAAATTATTGAGATTGTTTGCATGTTTAAATTTGGGAGTGAGGCAGAGGAGAGTTTGGTTTATTTCCCTGGGGATTCTGGATAGGGAGAAAGCTTCTTTACATAGTCGTATGACAGAAGGACCCACAATATTCCAGTGACATTAATAGAATATTGGGTGCATGCCATCCGGCCCCGGGGCCTTGTATGGCTTGAAGGAGTATACTGCAGAAATGATTTCATGAGTGGTTAGAGGTCTATCTAAGGATGAGAGATTTATATTGGAGAAACTTTTGTGGACACTATTGATAGGATTTCATTCTGACAGTGTATGATTGGTGGTAAATATGTCTTTGAAGTAGAGGTGTGTATGTTCAATGATTTTTTGGCGATCCGTAATCCAGTTATCTGAATTATCTTTGAAAAAGGAGATACTGTTACGCCTTCGCCTGTTAAGGACAGATATGTGAAAAAATTTTGTATTTCCAAAGCTCTTATCAATTTATAAACTAAACCCTCGATTCTAACTAAACTATCAAGACAATACAAAGTATAATTTAAATCTAACTAAACTAAATTCAACACTAATTAAACTAATTAGTTAATAAAATTAATTAACAAAGCTAACTAAAACAAGACATAAACCTTAATCCTCAATAAAAATAATGTTCAAAGAATTTAAACACTAATTCATATCCTTAAACTACAATATTGAAATAATTGAAACAAAAACTAGAAATAACAAAGATTCAAGGTTATAATTCAAACCTAGGTTTTTTTAGGTGGAGAAGGAGAGAACATGGCAGGGGCAGCGGCGGCAGCGACGGCTCCGGCGGTGGCTCAGGCGGACATAATGGTGGCGCGGGGTGGGGGAGATTGATTTGTGTGAGGAAAATAGAGAAGGGGAGGGGAATGTGTTGAGAGAGAATTTGAGAAAATTTTGGGAAGAAAATAAGAGAATGGGAGGGGGAAACCCGTTTTTGAGTCTGGATTTACAAAAAAGCGACCAACGTTGGTCGCTATTTTGGTAGATAATTAAGTTTTGATTGTTTGACCAAAATAGCGACCAAAGTTGGTCCCTATTTCTAAAAAAAATAACTTTTTTTTTCTATTTTGGTTTTTAAATATTATAAGCTATAAAAAAAATCTTATTAGCTATAAATATTTATTTTATTTAACTACAATTAGTATAAATAATTAAAAACTATAAGAATAATCTTTAACAAAAATTATATTAACTAAGTAATTACTTTTAATAGATTATAATAGGTTATAAGTCGATGAATCAATTATAACAGATTAATTGATATAACTCGAGACGTTTTGTTTTTAATATTCAATGATGCATCTGAGTAAGTTATAAGTCGATGAATCAATTTTCAAGTGTATCAATACAATTTAAAATTATGTACCTATATAGTATAGTATAGTGTGTGTGTGTGTGTATATATATATATATATATATATATATATATATATATATATATATATATATATATATATATATATATATTCGATATAATATTAGCTAATGCACTAATACTTAGTGTAATGTCAATCTATAAGTTAATTACAACTAATACACTTACTAATTACTATAAGCGACAGAATATAAATATATATATATATATATATATATATATATATATATATATATATATATATATATATATATATGTGTGTGTGTGTGTGTGTGTGTGTGTGTGTGTGTGTGTGTGTGTGTGTTTAAAAATAAAACGTCTCGACTTATATCAATTAATCTATTATAATTGATTCACCGACTTATAACCTAGTGATGAATGAATGTAATTCATTAACTCTGTTACAATACAAAAAATGAATACAATATCATGTACTATAACATATTATATATGTAGTTAAAGTAGCACGAAGCGTATGTGTTATATATATACACACACAGACATATACTATAACAAGTTATATAAACGTTATAGTATTACAGTGAAGTGTTTGTATGTGTGTATAGACACTTCACTGTAATACTATAACGTTTATATAACTTGTTATAGTATATGTTAGTGTGTGTATATATATAACACACACACTTCGTGCTACTTTAACTACATATATAGCATGTTATAGTACATGATACTGTATTCATTATTTGTATTGTAACAGAGTTAATGAATTACATTCATTCATCACTAGGTTATAAGTCGATGAATCAATTATAACATATTAATTGATATAAGTCGAGACGTTTTATTTTTAATATTCAAAGATGCGTTGTACTACTTTAACTACATATATAGCATGTTAGAGTATATTTTAGTGTATTCATCCTTTGTATTATAAAAGTGTTAACGAATTACATTTATATTATTTAGATAGTAAATACAAAAGTGATTTTTAATTTTGACCAATGTTGACCTGAAAAGAGACCAACTTTGGTCGCTAATTATCCAGAAATTCAAATTAGCGACCAAAGTTGGTCGCTAAATATCTAGAAAATTAAACCAAAGTTGGTCGCTAAATTTAAATCAGATTTATTTATATTTTATATAATATTTAAATTAATAATATAATTGTTAAACGTTAGAACTGGGTCCCAGATTAGCGATCAAAGTTGGTCTCTATCTGCTTCCCCTGTCGTAAGCGATCATCACAGGTCGCTAACTTTGAATTATATTTATTTATATTTTATAAATTTTTTAAATAATAATATAATTATTAAAATTTTATAACTGGGTCCCAGATTAGCAACCAAAGTTGGTCTCTATCTGCTTCCCCTTTCGTGAGCGACCAACTTTGGTCGCTAATTTTGAATTATATTTATTTATACTTTATAATTTTTTTTAAATAATAATATTATTATTAAAATTTTATAAGTGGGTCTCACTTTAGCGACCAAAGTTGGTCGCTAATTTCAGTATTTCTTTGACCAAGCAAGTCTAACCAGTCCGGTCAATATTTTGACCAAATTAGCGGCCAAAAAGCGACCAATCTTGGTCACTAATGTATTTAAAATAATTATTTAATTATTTTCTCAAATTTAGCGACCAACGTTGGTCGCTTTTCTTGATAGACCAATTTTGGTCGCCAAATTTTGGTCGCTTTTTTCCGGATTTTTAGTAGTGATACTGGAAACTGGTGTAGCGGTGCTCCAAAATCTAGTATATTATGCTGGACCGGCATATTTGCTGGAACTCCAGTATATTATGCTGGAGTTCTAGTGTACTTATGATGGAACTCCATCATATTATGCTGGAGTTCCAGCATACTTATCTTGGAACTCCAGTATAATATGCTGGAGTTCAAGAATACTTATGCAGGAACTCCAGCATAATATACTGGCGTATTTTTCGGGTTTTGAATAGTGTTTTCGCTCAGATTTATCTTTACATGAAAAGTGGCTAAATTTCGATTATTTTTGAAACAGGGCTATTTTTGAACGACCAATTGTAAATCTGACTATTTTTGAATTTCACCCAAGAAAGTATTATGGATGTCCATTTGATGCAATTTTCAATTCTTTGTTACTGCCATTACTAAGAAAGCTCGCACAACCACGATCTTGACCGTCGAAGCAAATGTCTCAGTGTAATCAGTTCCTTCTATATGATAATTTTCGAATATGACCAGACGGGCTTTATAGTCTAGCATACTAAATTTTGTTATATTTAAGATATGTATGGATAAAGCTAGCTGCTTAGAATCAGAGGTGGACCTACATTATAGGTAGAGTGGTCACCGGCACCCACAAACTTCGATAAATATTCCATATATGCTTGCTAATTTCTTCAAAAAATAGTTAATAACAAGAGCTCCCTTATCAATCTTAATGAACAGTGATAAATTTATATTGAATGTAACATGTGTTAACATACGAAATTGAAAGAGAAATTGACAAAATTGTATCTAGGGCTTGAAGAAATAGAGAAAACTAGAGAGAAGATATCTCATATTTTTGTAATCGAACAAAACGCCAAAAAGTCCAGAACATTATGTCTCTCTACCTATATATATGCATTGGGCCTTTTTAACTAAGCTACTCATAAATATAAAAAAAACTAGGCTAAGCCCAAATATAAAAAAGCTAACATCAGTAGCCCAGCTTCCTTCATGTAATCCCAACACCCCCCTCAAGTTGGAGGGGGGGCACACACCCAACTTGCCAATCAAAGTGCGATGTTGCAAACCTGTCAAAGGCTTAGTAAAAATGTCAACCATTTGAGAAGAAGTAGGAACATGAGATAAAGAGATGAGGCCATCAGCTAATTTGGTGCAAATAAAATGACAATCGACTTCGATGTGTTTAGTGCGCTCATGAAATACCGAATTCTTAGCTATGTGAATAGCAGCCTGGCTGTCGCACAAAACAGGAATTGGAGCATCAATAAAAAGAACCAAATCAAATAATAACCGGAACAACCAGGCTAGTTCAGCCACCACTTTACTCATAGCCCTATATTCTGCTTTAACTGAAGACAAAGAGACTATATTCTGCTTTTTAGATTTTCAGCTAAGGAGACTACTACCCAAATGAATGCAAAAACCAGTGACAGAGCATCTAGATTCATGACAAGCATCCCAATCACTATCACAACTAGCAAGCAGAGAGAAATCAGGAGAATTACTGAGAAACACTCCAAAATTAGAAGTCCCCTTTAAGTATCTTAAAACATGCAAAACAACAGCCATATGTGGGACCTGAGGTGTCTTTAAAAACTAACTCAAATGCTGGACAACAAAATATAAATTTGGACGAGTATGAGTCAAAAAATTGAGCTTTCCAACCAAACTCCTATAAGATTCAGGCTTAGGTAATAGCTCACCAACATCAGAATGCAGCTTGTGAGCAGTGTCCAAAGGACTGACCACTTCAGAAGCTTCAAGGCAATTAAACTCAAGAAGCAAATCAAAACTCCAAACTTGTGATCAAATACTTCAATGCCCAAAAATTAGTTAAGCAAACCTAAGTCTTTGATCTTAAACTGAGCATCAAGAAAATTCTTAAGGGCAGAAATTTCAGACAAATCATCCCCAGTTAATATAATATCATCAACATAAACTGCTAGAAAAATAGAAGAAGACTCAGTTCTCTTAACAAACAAAGAATAGTCATTTAAAGAGTGAGAGTATCCCCTGGAACAAAGGGCTTGAGACAGCTTTGCATACCACTGTCGAGAGGCTTGTCTTTATCTATAAAGAGAATTTTGCAGCTTGTAGACTAAAGTAGCAGATCCAAAAGAGGAGGAATCAATCTAAATCCCCATATAAAAAGGCATTATTAACATCTAATTGAAATAAATGCCATTGTTTTTAACTGCAATAGCAACTAAACATCTGACAGTATACATTTTAACCACATGAGAAAAGGTTTCATTAAAATTAATCCCCTCTACTTGAGTGTCACCTCGAACCACTAATCTTGCCTTATATCTTTTTACACTACCATAAACTTTATATTTTATTTTATACACCCACTTACTACCTATGAGCTTCTTACCAACATGAAGCTCAACAATTATCCAAGTTTGATTTGCCTCTAAAGTCGCAAATTCTTGTCTCATTGCCTCTTGCCAAACAGGAATGGCAGCAGCCTGAGTGTATGAATAAGGCTCCACTGGAACAGGTTGTGTAGTAGAAATAGAGGTAGTGGTAGAGCAAGAAATAGAAGGAGGAAGGTTAACAACATAGTCTTGCAGATGGGAAGGAAGTTGATGTGATCTGGTGGTTTTCCTAAGCTCAGAAGGAGGGGGTAACACATTATCAATTGAGGAAGAAGAAGGCACAGTGTCATCAGAACGTGACGAGGTAGCAGAAGGAGGGATAGGAACAGCGAGAGAAGTATCACAAAACAAAGAAAGAGAAGGAGAAGAAGAAGTAGTAGGAGCAGAAGAGGGAATCTTATAAGGAAACACAGATTCATGAAACACATCTCTTGAAAATAAAACAGACTTAGTTTGCAAATTGTATAACTTGTACCCCTTTTAGGCAAAAGGATACCCAATAAACACGCAAGGAAAAGCTCTAGGATGAAACTTATCCCTGTGACACTTGGGGGCTGTAGCATAACATAGACAACCAACAGGCCTTAAATGAGAATAAGAAGGAGGATGATCATATAACAATTCAAAAGGGATTCTTTTGGATAAAACTGAAGATGGAAACCTATTAATAAGGTAAGTTGTTGTCAACACAAAATCTCCCTAAAATTTTATAGGAAGATTGAATTGAAACAACAGAGCTCTTGAAGTTTTAAGTAGGTGTCTATGTTTTCTCTCAACCACACCATTCTGTTGTGGTGTAAGTGGACAAGTGGTTTGATGGATTATCCCATTATCAGAAAAAAATTGGGTGAATGAGGCAGCAGATCCAAGCTCTAAAGCATTATCACTTCTAATCTTTTGGACAGAAAGTTGAAATTGAGTTTTCACCATGGTTATAAATGCTTTAAGCACAGAAAATGCATAGCTTTTAGAGTAACAAATGTGTCCATGTTGCTCTGTTATAGTCATCAACTATGGTAATAAAGTACTTAGCTCCAGAGTATGTTTGAATGTGGTAAGGTCCCCAAGTATCAACATGAATAAGTTGGAACAAAGAGGTAGACTGAGAAGAGCTATCTGGGAAAGGTAACCTAGGTTGTCTAGCCAATGGACAAATAGGACATGTAAAAGATTGTTTAGCTGATAGGTCATTAGAAATACAAGGTATATTTTTCATTTGCAACAAAAGGAACATATCCTAATTTATGATGCCAAAAAACTTCATTTTTATTCAGAGTTTGTTGAACAGTACAAGATGATAAAGGAGCAACAGAATTTGAATTCATAACTGGCTGATTTGTATACAATGAAAAATCAACACTTTGTACCATATTATTAAAAGCCGAAACAGAATTATCAGTATTAGAGACAACGGAATTACAAAGTTCAGAAGGAGCAAAATGATTAAGGTAGAGCTTGTATAGTCCTTTGTCCATTCTACCAAGCTCCAGAAGATTCTTCATAGAATGGGCTTGTAGAAGTATACATGAAAAGGAAGTGAATAGTACATTACAATTGAACTGGATAATCAATTTGCTCACAAAAATCAAATTATAATGGAAAGTAGGAATATACGAGACATGATGAAGGGTAAAAGATGGCAACAAAGTTAAAGAACCTGTGCAGGTAACCTTAACCTTGTAACCATTAGGCAAAGAAACTAGATAGGGAACAGGAAGAGGTGTAATGTTAAAGAGAAGATTTTTGTTAGAAGTCATATGGTCAGTTGCCCCAGAATCCACTATCCAAACCCTTCCAGCTACACTAGTTAACATGCGCACAGTAGAACTACCATTCAAACATATAAGTGAAGAAGAATTACTATCAGCAGAATTGGCAGAGCCCGTGAGAATTGGCTAAGAACTAGATTCACCCAGTGTAGACAATTGGAGCAGGTTCATCAGCTGAGAGTACTGCTCCTTGGCTAGGCCACGAACCAAAGAGTCTTGCCCAGGTGAAGAATATGATGAAGGAGGTTCAGATATCCCAGGAGACTAACCCTCAACACTTGCAGCCGTACCGAATCTTTTAGACTGCCCCTTTGTAAATTTGAAATTTGGAGGAAATCCATGTAATTTGTAACATTTTTCAATTGTGTCACCATGTTTTTTATAAAACGTGCAAGGCAGAGAAACCTTGATTTGATCAAAGTTCACCTTCTAGCTATTTTGATCAAAATTGACTCTTCGTGTATATTGCTTTTGAGGTGGAAATTGAGGAGAAGGCTTGTTGAAATTTGCATTAAAAGAAGCCGAGTCTAAGTTGAACTGAGTGTTGGGGATAACCTGTCTCTATTTTTCATCTTGCAACAGGATGTTATAGACAGTATCAAGGGATGGAACTAGCTACATCATCAAAATGTTGCTTCTAACCCCTATGTAAACCTCATTGAGACCCATGAGAAATTGATCGACTTTATCCTCTTCCTTCTCCTTTTGGAGACCCACCTTAGTAGCGCAAACACAAGAATTTGCATGTCTACTGCTCATATTCCCCAATTCATCCCATAGTTTTTTAAGTTTGTTGAAATATGAAGCAATATCGAGAGTCCCTTGGAAAGTAGAAGCAAGTTCTCTCTTTATTTCAAAAACTTTGGTTCTATTAACACTCCCATATCTATTATTCAATTGCAACCAGATACTTTCAGCAGTCTCAGAATACTGTACACTCTCAGCTATATCCGGTGATAACGAGCTAGTTAACCATGATATAACCATGTTATTACACTTATCCCATCGCCTATATCGAGGAGAATTCTCGGCAGATTTAGCACAAGACCCATCTATGAACCCTATTTTATTTCTTACAGATAACGACACAATCATACTATGCCTCCATCTTCCAAAATCAGTCCCCGAGAATGGCACAGGAACAAGGGAAATGCAAGGGACATCAGAAGGAAGAAGAAACAACGGGCTAGAAGGCTCAGGAGTATACGTAGATGACGAAGATGTTTCAGGAACAGAATTAACCATGGTAGCAAGTAAATTGATCAAAAACGAAAGAGTCTAAACCATCAACAGTACAACAACATACACAACTACGCATGCAACAAGTTAGATAGAGAACGAATATACCAGACTTCTTCGAAACCTGAAGAAGCAAAGGCCTTGATAAGAAAAATGCAGCAGAAATCGACTTTAGCTCCGGTGAGATTGAGATGACGAAACTGAGTGAATACCAAAGCTTTATCATCGAAAACAAAACTCGGGCAACAGAGGAGAAGAAAACCGCACAAAACCTCTAAAATTCCGACGGAAATCGAAGAAATCATGAATTTTCGGCGAAATCAGAAACCTCCGACGAAGACAAAAAACTCAACGAAATCAAACGAGGGTAACATCGCTAGATAGAGAATGACGAGAATCATTGAATTCCCGCTCTGATACCATGTTAACATACGAAATTGAAAGAGAAATTGACAAAATTATATCCAGGGCTTGAAGAAACAGAGAAAACTAGAGAGAAGATATCTCATATTTTTGTAATCGAACAAATGCCAAAAAGTCCAGAACATTCTGTCTCTCTACCTATATATATATATATATATATATATATATATATATATATATATATATATATATATATATATATATACATTGGGCCTCTTTAACTAAGCTACTCATAAATAAATAAAAAATGGGCTAGGCCTAAATACAAAAAAGCTAACATGAGCAGCCCAACTTCCTTCATGTAATCCCAACAACGTGTTCCATGACTGTCGAATTCTGTGTTCGCCTCCGCTTAGAATCATAAAAAAAATAAAAAAAAAATCATACTTTCCCCACTCTTTGGAACTCCTACATTAAAGTGAAGTTCTTTATTTTATTTCTTTTCCCTTCTTTTAATACTCCTAAAGTACTTTAAGTATGAAATGATCAATATAACTTCTGAAAAGTTATTTCAAACCTAAACAGTTTCACAGGATTAGATGATTGAATTCGAAAAGATGGAAATGGTTCTTCTTGAACCATAAGTGTTAAATCATTAGATTTGTGGTCCTAACTATGCACTAAAATTACTCCTATAAGTATAATGTACTTTTATAAAGAGATCCTTTTTTTTCCCATTCCTCTTTGGCCTAGTGGTCACAATAAATTACATTCTCGACTAAATCTCAAAATAAAACCAAAGAGAGACGTGAATTCAACAAGTGGTTTATAACGGCCTTGCCAAAGTAGCAATCTTTTTCCAGACTTTTCCTAACTTTGTGGAAGTCTTGAAATTATTTTATTAAATTTAGAACATTTTCTAAATTAGTCTCTGTGTGACCTAAGTGGAGCCATGGAAGCAGCCACAAGTACTTGTATTAAGTATGTTGTTTACATCATACCAGTGGCGAAGCCAGAAATTTTACCAAGGGTGTTCAAAATTGAAAGAAGTGAAAAAAAATTTCTGATAAAGGGTGTTCAATATATATTATATACCTCCAAAACCCGATATTTACTTATATACACAATATAATTTTTCAACAAAGAGTTGTCAATTGACTACTCTTGATAGGTTGTAGCTTCGCCGCTGCATCATACTATTTAGGGTGCGACTCTTCCCTAAATCCTGCGTGAACGTAAAATATTGTGCACCGAACTGTCCTTTTTTGAACATTTTCCAAAGTTTCTAATACATTCATTGTCTGGTAAATAAATATATTAGTATAAGTGCTATCTATCCTTTCAAGATACAAAATTCTAAGATCTCATTCCAAATTATAAGTATTAGATTCTTTCCATATTAATTATTGTCTAATTACTTATCACATCTTTACCTAGATTAGATTCTTTGCCCTATATATACTTAATTATTGTTTAGCATGACAAAGTTGTGTTACGCATAGCTATAATGAATGAGCTGTTGACTGCTGTCTAAATTTTGAGATATTGATTAATATTCTTTGAAATTTTATGGAACTTTTTGTCCCATCTGGCAAATTTTTAGCCCAAATTAATTCATGAGTAACTTTACTAAATATCTTTAAAATAATTCTTTTTTGTTTGAATGTTATATATGACCATCACAAAAGAAGAAAGAGTCTTATTTGATAATTAAACAATTCATAAGAAAATAACATATTAATTAAATTGATAAGAGTTGGCTTGGGATATGGTCCAAATTTAAGCCCATCTTGAACTAGCTCATCTCAGCCCATATAATTTATTGACTCGGGTCATTATAACCCGTTCAAAATCAGTCCAATTCGCCCATTTGACACCTCTAAGGATGATGGATTCCATAATAAAGTTATATTTATTAGTAGTCCATCTGTTCTGAAAATTTTCACTTGTTTTTTTAAGGTTGGCATTGAACTTAGACAATATTGATGGAGTTGTCTTGTTGATTTTTTTTTTTTTAAATCTGCTTTTTCCCAACAAGAGTCTAAAGTAAAAAATGCTAGCTTTTCTTTGGATTGAGGTGTCCTCTTTTTTTCTTTTTCTTTTTTCGTGGTCCCTGATTTAAGAATTTGCAAGAAGTTTCTAGAGAAAAGATAAATAAAAAGAAAATTAGAGGAATTAAAAAGTTAATAATAAAATATACTCTGTGATAAGTTTAAAACGTACCTAAATTCAATTAAAAGCCCACTTATTTTACGCTGAAGCTCTATTAATAATAAGAGTAAATACAGACAATTTACTAAAGTAAAAATATTGAATGGATCAGAAATATAATGAAAAGGTATTATAAAGCAATTTCAAATACTTAGCCTGGGGCAAAATTTAAACATTTTACCTAGCAGAAAATATATGAGCAACTCCGAGTGAATCTAAATTTGAAATATATGGAGCATAAAAAGTTATGGTTCTTAAGAAAGAAAAATAAACAAAATTTTCGAGTCAAAATGCCAAGATGACAGGACTTGTGCTAAAGGGAAACTAGACTGAACACGTGGCATTATTTTTTTCAAAAAGAAAAAATTAAGGATGAGATAGAGGAAGTGCGAATGATAATGGTGTCCCAATGTTATACGAGGAATATGCATATTCTTTTTTTTCCTAACACCAACTTTTTTATTTTCTGTCACCACTTAAACTAGGAATGGTGATCGGCACTTAGTGAGCTCTCTTGGGTTTTATGTATTTAATTATATTAAATACTTAAAAGAGGGTGAATGGGAAATGGAGGGAAATGAAATTTTTGAGTGAAATTTTAAGTTTTCCCCCTTAGCAAAGGGACATTGTCCCATATTGTAAGAGGAAGATGTTTTTTATGGGTATATAAACAATTGTTCTTCTTTTAGCTCTTAAGGAGTTGAGAAGAAGGCAAGCCTCGCGCAGTCGTCGCTTGCTCACCTTCGGTTTCGGATTTGGTCAAATGATTGATTGATTAATTTTTTGGACCAAATTTATTTGTTAATAGTAAAATATTAACAGAAATGTTATTAAATATTTATTTTAATAACAGAATATTAATATTAAATCCTCCAATCCATTTTTCTGTTTTGGTAACAGAAAATTAATTACCCTCTTCAATTTTTCCTCTTTATTTTGCCCTCTTTATTGTTGAGTAAATAGCCATTTATGTAATGACATATATGCTGTGGCCGTTTTGCATAAACAGTCATTCTGAAGAGTTGCACCTCTTCAGATTTCAGCCCAACTTTGGCTATAAATACAACACTATTCTGCTCAGAACTTCCATACGATTTTCTGATTTTCTCATCCTTCTTTTGCATACTTTTAGCATCAAACGAAGCAATAGTAAGTGTGATTTTTTCTACCGAACTTTGTGTTCGCTGAAACACTGGGGTTTGAAGTACCACTACACCAGTGTGTAATTCGTTCTATCCTGGGAGAAAATAATCCATAATCTTGGGTACTAGGAGGGGATTAAATTCCATAAGGAAATACTGTGAATTTAGTGGGCTCAGATTAACTCTTGTTTCTTTACATTGTTCATTTCTGTTTGTGTTCATTTATATTTCCAGAATTATTTTACAAATACAGTTTACTAACAAGCTTAAGGAATTTAATATATTTTCTCTATTTGTATTCACTATTTCTGGAGAGTAAAACCTTTGTGGTTTTGTACTCTATTAAAATCTACGTGATTTTAACGTTTGTGTTATTCTTTTACAGAAATGACTAATGATTATATGAACCAAGCTGTTCCAATGGTGACTGTCAATGCCTCAACAAGCCAAACGACGCCGGCAACATTGGCACCGACGGAGAAACCCGAAAAAATTTTCGGGATTGATTTCAAGCGCTGGCAGCAAAAGATGTTCTTCTACTTGACTACTCTAAGTCTCCAGAAGTTCATCAAGGAAGATGTTCTTGTGCTGTCCGATGAAACTCCAGAAACTGAACGCTTTCTCGTGATTGAGGCGTGGAAGCATTCAGATTTTTTGTGCAAGAATTATATTCTAAGCAGGCTGGAGGATGCTTTGTATAACGTCTACAGTGGCGTGGAAACGTCAAAAGAAATGTGGACTGCGCTTGAAAAGAAATACAAAATGGAAGATGTCAGATTGAAGAAGTTCGTTGCTGAAAATGGTAGATAACAAGTCTATTATTACCCAAGTTCAGGAATTGCAAGTGATTATTCACGATCTCCTTGCTGAAGGTATAAATCAAATTAATACTGATGTTGAAAGTAGTAATCTTAGTATTTTTACTAACAAAAATTTCATTGAAGGTCTTGTCATCAATGAAGCATTCCAAGTAGTAGTGATGATTGAGAAGTTGCCTCATTTGTGGAAGGACTTCAAAAACTACTTGAAACATAAATGCAAGGAGATGTCCCTTGAAGATCTCATTGTTTGGTTGAGAATCGAAGGGGACAACAAAACTGCTGAAAAGAGAGGCCGTGGAAATTCAACAATAATGGGAGCAAATATTGTTGAAGAGAACAAAAAGAGAAAGAAGGCTCCTGGACCGAAATACAACCCAAGCAAGAAGCGGTTCAGTGGAAATTGCTACAACTGTGAAAAAGCCGGACACAAATCTACGGAGTGTCGTGCTCCGAAGAAAGACAAGAAGAAGGGTCAAACAAACATGGTTGAAAAGCATGATGATGTTGATGACTTGTGTGACATGCTTTCTGAGTGCAACTTGGTGGGCAATCCTAAAGAGTGGTGGATTAATTCTGGAGCCACTCGCCATGTTTGTGCTGTTAGAGAAGCTTTTTCTACTTATGATCCTGTTGGACCCGATGAGACGATTTCTATGGGAAATGCTGCAAAGGCCAAGATTGAAGGATGTGGGAAGATATTTCTCAAAATGACTTCCGGCAAAGTGGTGACTTTGAACAACGTCCTTCATGTTCCCAAGATTAGGAAGAATTTAGTCTCTACTGGACTTCTTGTTAAGAATGATTTTAAATGTGTATTAGTATCCGATAAGGTTGTAATAAATAAGAACGAAATATTTGTAGGAAAAGGTTACCTCACTGAGGGTCTTTTCAAGCTGAATGTAATGGTTGTTGAAACTAATAATAAAATTTCAGCTTTGTCTTACTTACTTGAGTCAAATGAATTATGATATATACGTTTAGGTCATGTTAATTATAAAACCTTACGGAAAATAATTAATTTGGAAGTATTGCCTAAGTTTGAATGTGACAAATCAAAATGTCAAGTATGTGTGGAATCTAAGTATGTCAAACATTCTTATAAGTAAGTTGAAAGGAATTCAAATCCTTTAGACTTAATTCACACAGATATTTGTGACATGAAGTCAATACCATCTCGTGGTGGAAAGAAGTATTTCATAACTTTTAATGACGATAGTACTCGATATTGCTATGTTTACTTACTTAATAGTAAAGATGAAGCAATAGACGCATTCAAACAATACAAAATGAAGTTGAAACGCAACTTAACAAGAAAATCAAAATAATAAGAAGTGATAGGGGTGATGAATATGAATCTCCTTTTGAACAAATATGTTTAGAATATGGAATTATTCATCAAACAACATCCCCTTACATGCCCCAATCCAATGAGATTGTGGAAAGAAAGAATCATTCAATAAAGGAGATGATGAACTCATTATTGATAAGTTCTGGTTTGCCACAGAACTTGTGGGGGGAAGCCGTTCTAACTACTAGCCGAATACTAAATCGAGTACCTCATAGCAAAACACAATCCATTCCATATGAAAAATAGAAAGGAAGGAAGCCCAACTTGAATTATTTTAAAGTGTGGGGGTATTGGCAAAAGTGCAAGTTCCTAAACCCAAAAGGGTAAAAATAGGACCAAAAACCATTGATTGTATTTTCATAGGATATGCGACTAATAGTAAAGCATATCGATTTCTGGTTCATAAATCAGAAAATCCCGACATTCATAATAATACGGTTATAGAATCAGATAATGCTGAGTTCTTTGAAAATATATATCCATATAAAAAGGAATGTGAGTTGATTGGTGAAGGATCTAAACGACCTCGAGAAGAAACAAAAGAAATTACACTTACCCAGGAGGATCCAAGACGTAGTAAACATCAAAGAACGTCTACTTCATTTGGACCAGAT
Organism: Nicotiana tabacum; assembly: GCF_000715075.1. NCBI lineage: Eukaryota > Viridiplantae > Streptophyta > Magnoliopsida > Solanales > Solanaceae > Nicotiana > Nicotiana tabacum. The sequence continues at coordinate 27,014,865 of NC_134084.1, forward strand.
TTTGTGACTTTCTTATTGGAAAATGAGTCTCAAACATTTAAAGAAGCTATGTCTTCTTCGGAATCATTGTTATGGAAAAAGGCAGTTAATAGTGAAATAGAATCCATATTGAACAACCATACATGTGAATTGGTTGATCTTCCTCCTGGAAATAAACCGTTGGGTTCTAAATGGATCTTTAAGAGGAAAATGAAAGATGATGGCACTATTAAAAAATATAAGGCAAGACTAGTGGTCAAAGGGTATAGAAAACGAGATGGTCTTGACTATTTTGATACATACTCTCCAGTTACAAGAATTACGTCCATACGAACGTTAGTAGCGTTAGCTGCAGTTTATGGTCTTGAAATTTATCAAATGGATGTTAAGACGACTTTCTTAAATGGAGCATTGGAGGAAGAAATCTACATGGAACAACCCGAAGGGTTTTTGGTTCCAGGTAAAGAAAAGAAGGTCTGTAGGCTTATTAAGTCCCTTTACGTACTAAAACAAGCACCCAAATAATGGCATGCGAAATTTGACCAAACAACATTGTCAAATGGGTTTAAGATAAACGAATGTGATAAATGTGTGTACATTAAAAATATTCCAAATCACATAGTCATTGTTTGCTTATATGTGGATGATATGCTCATAATGAGTAATGACATTGCCAACATAAATACTACTAAGCGTATGCTAACTAGCAAGTTTGATATGAAAGACTTGGGAGTTGCTGATTTAATTCTAAGGATTAAGATCCATAAGACTTCTCAAAGTCTGGCATTGTCACAATCTCATTATATTAAGACTATGCTTGAAAAGTTCAAGTACTTAGGGTTTAAAGTTGCAAAGACTCCAATTGATGTGAATCTTGCATTAGCAAAGAACAAAGGCCAAAACATATCACAGTTGGATTATGCTCGTGTGTTGCGATTCTTAATGTACATCACGAATTGTACACGACCAGATATAGCTTTTGCTATAAGTAAATTGAGTCGATACACGAGCAATCCAGGTCAATCTCATTGGATGGCAATGAAACGAGTTTTGGGATATTTAGAACATACCCAGGGCTTTGCTTTGCACTATAGTAAATATCCTGCAGTGATAGAGGGATACTGTGATGCAAATTGGATCACCAGTTGAACTGATTCTAAGTCCACAAGTGGATATGTATTCACTATTGGTGGAGGAGCGGTATCTTGGAAGTCATTCAAACAAACTAGTATTGCCCGCTCTACAATTGAGGCTGAGTTCATAGCCTTGGTTAAAGTCTGTGAAGAAGCTGAATGGCTCTGGAATTTCTTGAAAGATATTCCAATTTGGCCCAAACCGTTGGCACCAATATGCATACATTGCGATAGTCAAGCAACAATTGGAAGGGCTGGAAGCGTTATGTATAATGGTAAATCTCGTCATATACGACGAAGACATAAAACCGTTAAATAATTACTCTCTAGAGGAATTATCACGATTGACTATGTAAAGTCAAGTGATAATGTGTTGGATCCACTTACAAAAGGCCTAACTAGAGAGGTAGTTGAGAAATCATCAAGGGGAATAGGACTGTGGCCGAGAACAAGTCATAGTGGCGGTAACTCTACCTAGAAGACTGGATATCCCAAGATCTAGGTTCAAGGAGATCAAACAAAGTCATTAATGACGCTTCAACATTGTCAACTAAACTTTTGGTCCATTCTCGTGATGAGACAATGTTCACTACCAAGGATAAAGCATTAAGATTTTTTAATGATTTCTAAAATTGATACGGGGTATATCAAATACTGTATCTATGAGATTACGCGTTTAGGAATCACCTATATAAGTGTGAAGTGTTAGCCGTTTCAAAGAGAACTTTGTAATGCCAGTTCTCTACGCACTTATGAAACCAGGCGGTGTTCATGGCTGAAACGAACACAACAATGCGAACCAAAGACGGTTAAGGGTTGGTTGTGTGAATTATGGTTGTCTAAGTATACACCAAAGTTCGACGATTCAAAGATATCAAATCTACCGATTGATCGAGTATATCCGACATAAGTTCACTACGAAAAGTTCAAAAGGAAACCTACTTATCCAGATGCAATTAATCCTTGCTTGCAAATCACACAGTTTTTTATGCATGTTTCCGTGATATAGACATTCCCCATTCATGTGGGGGATTGTTGGGTTTTATGTATTTAATTTATTAAATACTTAAAAGAGGGTGAATGAGAAATGGAGGGAAATGAAATTTTTGAGTTAAATTTTAAGTTTTCCCGCTTGGCAAAGGGACATTGTCCCATATTGGAAGAGGAAGAGGTTTTTTATGAATATATAAGCAATTGCTCTTCTTCTAGCTCTTAAAGAGTTGAGAAGAAGGCAAGCCTCGCGCCATCGTCGTCGTCGCTCGCTCGGCTCGGCTTCGGCTTCAGCTTCGGATTCAGATTTGGATTTGGTCAAATGATTGATTGATTAATTTTTTGGACCAAATTTATTTGTTAATCGTAAAATATTAACAGAAATGTTATTACATATTAGTTTTAATAACAGAAGATTAATATTAAAATAAATATTAATATTAAATCCTCCAATCCGTTTTTCTGTTTTGGTAACAGAAAATTAACTACCCTCTTCAATTTTTCCTCTTTATTGTTGAGTAAATAGCCATTTATGTAATGACATTTATGCTGTGGCCGTTTTGCATAAATAACCATTCTGAAGAGTTGCACCTCTTCAGATTTCAGCCCAACTTTGGCTATAAATACAACACTATTCTGCTCAGGACTTCCATACGATTTTCTGAGTTTCTCCTCCTTCTTCTGCATACTTTTAGCATCAAACAAAGCAATAGTAAGTATGATTTGCTACCGAACTTTGTGTTCGCTGAAACACTAATTCGTTCTATCCTGGGAGAAAATAATCTATAACCTTGGGTACTAGGAGGGGATTAAATTCCTTAAGGAAACACTGTGAATTCAGTGGGCTCGAATTGGTTTTCTATTATTTCGTTGTTCATTTCTGTTTATGTTCATTTATATTTCTAGGATTATTTTACAAATACAGTTTACTAACAAGCTCGAAATCTACTAAAATTAATCAATTTATCTTTAACAATACTTGGAATATTAGTGAAACTAATTAATCACACTATTATACACGCAACTCAGAGTTATTCACCTAATCATTAATATAAGACTCATTAGTTTGGGATGGACTTTTAATCCCCTTCTAAGGGTATAATCTAATGACTTTTTGACCAAGCGCACCTTCCAATCTTTTTTGGAATATGGAGGTCAGTAAATAATATTAGACCAATTTTAAAAAGTATATACACAAAATATCTAATTTGATGAATAGACCATGAATTCTTGTACCCTATAATCTGGACTATAAATCCGTCCCTAACCTTAACTCGCTTATTTCAGCCAACACTTGAACTGTTGAACATATTGCTAGTACACCAAAACATTAATATTATTATTGCTAATACTACTAGAGTATCATATGTCATCTATTGTTGTTTGTTCCTAACAAATAACAGAAAAATGAAATAATTGGAAAATAATTTCCCAAAGACACTTACGCAACAATGCCATCTGGATATGAGCTGAAAGTCCGTTTTGGCTTTGTTACATTTTTAACAAATAAATCTCCTGAACGGTATTTGGTCGGTCTCTTCACCTATTTTAAAAAAATAGAAAGGCAACAAACTACCTAAAATGTGTGGCGCCGACAGTGTTTGACTTTTATGCAATTTTAGAATATTAAAAACTGAATAAGTACTATATTTTGCCTCTAGTTCTGGTCAAACTGTTGACTGTTATTGTTCATTTCATATGGTTTGGGCAATTAAATAGTATTATTCATGTATAATTGATGCAGCTTATCTGAACTTGAAATTGTCTTAAACAGGCAAGTTACATTTGTACCAATATTTATGGCTAAGATCAAGATAGACAAACAAACTTTCTTTTTTCTTTTTCTTTTCGGATATTGAATAAAAACTTAAGGCGTAACATAACTTGAAATGTGCAACTAACAAGTGTTGAGGTGGAATAGTTATAATTACTCCATTCTTAATTATAAGTTCCGGATTCGAGCTATGAGAATAAAAAATCCTGATAATAAGTGCTTTTTCTTTTAATGAGCTTTGCACAACACAAATCAGATTAGTCGAATTAGATAAAATGAAATTTTCTTCCCCATTCAATAAGCAAACTATTACAACAATACGGACTAAATAAGAGATAGTAGTAAGTGAAAGGGGGCAATATGCAAATGGACAAAAGAGAGGAAAAGGTCGGTGTATAAGAATATGTTAGAATGACAGAATCAGTTAGTTATAAAAAATGAGATTCTAGAATATTCTGATCTCAAGTTCTCTCTCGTCTTCTTCTTCCTCTTTTCTATAATTCTAATGTACTTGGTTGACAATTGAATCAATGTCAGAATACATGATTGCATGTGTAGAAATGATCAATTAGCTCTCTCATTTCAGCTCTGTAACGACCCGACCAGTCGTTTTAAGAATTAACGCCCCGATCCCCTATTAACTGCTTTCCCCGTATTTGTTTCTGCTAGTTTGATTTGCCCGGGTGATTTGTTTTGAGTTTCGGAGTGTTTTGTGACACTTAGTCCCTAAAAGAGAGCTTAAGCTTTAGAATTTGGACAGTAGTCGGAGTAGTGTAAAGACGGCCTCGGAATGAAATTTTGCAGGTTCCGTTAGATTCGTTGGCTGATTTCGGGCTTAGGGGCGTGTTCGGATTGTGTTTTGGAGGTCCGTAGCTTATTTAGGCTTGAAATGCCGAAAGTTGAATTTTTGAAGTTTCCAGTTCGATAGTGAGATTTTGATATCGGGGTCGGAATGGAATTCCGCAAGTTGGAATAGCTCCGTAGTGTTGAATGTGACATGCTTGCAAAATATTAGGTCATTCCGACGAGGTTTGATAGACTTTTTGTTCAAAAGTGGAATTTGAGAGTTTTTGGAGTTCTTAGGCTTGAATCCGATGTTAATTTGGTGTTTTGATATTGTTTTGAGCATTCCGAAGGTTGGAACAAGTTTGAATGATGTTTTAGGATTGGTTGGCATGTTTGGTTGAGGTCCCGGGGGCCTCGGGTGTGTTTCGGATGCTCAACGGGTCATTTTTGGACTTCAAGAATTGCAGAAAATGCAGCAGGTCTCCAGTTCTGGTTTCCTTCTTCGTGTTCGTGAGTGGGGTCTCGCGTTCGTGAAGAGGAGCTGGGGCTGGTGGAAGTTTAACGCGTCGCGTTCGCGATGATGGTCCCACGTTAGCGAAGTTGTGAGGTCGTATGCCTACGCGTTCACGAAGAGGGTCCCACATTCGCTTAGGCGGGAGAAGGTTGCTATCGCATTCGTGATGAAGGAATTCTGGGCCAAGCGAAATTGTGCTTCGCGAACGCGATGGTCCTTCCGCATTCGCGAAGAAGGATTTACCTGGGCAGATTATAAAATTCAAAGTCGAGGGTTTAGCCATTTTTATCAAAACTAGAGTTTGGGAGCTCGGATTTGAGCGAGATTTTGAGGGAACTTAAGATATCGATTGGGTAATGATTCCTAACTCCTTTTTGCTTATAACCCATTAATCTAAACGTGAATTCATCATCTAATTTCAGATTTGGGGTGAGAAATTGGGGAAAAAATTGGAAAAGTTCTTAGGCCTAATTTTCGAGTTTTGATTGGGTATTTGACATCGGATTTGGATAATTTTGATATGGTTAGAATCGTGAGTGAATGGGGGTTCATAATCCGTAACCTGTACTCGATTCCAAGACGTGAGCCCGGGGGACTTGTTAGCTTCGAATTAATTAGTGGTATTAGTTACTTGAAGTTATATTTATCTTATGCAATTGATTTGAATAGATTTGTGCCATTTGGAGTCGAGTACTCGTGGCAAGAGCATTGTTTCGGGTTGATTTTGAGCCGGTTCGAGGTAAGTGGCTTGTCTAACCTTGTGTGGGGAACCTCCCCTTAGGATTTGATGTTGTTGATATATGAAATGCCTTGTGCATGAGGTGACGAGCGCGTAAATGTACTAATTGTTGAAAATCCTATTTTTATTAATTAACTATAACCGTGTTTCTCTTCCCCGTTGTATATTACTTACAATTTAAACCTACTGTTAGATTAGGAAAGCATGTCTAAGTGACTTAATTTCTTTATTTATTCAAACTACTTTATTTGAATTCTGTGCAGCATGCTATGTTAGAAATACCTGTTTTACCTTGGTAGGAAATTTGATTGAACAGAATATTCTTCGTGTTGCTGTGTGTGTTTACTTTGGGACTACGGGACGGTATCCTGGGAGATCCCCTTGTTTGTTTACTTTGGAACTATGGATCGGTATTCTGGTAGATTTTCCTGCACATTTATATTTGGGACTACGGGACAACACGTAATAGATCCCTTGTAGTGGATATTTACTTTGAGACAACAGATTGGTATTTCGGGAGTTTTCCCTGCATCTTTATGATTCAAACTATGGGACGATATCCCGGGAGATCCTCTGGACATTTACGTTTGAGATTACGGGACGGTATCTCGGGAGATCCCCTGTTGCTATTTCTGTATACTGAGTTAGATTCCTTCTGTGTTTTTAATTGATATAGACTGTTAGCACTTAAATTATATTATCGTATTCTATACTGTTTACCTTGTTTATTTCATCTATAATCAGTAGGGCCCTGACTTTCCTTGTCACTACCCGATCGAAGTTAGACTTGGCACTTACTGAGTACCGCTGTGGTGTACTCATGCCCTTTCTGCGGATGATTTTCATGTGCAGATCCAGGTTCTTCAGCTCAGCCCTACCATCCTTGAGGCGAGGCGATCCTTCAGAGACTTCGAGGTATATCTGCCTCATCTGCAGACCGAGGAGTCCTCTCCATTCTCTCTTTTAGTTACAACCCTTCTGTATTTACTTTGTTTTAGACATTCTGGAGTTAGAGCACTATGTAGTATCCTTAGCTTGTGATTTCATGAGATTCCGGGTTTTGGGAAGTTGTTCAGTTTTTGAGATCTTGTATTAGTATATGCCGAGAGGCATCTTAAATGCTTTTATATTTGTTTTTCTTCAGTTGTTATTAGTTTTTCCACATTTTGTTTCTTTTTTTGCAATTGTTAGGCTTACCTAGTCGTAGAGACTAGGTGCCGTCACGACAGTTCACGGAGGGCGAACTTGGGTCGTGACAAGCTCAATTTGACACGGTATCAATGTGGTGATCTAGTAATTAGGGTTCCGACAAAAATTCTAGCAATCGAAGAGAAGTTCCTTGATAATCAAGTTCTGACGCAGCTCACACCTGAGAGATATGGCAGGAAATGAGGTAACCCTACTTGAGCACAATTATCCATTATTTCTTCAAGATTTAGATGATGCTGGGTTAGTTTTAGTCCCCATAAAGCTCACAGGGACGGAAAATTATGCTTTGTGGAGCAGGGCGATGAAATTAGCTTTGAGGGGAAAGGTAAGTTGGGATTTGTGGATGGAACGTGTGTCAAAAGCATGAACAGCGGAGAGCTCGCAGAACAGTGGGAGAAATGTAATGCAATTGTGCTATTGTGGATTGGTAGCACAGTTGCAAATGATTGATGCCTGGGATTGTTTTTGCATCAAATGCAAAGAAAGTATGGAGTGATTTCAAAGAGAAGTTTGATAGATGTATTTTGACGAGAATCTATCATATGTGGACAGAAATAGCTATACTAAAACAAGGTACAGATTCAGTAACAACCTATTATTCTAGAATGAGTGATTTGTGGAATGAATTAGATGTGCTAGCCCCTAAGTCTTCCTTTGATTGTGAGGAATCTAAACTTTCACTTGAGATTTTAGAGCAAATTAGGCTACTACAATTTCTCATGGGTTTGCGTGAGAGTTATAGCAATGTTAGGAGCAATGTTCTTACGAGAAGACCAGTTGTTTCAGTAAACGAGGCCTATACGATAGTCACTCAGGAGGAAAGTCATAGATCACTAGGAGTGGTTGAAACAAATAGAGATCCCCTCACTATGATGGCAGGAAAGACTCAGGGATTCAAGCCTAAGAAGTTTGGGTTGGTTTGTGAGCACTGTGGCTACAAAGGACACTTGAAAGAAAATTGTTATAAAATTATTGGCTATCCAGCAGATTTCAAAAGAAAAAAGAAGTTTCTGAGTGGAGGGCCAAAGACTTATGCTAATGCAGCAAGCACTGAAGAGTTGAGAACAATTATGAAAAAATTTCAAGGACATGTACTGATAGAGGACCAATACAATTAGCTAGTAGGACTACTGAACAAACCACCAGCCGGACAATGCTCACCCAACATGGCATGTATAATTTCCTTATTTTTCAGTGCTTCAATGATAGATTGGATAATAGATTCAGGAGCTACACATCACATTACTCACAAAAAAGAGGTCCTAAGTAATGTTAAGAGTTTGGAAGGTCAGAGTAATAATGGAGTGCAGTTACCAACTGGAATCAGAGCAAAGATAACACATACTGGAAATGCAGAAATTTTAGCAGATCACTGGGTAAAGAATGTGTTACACGTACCTGATTTTAGGTTCAATCTATTGTCAGTGTCAAAGCTTACTAGGGATATCAGATGTAGGGTTAGCTTCTACCCTAATTTCTGCCTGTTTCATGAACTCTTCAGTGGGAAGGTACTGGGGATTGGTAGAGAATCAGAAGGTTTGTATTTGTTGAATAGGCAAGCAGCAATGTCAATGTTAGCTGGTGTGGTTCAAAAGAAAGGGAACATAATCTACTCATTGGCATCTGAGGTTGGGACATGCAGCTATGAAGACTGTTCAGCTTATTCCAAGTATAAAGAATAAAGTTAGCAGTAATGAAATTAGTGACTGTGATATATGTCCTTTGATAAAATAATGTAGATTATAATTTCCTATAAGTACTACTAGATCAACATCTATTTTCCAGTTAATTCATCTGGATGTCTGGGGGGCCTATAAGGTTCCCACATATGATAGGAAGCAGTACTTTATCACTATTGTGAATGATTTTAGTAGGTACACTTGGGTTTATCTGATTCATTCCAAATGTGAAGTGATAGTTGTGTTGTGGAATTTTCTTTCTGTAATAAAGATCAATTTGTTGCTACTATGAAGGTTTTAAGATCTGATAATGGTTTAGAATTTTTCAATTCTAAGTGCAATGAACTGCTAGCTTTACTTGGTATTATACATCAAAGTAGTTGTGCTTACACTCCACAACAAAATGGCATAGTGGAAAGAAAGCACATGCACATTTTGGAAATGGCAAGAGCCTTAAAATTTCAAAGTGGTGTCCCTATCAAATTTTGGGGAGAGTGTATGAGAACTGCGGTTTATTTAATAAATAGACTGCCTACACCAGTATTGCAAGGAAAAGCTCCATATGAGTGATTGTATAAGAAGCAGCTCAGTATTGAGCATCTCAGAGTCTTTGGTTGTTTGAGTTATGCAAACATATTGCCAAGAAGGGACAAATTTGATCATAGAGCCAAGAAGACAGTGTTTCTTAGTTACCCTGACACTCAAAAAGGGTACAAGTTATATGACTTACATAATAAAAGTTTCCTTGTCAGTAGAGATGTTACCTTCCAGGAACACATCTTCCCATTTAAAGACATAGGCAACATTGAAGGTGATATGTTCACTCAATGTTCAACTCACACTCAACTACTATCATGAGACACTACACCTATTCATCCTTCACCAGCACAACAACAAGGGCATGCTAACAGTAGCCTTATACCTTGTGACCAGCACAGGATAAGTAGGATCATGACAACAATCCTCAGGATATGTTCATTGCTCCGAGCTTCTCTCCTTGTGATGTTGAACCAGAAGTTCATCAATTTAAAGGGGAGAAAGAAGCTGTTGGTGAAGTGCTTGAGCCAATAATTCCTGCAGTCTCACCGACAAATGTCCCGGCTGAACCAGAGATTCAACCAGCTGAACCAGAGATTTAACCATTTGAACCTTTTGCTTCCACAAAGACAGAACTAGCACAACCTACAAGATCTGGTAGACCTCAAAGGAATTCAGCTCCTCTTGCTTGGCAAAAGGATTATATAATCCATACTATACCATCAGATAGTTGCAGATATCCCTTATCTTCCTACCTTGCCTATCATCATCTATCACCAGCATATCAGTCCTACCTAGGAGTATTCTCAACCCAAGCTGAACCAAAATCCTTCAAGGATACCGTTAAAGATCAGAATTGGGTTACTGCAATGGAGCAAGAGATTCAAGCTCTAGAGGAAAATAATACATGGGAGATAGTAGACCTCCCTGTTGGGAAACAACCTATTGGTTCAAAATGGGTCTACAAAATCAAGCATAAGGCCAATGGAGAAGTGGACAAGTTTAAGGTAAGGTTGGTCGCCAAGGGCTATACACAACAAGAAGGATTAGATTATCATAAAACTTTCTCTCCAGTGGCCAAAATGGTCATTGTGAGGACTGTGATCAGTGTTGCAGCCTCCAAAGATTGGCCCTTGTTTCAAATGGATGTTAATAATGCCTTCCAACAAGATGATTTATTTGAAGAGTTTTACATGGATCTTCCTCAGGGATTTCACAAACAAGGGGAGTACAAGTAGTGTAGATTGTTGAAATCTCTTTATGGATTGAAACATGCATCAAGGCAATGGAACATCAAACTCACAAATACACTCCTACAAGCTGGATATACTTAAAGTGCCCATGATCATTCCTTGTTTACCAAGAGGCATGAAGAAGACATTGTGATAGTCCTGATTTATGTTGATGATCTTTTAATAACTGGAAGTAAGCAGTCTCTCATTGAACAAATAAAGGACACTCTACATAATTCCTTTAAGGTGAAATACCTAGGGGAACTAAGATATTTTCTAGGAATTGAAGTCATGAGATCAAGGAAATGAGTGTTGTTGCATCAGAGAAAATGTACATTGGAGTTAATCATTGATGCAGACATGAGTGGTTGCAAACTAGTAGCAACTCCAATTGAGTTAAATCAGAAACTAAAAATAGTTGATTATGACAGTCATGTTGGAAGAACATATGATCCTCAACTTGAAGATGCAGGAGCCTATCAAAGACTTATTGGGAGGCTAATTTACCTCATAATCACAAGACCAAACATCTGATTTGAAGTACAAGTGTTGAGCCAATTCATGCAACAACCCAAGAAGTCTTACCTAGATGCAACCCTGAGGGTTGTAAAATACATCAAATCAACACCTGGATTGGGGATACTACTAAGAAGAGGACATGCATCAACACTCACAGCCTTCTGTGACTCAAACTAGGCAGCCTGTCCCAACACAAGAAGATCTGTGACAGGGTATGTTGTGAAACTTGGGGATTCTCTGTTGTCATGGAAGTCCAAGAAGCAACAAATAATTAGTAGAAGCTCGGCAGAAGCATAGTATAGAAGTAAGATAGTTGTGGTGGAAGAAGTCATTTGGATGGTTGGACTATTGAAGAAATTGGGAAGCAAAGTGGAAGTACCAGTCAACTTGCATTATGATAGCAAGGCAGCTATGCAAATAGCTGCAAATCTTATATTTCACAAGTGGACTAAACATATTAAAATAGATTGTCACTTCGTCAGGGAAAAGATCAAGAATGGACTAATCGCAACCTAGTACATACCTACAAAAATGCAACTAGCAGACCTGATGACAAAAGGCTTGAGTGCAGCACAACATCAGTCCCTATTATCCATGCTAGGAGTAGAAGATATCTTCCACTTACCATCTTGAGGGGGAGTATTACAATAATAGGGACTAAATAAAAGATAATAGTAAGTGAAAGAGGGTAATATGCAAATAGAAAAAAGAGAGGAGAAGGTCGGTGTATAAGAATATGTTAAAATGACAGAATCAATTAGTCAGTTATAAAAAATGAGATTCTACATTATTCTAATCTCAAGTTCTCTCTCTCATCTTCTTTTTCCTCTTCTCTTTAATTCTATTGTACTTGGTTGATAATTGAATCAATGTCAGAATACATTATTGCATGTGTAGAAATGATCAATTAGCTCTCTCAATTCAGCTCAAATAGACACAAACATACTTTCTACCCCTTGAATCTTGTTACCAATATTTTATGGCTTACTCATGGTTTAATAGGAAATTATATTAAAAAAGTTCTGTTGCTTCTGGTATTTTATTTGTACAGCATGGATGAAAATGACAATTTGTTTTTATTCTCATAGCCCGTGCATCAAAACCAAAAAAAAAGAAGGAAAACAAATGCAATTATATGGTATAAGAGAGAGACACTGTCAAAGGACTCCTATGAGCTCAAGAGACCTTCAAATGGGGGGAGATTGAGTAATTCCTAATAAACTAAAGGACGATTGTGTAATTATAAAAGAATCCAAAGATAAAAGTGAATAAGTTATATGTCCATTAAGTTAAAAGCTTAAAATTCTTCAATTTTGTGATGACTCGATAGGTCATCTATAGTATTATCTTTGATTTATGTACTTCGAGATCTTGAATAGCTCCGTTTAGCCTTACTTGATTTGTGTGCACATTCCGTTTCTTGTTCCAGAGGGTTTTTATGTGAAAATTTGATAAAAAATGTGAAATCGTGCCTTAAAACTCATTTGAGTTGACTTCGGTCAACGTTTTGAGCAAATGGAGCCGGATCAATGTTTTGACGGTTCTAGTGGGTCCGTATCATGATTTGAAACTTGGGAATATTCCTAGAATCAAATTCAGAAGTCCCTAGCTTGATTTAACGTAATTTGTTGAACACTAGAAATTTAAAGGTTTAAAGAATTCCTAAATTTGACCATAGGTTGACTTTGTTGCTACCGATTTTGGATTACGATTCTAGAACTTGGTATAGGTTCCTTTCAGTATTTATGACTTTTCTACAAAATTTGGTGCAAAACAGAGTTGATTTGACGTGATTCGGACGTCCGGTTGAAACATTAAAAGTTGTTAAGTTTCTTTAAAAATTTCATTTGTTTTGGTGTCCGATTCGTGGTTCTAGGTATTATTTTGGTATTTTGATCGAGTGAGTGAGTTTTATGATGTTGTTACACTTGTGTGCATGTTTGGTTTGGAGCCCAAGGGGCTCGACTGAGTTTCTGATAGGCTACAGAATGGTTTTGGACTTAGGAAAATAGCTGATGCTTCTTTGCTTTTGGTGTTACCTGCAGATCTCGCAATTGTGAGGTTTGGCTCGCAAATGCGAGCCTCGCTTTTATGAGGGATACTTCACATTTGCGATCATGGGATGGCTGGGCAGGACTCAAAATTGCGAGGAAAATGTTCACATTTGCCTACTTAGCAGTGATCGTAATTGTGATCCAAGAGCCGCATTTGCGACTCAGCGGTTCTATAGCAGGTTTCACATTTGCAAAGTAAAAGTGCACAATTGCGGAGGCTGGGTGTTCGCAATTGCGAACAAATTGTCACATTTGAGATGACAACAGGCTCAGTGGCTTTTTCGCATTTGAGAAGGGTTTATTGCTTTTGCAATCATCGCAATTGCGAACTATGTGTCGCAATTGTGATAACGGCAACTGGGTAAAAGAGTGAGAAAATGGAAATTAGCTCATTTATTTCAAATTCCCAATCCTAAAAACCCTATAGGCGATTTTTCCAAGAGATTTTCTTCCTTCATTTATTGGTAAGTAACTTTAATCTACTTTCTTTCAATTACCCATTACATTTCATAAGATTTCAACGTTAAATCTAGGATTTTCGTTGTAGAAATTAGGCATTTGGGTAGAATTAGGAATTTTTGTAAACTTGGAACTTAGATCTTGAATTGAGGTCAGATTTTGAAACAAATACATAACTAGGCTCGGGGATGAATGGGTAATCGTATTTTGGTCCGAATCTCGGGTTTTGACCAAGCGGGTCTAGGGTTGATTTTGTTGACTTTTTCAATAATAATCTAAATTGAACCTCTTTCATTAGTGGGTAGTTTCTAAGGTTTATATTAAATTATTTGGTTAATAATTTGCTAGATTTGGTTAGTTTGGATGCTTGTTCGAAAGGCAAGGTCGTGGTTCAACTTTGAGTTGATTGCAGAGTGAGGTAAATGTTGGGTCTAACCTTGATTTGAGGGAATTAGGAATCTTTGAGCTAAGTGATATGTGAATTACATGTGTAGCGGTGTATATGCGAGTTGACGAGTATATATACACCGTCAAATTACTTGTTTTCATGTTTTCTTGTATTTCCTTAATTGCTTTATTCCATGACTTAACCATTACATTTACTTGTTTCCCCTATATTTTATTGCTTAATATTATGTCTTATTTACATGTCTTAATTGCTACATGCTTATTTGATTTCCATGCTATAATTTCTACTTGCCATTTAGCATTTCTTGTCTTAAATTGTCCATCCCCTCCCTGATTCCATATTTATTTACTACTTGTCTCGATTTGTTTCCCTCATATATCTAAATTGTCTTATGCCTTGTTGCCTTATAGTTTCGTATTAATTGTTGCCTCATTAGAGTAATTTCACTTGTATGTATTGTTAAAAGTAGATACCATTGAGTTGGTAAAGTTGAGGCATCCGAGTAGTTTGAGTCTCTTTGATTATCATGTTATTCTCCATTGCTCGTGCATTTGTTCTCTTGATGTATAATTTCTCGTAAATCTTAGTTATTGAGTTACTATTATTAATTGTCATTTTCTGGGGAGCGGGTTGCACTCCGCAACAGAAATTGAAAGGGAATGAATTGAAAAGGGGAAATAGGTGTTACGACCTAAACCAATGGACCGCAACGGATACCCGGTGCCTTACTCAACCGAGTACCAATGTAACGTATCTTTCGTATCGTACTATCATAGGTAAATGAACCAAAAAGACTATCATGAGGTAACTAGAATAAAGCATGATGGAATACTCAACATAGGATGACCCAGCATGATATACCGACTTATACATATGATGTACAGTCCTATAAGGCCGACATGATCCTTTATATACTCAAAACATAGGCCGAAAAGGCCATACAAGTATCCATATATATGACATCTGTCTAAAACCCTCTAAGAGTAGATAAATACCATAAAAATCAGGACAGGGCTCCGCCATACCAATCAATACATGTCCAAATCCTACTGACCAAATAAGCAACTCTGGAGCAAATGGAACACACCAACACCTTCCGCTGAGCTGATAGCTTACTTGGAGGACTCTCAACCTGTTTATCGGGACCTGTGGGCATCAAATAGAGCATCCTTCGGCAAAAGGGACGTTAGTACAAATAAAGTACCGAGTATGTAATGCAAGAAAAACCGTATACAATAGACATGAAACAAACATGGAGTAAAGGACTCAATCTGTAAGTCTGAATAGCTCTATGAATCATGAAACATTTATAATGTCATGCATATGTGTATAAATGTCATACCATGCATAGGTATATACGTACATAACATCTTCAAGCCTTTGAGGGCATCCCATCATATCATCTCGGCCACTATGGGCAAAATCATCAACATATACCAACTGATCAGGTGGTTGTGCATATATAACGCTGTAATTTTTTCCGATATCCCATATACATATAATATACACGTATATAATGCCATTTGGTCATAAGTCAATGCACATGTATAAATAAATGCAATGCATGAGAAGTACGCCAATAAGATCTCTCGGAATGCCATAAGATCATTATGCCTTTGATTAATATCATGAAATAAACTTTATCAATTTACATATTTTCTGAGACCCATGAACATACGATAAAATAATAGGACTCATGGGGAATCAAAAACATAGGAACCCTAGTACTTTTAAGAATAGAGTCATTTGTGAAAGTTGTGCGTTTGCTCGTTTATTTGTATCATATGGATAATGCCAAAAGGAAAGAAAGGATAGCCTTAACATACCGGAGTCGATTCTCTTGACAATCCTTCTAATATACGTCAACCGTGACAAAACACGTAACGACGGATCAAAGTAGGGAAAAATTCGTATGATATTCTTGAGAAAGATTGTACTGTACCCCCTTAGAATCGTAATCTCACGCTTCTATAGTATTATGCAATTTTATATGAATTATTTTGAAGGCTCCATCCGTTACTTAGCAAACATGCACATCCCTCTTAAATGATGCATGAAAATCTCTTATCTTTGAGGTGTGTGAGCCCCACTTTTTGGGATTATTTTGCCTAAAAATCCCCTAAATATGCACCTAATTATATACATCAAAGATTCATTGATGCTTAAGCCCGGGGTATTATAGCTTGGACCGTATTTTATTCTATATTGTCAAACTTTGACGAAACTCATTTTCTTCAATTCGCTTACCCTCTCACCTTCAAGAATTTACTTATCACTTGTTTCAAATTGCATAGTACTTATAACCTCAAAATAATCTTGTCCTTAAACTGATGTCAATTATCTTACGACAAATCCAACGTACAATACTATGCGGTGTAATATCGTCGTAATACTGCAGAATGTAACATCATTACCCCCTTTGGAACATTCGTCCTAGGATATTGACTGATGCACTTATTGGTCTCATAACCGGATAGCTTTTATGAATGAATTTAATATTGTCCTTGCCATTTAGGCAACTATTCTGAGAATAAATCCAAGGTCCAGGGCATTCCCACCTTTAGGCCTATTCCTTACACCGCGGCCTGTGGTCGAAATTCTTCCAATCTCGTAACTCTTGCTACCTTCTGTCATGTAGCCTGTATGACTTTTTCCTTCTATGTGCGCCTATGCGACTCTTCCCTCGAGCTTTTAGCTGATCTATAGGTCTTACTTTGGGAACATATACAAAACTTGACAAGATGTCCTTTTGGGAATCTATAGGTGTACTGAAGCTCTTCGCTCGGCACTTTATCGAACTTACGACTATTGATATATCTTGTTTCATAGCCTTGGTTATCTATCCTTATGGCTTTACTACATCTAGGTAGATCATACTACATCCTAACTCTTACTTCAATTTATTATTATCGAGGTCTGCTACCCAACTCCAGGTTACTCTCTCGCTGCTTAGCATATATATATAAATCTAAGTCCTTTAATGCTTCCTCATTACTGTTCATCTTAAGAATGACATCTTGATCTCATCTCATACTTGTTTAACCAAAAATCTGAGTCTTTGGTCAAAGCTAGAAATAAAGAGAAATTTGGGTTACTGATAATCTGGAGACGAAAATAATAGAAGATTTCTGAGAATAATAAAGTAATAAATAGTTTTGTATTTCAGTGTAATCTCAATAATATTTCATGTCCCTACAGATGTTGAGTCCTTCTCCTTTTATAGTTGATTCTAGGAGAAGGTGTAATGCCTTTGTCTTAATGAGGCAATTATGAGCAATAAATGACATTAGAAGAAACGTTACACAATCATTTCTATTTAATTTAAATTTTCTAACGTATTTGATATTTAATGCTGTATTTAGACTCTTTTACGTCATCAGATTCGTATCTTCAACTTCTTCCGATCTTCGGTCTTTAAATGACTCGAATAGGTACGAGACTCGTGCCATTTGAGTAACGGTCCACACCTATGTTTCTTTCTTCTCACCATATATGTTGTCGCCCGTGCCTCTTGGCTATTTATTGTGTTTTGACCTTTTGACCAGTCCACGTGTCATGACACGTCATCTTCAATATTCAGACTCAGTTTTTTCCCAATACAGATAGTCCCCCCACTTTCCATTTATTTATCAATTAAATATTTGGGGAGTGGATCTTCACAAAAAAGGATTTTTTGCCGTAATCAATGTTATGACAGTACTGACGCTTCAGTTATCTTTTCTATTTAATGTTCTGCACACGTGTCACCTTCTGATTGGCTATGTAATTCTGCAGCCTTTTTTCAAGGCTTCTTCATCCCCTCTTTTCACGAAGTGATAGTTGCCTTTATTATAGGCTTTCCATCATTACACTTCTTTGTTTGATAGTTG
This sequence comes from Nicotiana tabacum, assembly GCF_000715075.1. NCBI lineage: Eukaryota > Viridiplantae > Streptophyta > Magnoliopsida > Solanales > Solanaceae > Nicotiana > Nicotiana tabacum. Next base: position 27,032,747 of record NC_134084.1, read on the forward strand.
CTATTATATACATATTTAACCTTTTTTCCTTTAGTTCATCCTTTCTCTGCAATGGCGTCTCCGAATCCTAACCCTAAGAGAATCCCAATTCTTGATAGCTTCCCCAATGCCCCTGTAAGACATAGAAGAGGTAGAGGTGGCAGGCTTCGTAGCCTAGTATCCATTCGTGGTGGTTCCTCTGGTTCCATCACTCCTTCTTCTAGTTTTGGCACTATTTCTAGGGGTTCTATCACTAAGAAATCCTCTTCTAAAGGTAAAGAACTTTCTGAGCCTCTTCAAGAGCCTTTAGTTGAGGAAATAGTACCCAATGACTTATCCTTTGAGAATGATAGAAAATCTCTTCATGAACAAGTTGTTAATTTAGAGAAAGCTGACACTTTTCCTTCTCTAATCACTGAACCTTTGGTTTCTATTGTTCGAAAAGATTGCAACTGGAAAAGTGATCTTCGTATAGTGATCCCTAATCCAAACCAGAGAATATCTTCTTTTAGGATTGGATTTTCTTTTGTTTATACTTACCCCTTCACTTTGGGATTTATTCCTGCTATTGACCCAGTTATACTTGATTTTTGTCGCTTTTTCAAAATTTGTTTGGGACAAATTGGCCCCCTTGTATGGAGAGCAGTGGCTTGTTTGAGGTATTTGTTCGTAAAAGACAATGTTAGCTTTACCTTTCCCCACCTTATTCATCTTTACCATCCCAAATTATTCCGCCATGGGGTTTTTACTTTAACTGCAAGAAGTAAAAGAGTCTTGGTAAGCCCTGAAGATGACAAGGATCGTGGGTGGTACACTCGTTATGTTGCTGTATGCACAGTTGATTTGGTGTATGAAACAAATATCCCCTTCCTTGAGAAGTGGAACTTTGCACGTAAGTTTTTTTTTACTTACCGTACCTATCTTTAAGAATTTCAATTTCTTTTCTAATTTCGTCTCTTTTTGCTTTTCTGTAGCAACTATGAGAGATGTGGAACCCGTTCCTAATTTCCATGGTTGGGTAGATTCAATTTTGAAAGCCGTGCCTATGAAGACGAGAACTTGGAAATCCATTTCCAATTTACATGGTTGGAAAGTGAAAACTCACGGTATGCATCTCTTTATGCTTTTTCGTATGTTTAAGTCCTTTCTTGTTTCTAACTTTTTTTTTATCCTTCTTTTTGTCAGGATTTGCTATTCGAGGAATGACAGCTGAAGTAGCTATTGCCCTTCGAGCCTCTTCTGGTACTTCACTCTCTTTGGAGAGAACTCAAGCTACGTTATCAAAGAGGAAAGTTGTAGAAGAGGATTCTGAGGATGAAGACACCTCTTTGATAGCTAGACCAAGAGTTAGGAGACGCATCGTTTCTGAGGATGAAGCTGAAGTTACCCCTGTTCGTGCCTCTCTTACCGAACCTGTTCACATTCCTTCTGATGATGAAACCACTCTAAGGGACACCAATGAGTCTATTCAACATCTCTTCGTTGGTGGTTTTGAAAGTGGAGAACTAGGTCCAGTTTTAGATGAAGTTCCTTCTTCTTCCTCTGTTCCGATTCTATTTGTTCCTGCTCCCTTATCTATTTCTGCTCCCTTGCCTGTCTCTTCTCCCTTACCTACTTCGAGTCCTTTGACTCCTGTTATTTTCACTTCTTCTACCGCTCGTCCTTCTATAGCTCCCCCTTCCTTTGTTCAACATGCAGAGGAGGGTTCCAGTAGTAGAAGCTTGGCTATGAGGAGCATTACACTTGAAGTTCCTGCTAATAACAGTCTTTTAAGGAAGTCTGGTGGAGCAGATGCCTGACTTGGGCCTTTGATTGGAGATATTGAGAAGAAGAAGATGAGCAGTCACAGTTGCTTAACTCTGATGAATGACATAGTTCATTCTACTTTGAAGGTATTTTTTCTTTACTTACTAACAATTTTTTTTATCTCTAAATTCTTATTTCTATGAGTTGTCACTGTAGGCTAACCTCATTGGTACAGAATTGATGGGAAGAATTTCCCTTCTGGAAAAGAAAACTCGTGAGTCTGAAAAGTCTATCCACGAGGCTGAGGAAATAGCTAAGGGAGCCCAACTAGAAGCAGCTAATTGGAAAGAGCAGTTTGAGAATGCTTAGGGAACTATAGAAGAATTGCAAGAGAGTAGAAATCACATGGAGCAGCAAAAACGAGGTCTGACTTCTGAGTTAGCAGTTGCCAAAGCTTCTTCAAGTCAATTTGAAAAAGACAAGGAGCGCCTTGAATGTTGCTTTTCAGAACAGTTATCAAAGTCAAGTGAAGAAATCAGAGCACTTAAGGCACTCTTGGACAAGAAAGAAGAATATGCAGGAGAATTAGTGCAGAACTTGACTCAAGTTCAAGCTAATTTAAGGATCTCCTCTGACAAAGTACGTGCCTTAGAGAGTTCCTATGCCTCCCTTGATTCTCATTTAGCTGAACATCAAGTGTTAAAGAATGATCTTGCTATGTGGGAAAGGGAGTATGAACTTCTTAAGGAGAAGTTTGATTTAGAGGTGAGTTGGGCTTTCTTAAACTCTCGTCGTGATGCTTTAATGGAGGCCAGTCAAGAAAACTTTGACTTAAACTCAGAGTTGGCCAAAGTTTTAGAAACCATTGAAAGAACCCAACAACCACTTGACTTTCTTTCTCCGGCAATTGAAGCTCCCATGGCTAAGGAACCTGTAAATGACGAAGCCGTTGCTGTGGCAGTTGAAGTTGAAGATGTTGCAATTCCAACTCCCGAGGGTGAAATTTCTACGACTCAGTCTATGAAAGCTGAAACTTCCGTGACTCTTGCTCCCCTCATTGAACCTAACACTTCAATCCCAGTTGAAACCGCTCTTGTTGCTACTTCTTCAGAAGTTGCCACCGTGCCTGTGGCTGTTTCTGAAAGTGAAATTAATATTGCAACTTCTGATGTGCCAACCCCTTCAGTGACCAGTTAAATTTCCAGACTTTGTTTTTACTTTCTTTGTTGGATTATGGTTTTATCCCTTAGTTATTTTTTAAGGGATTTTTTGGTGAAAGTCCCCAGTTATCATAATGGGGCACTTGTATAAACTTTTTGTTGACTAAATTTCTACTTAGTCTTTTTAATTATATCAAGAAGTTTGTTAGTACTTCAATGTGTTCTATTCTTGCCTTGTCCTTATCTATTTAGGACTTATAGAATAGTTTAGTATTTTTATCCTTTGAAAATGCGTTATGATTCTTCTCATGACTTATTAACATGAAGTTTATAAAAGAGGGCCCTTTTATATATATCGACACTTAATGAAGAAGACGTCTCAACTTCATAATGGTGCTACAATACGATGAAAGAAATAGGAATACACATGTTTTGTTTGAAACAACTTTGACAAGTTTTTATTCATGGACTTGGACAAGCTTTTGAATATTACATGTATTAAAATACATCTATAACTTTCTCGTAACTGTTTTTCTTGTAACAGATTTTTACAAAATAAATATAAAATAAACAAGATTTTTCCTCATAACCCATTTCAGTACATAGTCATGACCCTTTGTAGCTTGATTTTTCTCTTAAATCTTGCTCAATCTTGTTCGATTTTCGTTCGATTTTCGTATCTGTTTTTTTTGCACGTATCTGTGTATATGTAGTCCCCCAAGTGTTTGAGCGGTAAAGTATGAAGCCTTGAGCACTTGTTTGTTTCTCTTAATTTTGGTCCTTTTCCTAAAATAGAAAAACATACGGGACTCGGAGGTGCGATTAGAGATGAAGACTGCCTAACCCGTGTATATTTCCATCAGATTAATTTGTAACCCTGGGCTGGGAATTTTGGAATATTCCATTTTTCCGTGCAGGTCGTGACTCATCATTTGGCACGAGTTAGGGTTTTTGCCTAGCATCTAAAATCGTTAGTAAAATTTTAACAATTCAAAGAAAAATTCTAATATAGTGATATCTGATCGTAGGTACTTTCTCAAAAATAATATCTCTTTAGGTGGACAACATTCCAATGTGAGGGTAGAACCTTGCCATCCATTGTCTCCAACTCGTATGCTCCTTTTCCCGCAATGTCACGAACTCTGTAGGGTCCTTCCCATGTTGGACTTAGCTTTCCTGAATTAGCAGCTTTTGTAGATTGGAACACCTTTTTAAGCACGAAGTCCCCAATTTTAAAGAATCTGAGGCGTGCTTTCCTGTTATAATACCATTCAATTACTTGCTTTTGTGCTGCCATCCTTATTAATGCAGCTTCTCTTCTTCCTTCGAGCAAATCAAGGTTCACCCGCATCTCTTCATCATTTGATTCCTCCATTGCTTGAACGTATCGTGTGAACGTACCGTGTGCTCGGTTTCTCCTATTTCAACTGGAATTAAGGCCTCCGCACCATAAACCATTGAAAATGGTGTTTCTCCCGTGCTTATTTTTGTCGTTGTACTATAAGCCCATAATACTCCAGGTAATACTTCAGGCCAATTACCTTTTGAATCTTGTAACCTTTTCTTCAAGTTGTTGATAATGACCTTGTTTGTGGATTCTGCTTGTCCATTACCCACTGGATGGTATGGTATAGATGTTATCCTTTTAATTTGCCAACTTTGAAAAAATTCTGTGATTTGAGCTCCTATGAATTGCGGACCATTATCACACACGATTTCCTTTGGTACTCCAAAGCGGCATATTATATTCCTCCAAATGAAGTTTTTAACTTCTTTCTCTCGTACCTGTTTAAATGCTCCCGCTTCTACCCATTTAGTGAAATAATCAGTAAGTACAAGTAGAAACTTCACCTGACTTTTTGCTTGTGGTAATGGACCTACGATATTCATTCCCCATTTCATGAAGGGCCACGGAGCTATGACAGGATGCAGTAGCTCAGCTGGTCTATGCATATTATTGTCGTATCTTTGACATTTATCACACTTGGACACGAAACCGTTCGCTTCTTCTTCCATTTTAGGCCAATAATACCCTGCTCGAATCAACGTTTTTACTAGCGACCTTCCTCCTGCGTGATTTCCACAATGTCCTTCATGTACTTCCCTCATCACATATTCTGTTTGGGAAGGTCCAAGACACCTTACTAATGGTCCACCGAACATCTTTCGATAAAGATTTCCTTGATATAAACAATAACGAGCAGCTTTTTTGCGAAGTGCATAAGCTTTTCTTTTGTCATCAGGAACGGTTCCGCGCTGTAAAAAAGCAATAATTTCGTTTCTCCAATCCCATGTTAAATGATTAAAATTTACCTCGTTCTTATCAGGTTCGAGAACGGAATGAAATAAATGTACGACTGAAGCATTTGCGTCGTTTGCTACGTTTGCTGCAGATGCGAGATTAGCTAAAGCATCTGCCTCCACATTCTCATCTCTTGGGATCTGTATTACCTTGCAAGTTTGGAATTGCTTTATTAGTTCCCGTACCTTTTCGAGATATTCTTGCATTCGTGTCTTCCTGGCTGTATAAGTCCCCAGCATTTGATTGACCACGAGTTAAGAATCACTCTTGATTATAATCTGTGTTATGCCGAGTTCTCGTGCCAATTCTAGACCTGCAATTACAGCCTCATACTCTGCTTTATTGTTAGTTATAGAATGACATTTTATAGCCTGTCTAATAGTCTCACCCGTAGGTGGTATGAGAACTATCCCTAGGCCTGCACCTTTTACATTAGACGAACTATCAGTGAATAAAATCCAAGTACCCAGGTTTGCACCATTAAAAACTTGTAATTCTTTTTCTGCTTCTAAATGCATCCCCTGGCTAAAATCAGCTACGAAATCGGCTAATACTTGAGATTTTATAGCAGTCCTAGGTTGATAAATGATTTCGTATTCACTTAATTTTATAGCCCATTTTGCTAACCTCCCTAACAATTCATGTTTATGTAAAATGTTTCGTAATGGAAAAGCAGTAACTACAACAATGGGATGACATTGAAAATAAGGTCTTAATTTTCTAGATGCCATGATCAAAGCTAATGCTAATTTTTCTAGTTGTGGATATCATGTTTCAGCATCTAGTAAAGACTTGCTTACATAATAGATAGGAGATTGTTTACCTTGGTCCTCACGGACTAAGACAACACTTACCGCAACTTCTGACACGGCCAAATAGATGAGTAGCTTTTCTCCTTCCTTTGGTTTTGCCAATAGTGGTGGATTTGACAAGTAAGCTTTTAAATTTCTAAGGGGTTGTTGGCAATCTTCGTTCCATTCAAAATGATCTTGTTTTTGATTGCGGAGAAAAAATTAAAACATTTTTCTGAAGATTTGGGAATAAATCTCCCCAAGGCTACAATTCTTCCCGGTAGACTTTGGACTTCTTTTTTACTTATAAGGATATCAGAGATCTCCTCTATTGCTTTGATCTGAGAAGGATTTACCTCAAAACCACGGTTAAAAACGAGAAAACCCAAAAATTTGCCTGAGGCAACCCCAAATGCACATTTTTCTGGATTGAGTTTCATATTAAATTTTCGTAAAATTTCAAATGTAACAAATAAATGAGAAATATGATCATGAGAATGCTGGGTTTTGACAAGCATATCGTCTATATATACCTCCATGGTTTGTCCTAAATGTTCTTGGAATATTTTGGTGACCAACCTTTGATAGGTTGCTCCAGCATTTTTGAGACCAAAGGGCATTACTTTATAACAGTAAGTCCCCCTGTCTGTGATGAAAGAAGTTTTTTCTTCGTCACTGGGGTCCATTTTAATTTGGTTGTACCCCGAATATGCATCTAAAAAACTCAAAAGTTCATGTCCTGCAGTTGCATCAATTAACTGATCTATATGCGGTAAAGGGAAAGAATCTTTTGGGCAGGGTTTGTTAAGATCTGTATAATCCACGCAAACCCGCCACTTACCATTTTTCTTAGGTACAACAACTGTGTTTGCTAACCAATTAGGATACTTTACCTCGCGGATTGACCCAATTTTCAATAGCTTTTGGACCTCATCTTGAATCACCTGATTTTTGAAAGCTCCTTGCTTTCTTTTCTTTTGCTTTACTAGTGTGAAGGATGAGTCTTCATTTAGTTTGTGAGTCATCACATCCGGTGGTATCCCTGTCATATCAGCATGGGACCAAGCAAATCAGTCCACGTTAGCTTTTAAAAATTCAATCAACATACCTCGCATGTCTGAGCTTAAATTGGCTCCAACATAAACCTTCCGTTCAGGCCATTGCTCAAATAATATCACAGCCTCGAGCTCTTCGATTGTTGTTTTAATATTTTCATTCTCTTCAGGTTCTTGAATTGTATCAGGTTCTTGAATTGTATCAGGTCTCGAGTCTAAATCTGTCTTTTCTTGTTCAGTTGAGGTTTGATCCTTGATACCTTCAACTGTTTCCTGTAATTGCTATTTTTCTTTATTTACGGTGCTCGTATCTGTTATAGCGTTGATACTCCCGGCTGTCTGTTGATCCCTATGAATTTGGAAAATTCCCCACGGTGATGGGAATTTAATAACTTGATGTAGAGTTGATGGGACAACATCCATATTATGGATCCAAGATCTCCCCATGATCATATTGTAAGCCATTTCCATATCTACTACCTGAAATTTAGTTTCTTTAACAACACCTGCAACAAAAGTTGTTAGAATTACCTCTCCTTTTGTTACCACACTTGAATTGTCGAACCCGGACAAGGTATGCACCTTAGGTATCATTTTGTCTTCAGCTTGCATTTCACGTAATACCCTTAATAGTATAATATTTACGGAACTTCCTGAATCAATCAAAACTCATTTTACATTAGTATCATGTACAAGTAAAGATATTACCAGTGCGTTATTATGTGGGGTCATTACTCCTTCGGTATCTGCATCATCGAAAGAAATACTTTCGTTTTCTAAATCCTGCCGTACCCGTTTCCCGTGTGTTATCGTTACTTTAGAAACCTTGTTGGAAGCCGTATATGTTACACCGTGAATATCTTCTCCCCCACTTATAACATTCACGGTTCTCTTGGGTGAAGGGGGCTTTGGTGGCTCTTGCCTATTTTTCATATAGGCTTGCTTACCTTTCTCACTAAATAACTCAGTGAGATACCCTTGTTTCAATAGATGATCCACTTCACTTTGTAAGAATCTACATTCTGAAGTTTTATGCCCGTGATCATTGTGGAATTCGCACCAATGGTCTGGATTGCGTCTATTTGGATTTGACTGCATCTCTTTTGGCCATCGTACCTTATCTCCCATGCTCCTCAAAACAGTTACGAGCTCGGAGGTAGTGACATTAAAGTTATAGCCACCAAACCTTGCCTTTAAACTTCTGTCATCATCTCGTGACTCTTGCCTGTTTCGATCATTTCTGAACCTTGATGAAGAACCAGATTCCATGTTCCTCGATTTTTGATCATATCATTGATTATCCTGCTTTGACCGTGAGTCTTTCCCTACAGGTCCCATATATGGATCATACCTATTCTTACCTGATCTCTTTTCGATCTCTGATCTCCTGGAACTGCTCCTTTCTTCATGATGAAATTGGGGAACGGTATCTTCCTCGATTCGCAGCTTCGTACTGTACCTGTTATAAACATCATTCCAAGTAGTTGCAGGAAATTCACGAAGACTTTCCTTAAGCCTTCTCGTGGCTTCTGAACTTTTGTCATTTAAGTTGCTTGCAAAAGCTATTGCAGCCCAATTATCAAGAACGCGAGGCAAAGTCATTCTTTCACGTTAGAATCTATCAACAAAATCCCTGAGCAACTCGAAGTCCCCTTGTTTGATTTTGAAAATATCCTCCATTCTTTTCTCAACCTTTTGAGCTCCCGAGTGTGCTTTAATAAAAGAATTTGCAAGCTCAGCAAAAGAATTTATAGAGTTTTCAGGTAAAAGAGAATACCAGGTTAACGCGCCCTTGGTGAGTGTTTCCCCAAATTTCTTGACCAGTACTGATTCAATTTCTTGTTTGGTCAAGTCATTGCCTTTCACGCCTGTTGTAAATGCAGTCACGTGGTCATGTGGATCTGTTGTACCATCGTATTTTGGGATGTCAGGCATTTTGAACTTTTTAGGAATTGGAAGGGGAGTAGCACTTGGCTTCCAAGGTTTTTGTGAATATTTTTTCATATCCACTCCTCTAATCACAGGTGGAACTCCGGGGATTTGCTCTATGCGTTCGTTTTGTTCCTTAAGCTGTTTCTGCAAGGTTTGTACTAAATTTTGCCAATGAGAAGTAGTTGAATTACCTGGTTCCCCCTCCTGTGAATCACTGGGGGTTGCTCCATTACCCGAATTAATCAGCCCAGAACGGGGATTTTCCAACGTGTTGTCATTTGGTGTTGACGGTGCAGCAGGTAATCGACGGATTAGAGCTTCTAAAGCTTTGTCAACCCGTGCGTCAATTATTTTCTGTAAAACCTCATCTCTTCCATCAACATGCTCAGATTGATCATTAGGAGTGCCCTCACGAGATCCACGTGGAGAACCTTGAGGGGAAAGATCATCACGTTGATCTCCATCCACTTGATGTGCTTGATTTCCATGAATGTTTTCGTTGTTGTTTGACATGATGATAACAACAGGTAGGATGTAACGTAAAAAGAATAGATTATCAGATTCCCGGTAACGGAACCAATTTGTTTAACCAAAAATCTGAGTCTTTGGTCAAAGCTAGAAATAAAGAGAAATTTGGGTTATTGATAATCTTGAGACGAAAATAATAGAAGATTTCTGAGAATAATAAAGTAATAAGTAGTTTTGTATTTCAGTGTAATCTCAATAATATTTCGTGTCCCTACAGATGTTGAGTCCTTCTCCTTTTATAGTTGATTCTAGGAGAAGGTGTAATGCCTTTGTCTTAATGAGGCAATTATGAGCAATAAATGATATTAGAAGAAACGTTACACAATCATTTAATTCAAATTTTCTAACGTATTTGATATTTAATGTTGTATTTAGACTCTTTTACGTCATCAGATTCGTATCTTCAACTTCTTCTGATCTTCGGTCTTTAAATGACTCGAATAGGTACGAGACTCGTGCCATTTGAGTAACGGTCCACACCTATGTTGCTTTCTTCTCCCCATATCTGTTGCCGCCCGTGCCTCTTGGCTATTTATTGCGTTTTGACCTTTTGACCAGTCCACGTGTCATGACACGTCATCTTCAATATTCAGACTCAGTTTTTTCCCAATACAATACTGTTGAACTTTAATCCATCTATTGTTGATTCACCTTTATGTTGATCTATAATGTACCATTGATAACTTGACCTCTTATGTAACACTGCCGCTAGGGCTCACATCTCATCAAGGAACATCTGAAGTGATTAGACTGATCCAGCTAAAGGTGATACTATACTTTCATAACTGTATTTCATAGCATCCCAATGCGATTCACCTTACTTGGGTATTTTAATCCTGTACAATTCATGAAATCCCCTTTTTTCCTTCAAAAAGGCCCAAACGTCATCTTTTATCTATCACAATTAGACCATCATTCTACTACCAGGGCAGCATTCCATCTCTTCTTACTGCTACTAATCTTAGACTCCTTTGAGTTCATTCAGGCTATACTGAGCTTTCTATAACTTAGAGAAACCATCATCTCTCTTGTTTTCACGGGCTTAATCCTGATGACTTATCCATTCTCGTCACCTTCTTACTCACCTTTTCTTATCCTTACTCATGTTTTCCTAAAACCTTGTCGCTCCACCATACTTTAGCTTGCGACCTACACATATCTATTTATACTATATGCAACCTTCCTTCAACTTGCCTGCACCATAGATTTCCTTATGTTATTCTGGAACATCAAGCGAGACATCACATTGTCTCTAACTATTCTTTACTCTCTTAACTAGACCTCTCGGTACCTAGAAACTATAGGCTGGAAGATATGACCACTAATGACACTGCTATCATTCCTTCATACTGAATCCCAGTGCTTCTAGCCCTCTATCTGAAGTATGGATTATTCACAACCTTCTGTATCTGAGTATTTTGTACATTGTTCACCTTTACCTTACTTACCTTAAAATCTCACATCGTATCTTCTATCTCTTTCATAAACCCCCTTCCACATAGATATAATTCACATCCACAGCTCGAAGCTCTCTTATAATACTTGCACCTCTGGTGCATACACAATCCGGTGGGAGCTCCATACTAACTTCTTATGAGGCTAGTACTCTTCTAACTAGCTTTATCTTAGTTCCCAAGCATGCCAAAATTTTTGTGCAACTCATATGATCTCGAATATTAGTTTTTGGTTTCACTTCCCGTTTATTAGCCACGTAGGTGCCACTTTCTTATGAAATGCATACAATATTATAGTGAGACTACTATTACAAGACCATTTCTTCTTCAAGTTACTATGATTAGGTTGAAGCCTTCTTCCTTATTTCCTTAGCTAATCTTTTGTTGTAGTACTTGGGGGACACCCTCTGACTCTGGTAAAGTTGTGAGCTTATTATATTGTATACCTGAAGTAGTTTTCGATGTTCTTACTCGTCTATAAATTGCCGTAGTTACATACCTCTGTGCCCTTGTATATACATCTATTATTGTTGAAGGTAACTCAAAATGCTTATATTTCTCTGCTTGAATTGTAAATACTGATAATCTTCATTAACTGGGCGCCTCGTTGCTTCTTTTACTTGTTAAAACTTGTATCTACCTTCTAAATCTCTCATTACTTTTCACCATATGAATGGATAGATATTCTTGCCTTAAGGATCCTTATCAAGAAGCTTACACATCTTAGTACACAGATGTTCTGCTGAAGAACTCACATTTATCCATCATAAGAATGATGCAAAATCAAGTTCCTCTAACTCAACTCTTCCACAACCACATGAAATCTCTTACCAACTATGTTTGGATGTAGGTATCGTCTTATTGTGAATAAAATAGAATTTAAGAGTTTAAATTCGTACAAGTGAGCTCTACCACACGATCTAGAGTAAGAAGAAAGAGTGATAGTCCTAAATGCTCCCTGTAGCCTCCTGCTTATAAGTGTGATGTAACAATACACCCATAAATAAGACTCTACTAGACATGGCTTATAGACTCCCTATGAAAGAACTGTTTTGATACCACATTTGTCACAACCCAAACCAATGGGCCACGACGAGCACCCGGTGTCGTACTCAATCGAGTACCAATATAACGTATCTTTCGTATCGTACTATTATAGGTAAATGAACCAGAAAGGTTGTCATGAGATAACCGGAATAAAATATGAGGGAATACTTGACATAGGATGACCCAGCATAATATACCAACTTATACATATGACGTACGGGCCTATAAGGTCGGCATGATCCTTTATATACTCAAAACATAGGCCGAGAAGTCCATGCAAGTATCCATATACATAACGTCTATCTACAAACCTCTAAGAGTAGATAAATACCATAAAGGTCAAGATAGGGCCCCACCATACCAATCAATACATGTCCAAATCCTACTGACCAAATAAGCAACTCCGGAGCAAATGGAACGCACAAACACCTTCCGCTGAGCTGATAGCTTACTTGAAGGACTCTCAACCTGTCTATCGGGACCTGCGGGCATGAAATGCAGCATCCCTAGGCAAAAGGGATGTTAGTACAAATAAAGTACCGAGTATGTAATGCAAGAAAAGCCGTATACAATAGATATGAAAGAAACATGAAGTAAAGGACTCAACCTGTAAGTCTGAATAGCTCTGTGAATCATGAAATATTTATAATGTCATGCATATGTGTATAAATGTCATACCATGCATAGTTATATGATAACTAGGGAATATGATGCATTTTACGCTCCTTCTTGCTAAAGTTTTGATTAGAAATGTGTACAAAATAGCCCCAAAGGCTCACAAGTTGTGCTTGATTCCAGATTTGATAAATAAGGTAACAAAGTGTCAAAAACCAGCTCAAAAAGGAGTGAAACTTGCACAAGTACCAAGACAAGACAAAGCTCAGTCAAATAGGGCTAGTGCGGCCGCACACCATTCTGTGTGGTCCGCACAAGTGAAGTTCAGAGAGGTTGCCTTTCAGGCCAAAAGGCAATGCGGCTGCAAAAAGGGTTTTGTGCGGTCCGCATTGAGTTCACCGTGGCTGTACTCGATTTCATGCGGTCCGCAGAGCCAAGGTTCAGAGAGGTGGTGTTTTGGAGGTTGAAGCTCAATGCGGTCCGCTGTCCTTTTTGTGCGGACGGTAATGGAAGACACCACGGCCGCACTCGATTTCATGCGGTCCGCATTACCCAAGTTTAGAGAGCTAATTATTCAAGCCTAGAGCCTTAGTGCGGCCGCACTCGATTTTGTGCGGTCCGCAATAGCCCCGCAAGGGTATTTTTGTCCAAGATTTTCATCCTAGTATAAATAGATTTTTTTCCCATTTTTAGGTCATCAAATAGTTTTGTACTGAGTTGCGCTCGTGACTTCGTCCCTCTTACCTATTTTGAGTGATTTTAGCTTAATTTCAATATTGAATCTTCAAGTTTAACTTAGAAATTAATTATTATGAGTTTTTTTTCATCTATTTCTTTGTTTTCTTCTCTAATTATGAGTAGCTAGATCCATTAGCTAAGGTTGTGGCTCAACCCTATAGTGAGTAATTGATGGGTCTTGTGTTTTGATGCTTGATTGTCTATGGGTGTTTGATATATGGGCTAATTTAGGGTTTTAATTGTGAATTAGTAGTTGCAAACACTAGTTTATGCCTGTCACACCTCCTTTTTGCGCGCCCGCCCCGAAGGGTTGAATGCGCAAGGGAGTTTTTCCAATTTAAGTGACAATATTCGAAATGGGATTATTTAATTAATTCAGAGTCGCCACTTGGGAAAGGTTTGGCTTTTGGTGTCTCAAGTCACCGGTTTATCTTGAATCCCAAATCGAGGAAAATATTCGACTTTCCAAATGAAGTTTGCGAACCAGAAATTTTAAGTAAGGAATTCTGTTGACCTGAGGGAAGGTGTTAGGCACCCTCGAATCCCGTGGTTCTAGCACGATCGCTTAAATTGTTATAATGGCTAGATATCTGATTTATTACATGTTATTACTTATGTGCTTTCATTAAGTTTAAAACCGCTTTTATTATTATTTATTTTTATGGAATTGCAACATTGTAAAAATGCATTTCGAACCATGTCACAATCAATGCGCCCATGGTTGTTAATACATTCCGACTCCGTTGAGATTTGGATTTGGGTCACATAAATGCGCACCCGAATTTAAGAAGGTAAGATTATTAAAATGCACGCCTGAAGCAATTATCGTATTATTATTTCTGGATAAGGCCGTGGAATTTTGCTAAACGGCTCATCCCAAAGTCTAAGTTATTTTAATTAAACATTTATCGAGGGCCCCGCAATTTGTGCGTTTTATTTGGCGAGGCTCATCTCATTTATTTTTATCAGGATAATCCTAAAGTGCCTACATTTTCTATTAAAATTGTCTCTACAAAAATGAAAGAGAAAAGGTCTTAATTTATTTACATGCTTGAGTTGTTATAGTTGAGTTTCAAATATGATTCGTAAATTCTGAAAAATGATACAAGCAAGGCAGTCCGTTGCCAATATGGGCACAGGCTCACGTATTACTACCTAATTATATTATACTAGGCATGTTCTCAGTTTGTCAAATTAAAAAAAAAGCTTGGCAATCTAATTTTAATCTAAAACAATTACATGCTGGAATTAACCAATATTATTTAACTAAACAATTTTCTTACAAGTTCCGAAATGGTCTATTCGTTTGATTTTTAACTTAGACGGAGTTACTACACCATTTATTTATTTTTAAGCAATATATAGATAGTTCATCCGTTAAGCTATCGTTGGATGTTCCACTATATATACATTAAATAGCTACATGATTCCGATTTTTGTAAGCTAAATAATTTATATATACAAATAAAATTAAGAATATAATTCAAAATAAATTTAGAACTTCAATTCTTCATTTTTCGTATTCATGCTTCCTGTTTCAGTTTACAATAATCAGCGTGTCAGTTGTGTACCTGATATTGGAAGCAAAAGAAAAGTGAGAGATCAGCAGAAATTCAGTTGCATACAACAACAGCAATCCCAGCAACTAGTAACAACCAGCGACGAGAAACTTAGTGACAGATTTTAAAATCAAGGCAAAATCCGGAAACAACAACAACCAACGGACAGAAGCAAAGGGAAACTTTTCAGATTTTTGAAAGACTAGTTAGTGTTTAACCCTTAATTTCTCAATCCGTATCTCAGAATATTTGGACTATATATCAGGTGTATATTCTTCTTCTTTTGAATTTCCAGAATGTTTTTCTTTTTGTTTTTCTAAAGTCTTAGTATTTTTTTTTCGGAATTTTCTCTCTTAAATTCTTCTCCTCCTAAATCTGATTCAAGACCTCTCTATATATCCACCAACCCATAACAAATCACATGAACATGATTTCAACCACAAATCATATGACCACAAATTGAATAACCAAGAACAACTAAAATTTGATTGAACAATATTTTTAGCAACAATAAACCTATTTTCGGATTTAAATAACAACAACAATCAAACAAGTATATTTAGATTTCTAAATTCAATAATATTGAACTTAAAATCAACCATAACAACATTACAACCAACAATTCCTATATCAAACTTAAACAAGATTATGAGACAAATTCAAGAGATAATCATAAATGATAAACAAGAAATCAAACTATACAAATTTCGGATTCAAGATCAACAAACATAATATGAACATGAATTAAATCTAAAAATAAAAACGACGGATTCAAATGATTAAAACCAACATACTTCCTTTATTACAACTAAATTCTTTTAGGCAAATGACAAAACAAAACCTAAGAAGAAACAATTATGAATTTAAACTTGAACTTAACAATATTAACATTTTCCAAAAAATACATAAAATACATGAAACAAATTGAAGAAACAATTAATTAAACTTCAATTTGTATCTAACTAATATTAAACTAACAAATATTCACTTAAACAATAATACAAACATGAAATAAACATGAAAACAACTAATTAAACTTCCATTTTGAAATCTGAAAATTAATTTAACAAACAACACATGAACATGAACTAAAAATTAATTCAAACGATAAACAAAACAAACATTTGTTGATTTTAGATTCGAAAATATCAAAACAAAATACGGACAAAATAAAACTCAAAAACTACTAACCGGATCGAAACGACGAACAAACGACTAACCCAACAACGAACTTGACGAGCCTCGACCAAAGCTCGAACCAACGATGACGAACACGAGCAGACGACGACGAACATGAACCTACGAAGCAATATCGGCAGTTGACAACTGAATCCACGCCGAAGCTATACCGGCAGTTGGCGCGGCAGAAGTGAAGCAGCAAAGGCATCCATGGACGACGAGGTTTCAGTACAGACTCATATGAGAGGTCGACGGACAGCGGAGATGCGACAGCTGGGGACGGGGGCTTCGAACTGGACGATGAGCTTGGCCATGGAAACAGCGGAGATGCGACAGAAGGCGATGGACAGTGACGACGCGACGGAAGGAGCTGGGTTGGGTGGTTGTCGGAACTGTGGTGTTTGGGCGTTACTGGTTTTGGATGAAGGAGAAGGTGAAGATGGAGGTGGTGTTTGCTGGATGCTTGGGCCGTGACGATGACGGGGAGGCAACTGGAGGTGGAAGGGTTGTGTGGTTTTGGACGATGCAGCAGCAATAGCTGCTGCTTGACGATGTTGGACGGGTGGTGATAGAGGCGGAGGGGTCTATTTGGTGGTGAAGCTGGTGGCGACGGGATAGTGACGACGCAGGGGGGAGCTGGTGGTTGACGGGGCTGGTGAATGGCAGCAGCCATGGACGTTGGGGTGTTTGGGAAGTTTTGAGGAAGAAGAAGGAGAATAGGGGGGCGGATGCTTTAGGCATTTTTAGGGTTTTCTTACTTTTTTTTTGTTTTGTGTTGCTTGTAAGATAATAGGGGTGTTGGGTTATGGACTGGGTCGACCCAGTTCGAAATGGACTGGGTCATAGGGAAGGTTGGGCCATTTTTTGGGCCTGTGGCTTGAAATCGAAGAAGAGGCCCAATTCCTACTTTCTTTATATTTTCGCTCTCTTTTCTTCTTTTATTTTTCTAAAACTAAATTATAAAAATACTTAAACTATTATTAAAAACTAAATTAAGTTATAAAAGCGCAAATTAACTCCCAGTATCAATTAACGCACAATTAAATAATAATTAAGCATAAAACTGTATATTTGGACATTAAATGCTAAAAATGCAAACGATGCCTATTTTTGTAATTTTTTTTAATTTTTGTAAAACACATCTAATTACTAACAATTGTAGAATTAAATCCTATATGCAAAATGCGACATATTTTTGTATTTTTATTAATTTAGCAAATAAACACGCACAGACAAATACAAATAATTATTCAAAATATCACAAAATTGCACACCAAAGAAAAATCATTTTATTTTTGAATTTTTGAGAGTAATTCTCATATAGGGCAAAAATCATGTGCTTACAGCTGCCCCTCTTTGCCCAGAGACACGAAGGGTTTTCGTGCAAAGATAAAGCGAGCGATTTTTGCCCATCCGAGTACTCCGTGTGAAGCATTTTTTTTTTTGAAAAATATTTGACCGAACCTTTGCTTCAAAGGTTTCCTACATATTCTGGGCTAAACAGGAATCAGGTCAATGTAGTTCGGGAAATTTTGGTAGCTGGGACTACCATGGGATTGCAATGCTTGATGTTACTGCTGTTGCTGTTGCCACTACTGCTTTAATGACCTCCTTATTAGTACCAAAGGAAATTGAAACTGAACTAACTACTTATGCCTGTCAACCGCTAGTTACAAGATTCCTATCTATAATTCTTTTGCAACTTGATCTATGGTCTCAGCTAATTCTGCTTGTAGACTTCGATCCGAATCTTGTTGCTCGCAAGTTGTAGGCGTTTGTTTATTTCTGCAGTATTTAATGAAACAGGATTGGCGGAGCTCGGGAATTTGATCCAATTTTTTGAGCGACCTGCCCTTTGTTTGTTCCAATATGTGGGAACATCTTTTTTTTTTCTTTTGTTCTTTTGTTCTTTTCTTTATTCTGGATTGAGACTCACCCCGTAGGTCGTCTCGATCCACGCACCTCAGGGTCAGACCTGCTGAGACAACAAAACAAACGAACAAAATTTCTGCCCTAGTTTCACTAGGAAAGTTTCGTGAGTTAATTGTCATGAAAATTTACAGCACTGATGAGGGGATTGAAAAAAAAAACCTAGTCTACAAAGCGCAACTCAAGGATTGGAGCCCTAATGTCGCAAAAGGTAAAAGTGCACAATTCAGGGATTGGATCCCTAATGTTGGCTAAAGGAAGGTTGCTCAACTCAGGGATTGGAGCCCTAATGTCGGCTAACAGGAAAAAAAAACGCTCAGTTCAGGGATTAGAGCCCTAATGCTGACTAAATAGAAACCTGTTCAACTTAAGGATTGGAGCCCTAAATTGGGAGAATTGCCAGGTTATGCTGGAAAGGGTCCACGGGTTATGCGGGGAAGATTCATCGGGTTATACCGGAAAAGAGGTCCCTGGGTTATGCCAGGGAGGTCCACGGGTTATGCCGGAAAATTCAAAGAGGTCCCTAGGTTATGCCAGGGAGGTCCACGGGTTATGCCGGGGAAGTCATCGGGTTATGCGGGAAAGGAAAAGAGTACTCGGGTTATGCCGGGGAAGTCATCGGGTTATACCGGAAAAGGAAAAGAGGTTCCTGGGTTATGCCAGGGAGGTCCACGGGTTTTGCCGGGGAAGTCATCGGGTTATTCCGGGAAAGGAAAAGAGTCCTCGGGTTATGCCGGGGAAGTCATAGGGTTATGCCGGAAAAGGGAGAGAGTCCTCGGGTTATGCCGGGGAAGTCATCGGGTTATGCTGGGAAAGGAAAAGAGTTCTCGGGTTATGCCGAAAAAGGGAAAGAGGTCCCTGGGTTTTGCCAGGGAGGTCCACGGGTTATGTCGGGAAATTCAAAGAGGTTCCTGGGTTATGCCAGGGAAATCATCGGGTTATGCCGAAAAAGGGAAAGAGGTCCCTGGGTTATGCCAGGGAGGTCCACGGGTTATGCTGGGATAGAGACAGAGTCCTCGGGTCATGCCGGGGAAGTCATCGGGTTATGCTGGAAAAGGGAGAAAGTCCTCGGGTTATGCCGGGGAAATTATCGAGTTATACCAAAATAGGGAAAGAGGTCCCTGGGTTATGCCAGGGGGGTCCACGGGTTATGCCGGGAAATTCAAAGAGGTTCCTGGGTTATGCCAGGGAAATCATCGGGTTATGCCGAAAAAGGGAAAGAGGTCCCTGGGTTATGCCAGGGAGGTCCACGGGTTATGCCGGGAAAGGGACAGAGTCCTCGGGTTATGCCGGGGAAGTCATCGGGTTATGCCGGAAAAGGGAGAAAGTCCTCGGGTTATGCCGGGGAAATTATCGGGTTATACCGAAAAAGGGAAAGAGGTCCCTAGGTTATGCCAGGGGGGTCCACGGGTTATGCCGGGAAATTCAAAAAAGGTTCCTGGGTTATGCCAGGGAAATCATCGGGTTATGCCGAAAAAGGGAAAGAGGTCCTTGTGTTATGCCAGGGAGGTCCACGGGTTATGCCGGGAAAGGGACAAAGTCCTCGGGTTATGCCGGGGATGTCATCGGGTTATGCCGGAAAAGGGAGAAAGTCCTCGGGTTATGCCGGGAAAATTATCGAGTTATACCGAAAAAGGGAAAGAGGTCCCTGGGTTATGCCAGGGGGGTCCACGGGTTATGCCGGGAAATTCAAAGAGGTTCCTGGGTTATGCCAGGGAAATCATCGGGTTATGCCGAAAAAGGGAAAGAGGTCCCTGGGTTATGCCAGGGAGGTCCACGGGTTATGCCGGGAAAGGGACAGAGTCCTCGGGTTATGCCGGGGAAGTCATCGGGTTATGCCGGAAAAGGGAGAAAGTCCTCGGGTTATGCCGGGGAAATTATCAGGTTATACCGAAAAAGGGAAAGAGGTCCCTGGGTTATGCCAGGGGGGTCCACGGGTTATGCCGGGAAATTCAAAAAAGGTTCCTGGGTTATGCCAGGGAAATCATCGGGTTATGCCGAAAAAGGGAAAGAGGTCCTTGGGTTATGCCAGGGAGGTCCACGGGTTATGCCGGGAAAGGGACAAAGTCCTCGGGTTATGCCGGGGATGTCATCGGGTTATGCCGGAAAAGGGAGAAAGTCCTCGGGTTATGCCGGGAAAATTATCGAGTTATACCGAAAAAGGGAAAGAGGTCCCTGGGTTATGCCAGGGGGGTCCACGGGTTATGCCGGGAAATTCAAAGAGGTTCCTGGGTTATGCCAGGGAAATCATCGGGTTATGCCGAAAAAGGTAAAGAGGTCCCTGGGTTATGCCAGGGAGGTCCACGGGTTATGCCGGGAAAGGGACAGAGTCCTCGGGTTATGCCGGGGAAGTCATCGGGTTATGCCGGAAAAGGGAGAAAGTCCTCGGGTTATGCCGGGGAAATTATCGGGTTATACCGAAAAAGGGAAAGAGGTCCCTGGGTTATGCCAGGGGGGTCCACGGGTTATGCCGGGAAATTCAAAAAAGGTTCCTGGATTATGCCAGAGAAATCATCGGGTTATGCCGAAAAAGGGAAAGAGGTCCTTGGGTTATGCCAGGGAGGTCCACGGGTTATGCCGGGAAAGGGACAAAGTCCTCGGGTTATGTCGGGGATGTCATCGGGTTATGCCGGAAAAGGGAGAAAGTCCTCGGGTTATGCCGGGGAAATTATCGAGTTATACCGAAAAAGGGAAAAAGGTCCCTGGGTTATGCCAGGGGGGTCCACGGGTTATGCCGGGAAATTCAAAGAGGTTCCTGGGTTATGCCAGGGAAATCATCGGGTTATGCCGAAAAAGGGAAAGAGGTCCCTGGGTTATGCCAGGGAGGTCCACGGGTTATGCCGGGAAAGGGACAGAGTCCTCGGGTTATGCCGGGGAAGTCATCGGGTTATGCCGGAAAAGGGAGAAAGTCCTCAGGTTATGCCGGGGAAATTATCGGGTTATACCGAAAAAGGGAAAGAGGTCCCTGGGTTATGCCAGGGGGGTCCACGGGTTATGCCGGGAAATTCAAAGAGGTTCCTGGGTTATGCCAGGGAAATCATCGGGTTATGCCGAAAAAGGGAAAGAGGTCCCTGGGTTATGCCAGGGAAGTCCACGGGTTATGCCCTTTTATTTATCAAAATGTATGAAAGAATTCTGGGTAAACTTCCTTTTGGTCGTTTTCTTGCTGCAAAGCTGTTTCAACGCTCGTGCACTTCATTTCTTTTTCGGGCTACACCTGCTTCTTGCACGGTTGCTTTGGATCGCACCTGTCTCAATTTTCCTAAACAAAGAAAAATTGTCAGTTTGAAATTGTGGTCGGTTTTATGGCCTTCATTGTTTTTCTTGGTCCCAAGCTTCATTTCTGTTTGAGAAAATTCGCCATTGATTGGCTTCCAAGGCAACCTCCTTTCAAACTGATAAGACTCAATATTTCAGGATTTCACGCTGATTTGTGCGTGTACGGCTCTGTTTCTTCCGTCTCACTCTGCTTGGGGATTTTGAGGTAATCAAACGCCATGATCAGTCGGTATTGGACTGACGCATCACTGAGGCCGGGTATGTTCTCCACCTCTTGCCAAACAGAGCCCTGTGAAACCGGTCCTGCCACCTTTTCTTTCTAGCATGTTTTGGGGCTTAGGGTTAAACCGAAAAGGAATCCAAAGAAAAGTAAACAAAGAACGAGAAAAAATGAATTTAAAAAAAAACATCTTTTTTGGGAAAAGAAAGACTTATCTTGGCCCATGCTGGCTTTAAATTGACATAACCTGCTTTTTGGACTGGATGCCCGAATCTCACGAACCTACATTTTCTCACGAACCAAACGGATCTATGTTTCCAAACCAGGGAACCTTGTCATAACCTTCTGTGGTGAAATCCTCTTTCGGCCGACAGCGCTCTTTGCGAGTTTTCACTAGCCGACCTCTCTCATTTCTTTTCTCACCGTCGCCTTATAGTGCTCGTCATGAGTTTTCACTAACAAGACTCTCTCATTTTGATTTCTCTGCTCGCCATCGCCTTATGGTGCCCATAGGTTTTCACCAATAAGACTCTCTCATTTTGATTCTCTCATCCTGACTGTGTCGGATCTGAGCAACTGCGTCCTTTGATTTTGAAGAAACTTTTGCCGATTGATCAGAAGGACTTGTAACATGTTTGGGGTCAAAAGAACTTGGATCGAATTACAACTTTAGAACCGTCCAGGCGGGATTATCGCCGAATTATTATAATGTCTGCCCCAGTTTAACTTTTTTGGGGAGAATTATATTTTGGTTTTGGTGTGACTGAACCCCATAGAGAGGTTGCCTACGTATCCTTTCGGAATCAAGTCAAACGTAGTTCAAGAAATTTTGGTTTTTTTTTCACTTCACTTCAGGGTTCCAAAGAGGGTAATGAAAGAAAGGTAAATGGCTCAAAGTGTTAGCAAAGGATTTGAGTGTTTGGGTAGCGGGAATGAAAGCTTTCGTCCTCTCAAATGTGCAAAAACATCGTCAGAGCAAGTTCAAACATAGTATCTTTTTACTGCATCTGCATTCACGGCTGTGTCGGGATCTTTTCCTTCAATATCACCTAGATATAATGCTCCCCTGGGCAATATCTTCCTGATGATGTATGGACCTTTCCAATTAGGAGCAAATTTTCCTTTCGCTTCCTGGTGATGTGGAAGAATGCGCCTTAACACCAGTTGACCTACTTCAAAATTCCTGGGTCGCACTTTCTTGTTGTAAGCACGAGCCATTCTTTGTTGGTACAATTGCCCGTGACAAACTGCAGCCATTCGCTTTTCATCGATCAGCGTTAACTGTTCCAAACGGGTTTTGACCCACTCACTGTCTTCAATTTCAGCTTCAACAATGATCCGGAGAGAAGGGATTTCTACCTCTGCCGGTATTACAGCCTCGGTCCCGTAAACCAACAAGTATGGGGTTGCCCCTACTGAGGTGCGTACTGTAGTGCGATATCCAAGCAGGGCGAAAGGTAACTGCTCATGCCATTGTCTGGAACTCTGGGTTGTCTTCCTCAAAATCTTTTTGATGTTTTTGTTCGCTGCTTCAACAGCGTCGTTGGCTTTGGGCCGATAAGGAGTGGAATTCCTATGCGTTATTTTGAATTGTTCACACACATCCTCCATCAAATGACTATTCAGGTTTGCTGCATTATCTGTGATTATAGTTGCAGGAATACCGAAACAACAGATAAGATTTGAATGTATGAAATCCACCACGGCTTTCTTAGTGACTGATTTGAGAGTGACAGCCTCGACCCATTTTGTGAAGTAGTCGATAGCGACCAATATGAATCTGTGTCCATTTGAAGCTTTGGGCTCAATCGGACCAATGACATCCATACCCCAGGCAACAAATTGCCATGGTGCAGACATGGGATGCAGTTCTGTGGGAGGTGCGTGAATCAGATCTCCATGCACCTGACACTGATGGCACTTTCGAACGAAGTTGAAACAGTCCTTTTCCATGGTCATCCAGTAATATCCGGCCCGCAAGATTTTCTTTGCCAAAACGTACCCGTTCATATGAGGTCCACACACCCATGCATGTACTTCATGCATGATCCTGCATGCTTCTTCGGCATCAACACATCTTAATAAGCTGAGATCAGGGGTTCTTTTATACAATATCTCACCGCTAAAAAAGAATCCACTTGCCTGCCGCCTAATAGTTCTCTTCTGATATCCAGTAGCATGTTCGGGGTATTCTTGTGTTTTCAAGAACCTCTTAATATCCTGGTACCATGGCTGGATACTTGGTCCTGCCTCGATTGCGTTGCAGTAACCATGCCTTTCCCTGATTTGGATTTCCAAGGGATCGATGTGGGCATTGCCTGGATAAGGTAACATTGAAGCTAAAGTGGCAAGTGCATCGGCTAATTCATTGTGACATCGCGGGATATACCTGAACTCTACTGATCTGAACCGCTTGCTGAGATCCTCTACGTGCTGCCGGTAGGGAATAAGCTTGACATCTCGAGTTTCCCATTCACCCTGGGCTTGCCGGATAATCAAATCAGAATCCCCCATAATCAACAAATCCCCAACATCTTGATCAATCGCCATATTCATTCCCATGACGCAAGCTTCATATTCAGCTGTATTGTTCGTGCAAAAGAAACGAAGCCTAGCTGTAGCCGGATAATGTTGACCAGCAGGTGAGATCAAGATTGCCCCTATTCCTACACCTTTGGCATTTACGGCCCCATCAAAGAACATCTTCCAAACGTGAGCATTTTCCGAGACCACTTCTATGGTATTTATTTCTTCATCTGGAAAATAAGTACTCAATGGCTGGTATTCCTCATCAACCGGATTTTCGGCCAAATGATCTGCTAATGCCTGGGCTTTCATTGCCGTACGGGTGACATAGACTATGTCAAATTCAGTAAGCAAGATTTGCCACTTGGTCAGTCTTCTAGTAGGCATTGGTTTCTGAAATATATACTTCAAAGGATCCAACCTGCTTATGAGGTAAGTAGTGTGAGTTTGAAGATAATGTCTCAATTTTTGAGCAACCCACGTTAAAGCACAACACGTTCTTTCCAGCAGAGTGTACTTGGCCTCGTAGCCGGTAAATTTCTTGCTCAAGTAGTAGATCGCCTGTTCCTTCTTACCGGTTATGTCATGTTTCCCGAGGACGCAACCGAAAGAATTTTCCAAGACTGTCAGATACAAGAACAGGGGTCTCTCTGGCTCTGGCGGGACCAAAACTGGGGGATTTAAAAGATATTCTTTGATCTTGTCAAAAGCTTCTTGACATTCAGTCGTCCATTTGATCACTGCATCCTTCCTTAATAGCTTAAATATGGGCTCACACATGCTAGTTAGCTGGGCAATGAATCGACTAATATAGTTTAACCTGCCCAACAGACTCATCACGTCTTTCTTCGTTCTTGGGGGAGGTAGATCTCTGATAGATTTTATCTTTGTTGGATCTAACTCTATACCTCTCCTGCTTACTATGAAACCCAAAAGCTTGCCTGATGGGACTCCGAAGGCGCATTTGGCCGGGTTCAGCTTCAAGTCGTACTTTCTCAGTCTCTCGAAGAATTTCCTCAAGTCTTGGATATGATTGTCTCGAGTCCTGGACTTGATTATCACGTCATCCACATACACCTCTATTTCTTGATGCATCATGTCATAAAAATGGCCGTCATGGCTCTTATGTAAGTTGCCCCAGCATTCTTCAGACCGAATGGCATAACCCGATAACAGTAAGTGCCCCATGGTGTAGTGAATGTAGTCTTCTCAGCGTCTTCGTCATCCATCAATACCTGATGATATCCAGCGTAACAATCTACGAAAGACTGGATCTCATGTTTGGCGCAATTATCAACAAGGATGTGGATGTTGGGCAATGGGAAATTGTCTTTGGGACTCGCTCTGTTCAAATCTCGATAATCCACACAGACCCGAGTTTTCCCATCTTTTTTCGGCACTAGAACTACATTCGCTAACCACGTGGTGTACTGGATTACCCGAATTACTCCCGTTTTCAGCTGCTTGGTGATTTCTTCTTTAATCTTGTCACTGACATCAGTTTTGAACTTTCTTTGCTTTTGTTGAACTGGAGGACAATCAGGGTGAATTGGCAATTTATGCACCACTAGATCAACGCTTAATCCTGGCATGTCATCGTATGACCAAGCAAACACATCTTTAAATTCAACAAGGAGTTGAACTATCGCGTTTCGCGTTCTCTCGTCCGTGTGAATGCTTATTTTGGTCTCTCGGATTTCTTCAGGAGTTCCCAAATTAACTGGTTCGGTGTCATTCAGATTCGGCTTAGGTTTGTTCTCAAAGTGTTCCAATTCTCGATTTATTTCCTTAAAAGCCTCTTCTTCGTCGTATTCCATTTCTTGGTTCATTATTTCACAGTTAGACCGCATGTTTGAATCTGGGCATGAAGTCCGCAAGCATGTCATGTTATTTAAAGCCGCATTATTAGAACTGAAAGAAATAAAACAGAAAAAAAATAAAAAATCAGAGAGAATAAATAAGATAAAAGATGAAATATTTATTTCATTTCATTGAATTTTGAAGATAATAGGGTTTACATCAGAATTTAAGGACAGGAAACTAAAAGGAAATCATTCGAGTTACACCCCAAAATAACTCGTGATGCAGAAAAGGTGGCAAGACTGGTCTACCAGGATTCCCGCTTGATCGGAAACGGAGTAGCCTTCCAGTTTTGCAATTTGGCATCGGGCCCCATGTAAAGCACCTCAGCGGTGCTCGAGCCTTCTCCCGGCTGAACCATATGGGTTTCGTACAGCATTTGCCTCATAACCTCACAGATTTCTTCAATTTCCTCGGTCGTGAAGGTCTCATCCTCTCTTTCTTCATTGTACTTGGGTTTGACGAATGTTCTGTAAAGATGGGGAATTGGCTGAGATAATACCCAACCATTGCTCTTCCGTTGGTTTGCCCACATTACGTCAGCTTCTTCGGCGTAAAAACCAACACCGAAGAACTTTTCGGCGGCAGGTAATGTGATAGGTTTGGTGATACCTTGCAATGATGCCCCGAGTCCCTTTCCCAGTTTATAACCATGCCTGATCATTTCCTTGGCAACCATAACTGACGCTTTTGAGAGAAAAGGTTGAGGGTAGGGGCTTCCTTCTTCGCATTGGTCTGCGACCACAACCTTGAAAACTTGATAGACTATGTGTTCACTACCCTCCTTAGCTTCGAGGCATGGAACCGATGGGTCTCGATAAATTGAATGCTCATCCTCTCCATGGACTATAATCTCTTGATTTTCATGTACAAATTTTACCATCTGGTGGAGAGTAGAAGGTATGGCTTCCGTCGCATGAATCCAGGGCCTTCCTAGAAGGAAATTGTAAGAAGTATCCATATCTAGGACCTGAAAGGTCACCTCAAAATCCACAGGTCCAATAGTCAAAATCAAATCGATCTCGCCTAGGGTGTCCCTTTTGATGCCGTCAAAGGCACGAACACATATTCTGTTGGGCCTGATTCTTCCTGTTTCGATCTCCATTCTTTGCAGAGTCGAAAGGGGACAGATATCCATTCCGGACCCACCATCCAGCATGACCCTCTTCACATAGTACCCTTCACATTTAACTGTTAGGTGGAGGGCCTTGTTGTGAGCGGCCCCTTCCGGGGGCAGATCATTTTTGCTGAAGGAAATTTGATTGATCATAAAAATCTTTCTACCATCCTCTCTAGCTGTTCCACGGTAGTTTGAATTGGGACGTAAGCTTCGTTGAGGGTCTTCATCAACACTTTTTGATGCTTAGTAGAATTCATCAATAGAGACCACAACGAGACCTGAGCGGGAGAGTTTCGGAGTTGATCAATTATCTCGTAGTCC
This sequence comes from Nicotiana tabacum, assembly GCF_000715075.1. Classification (NCBI taxonomy): domain Eukaryota; kingdom Viridiplantae; phylum Streptophyta; class Magnoliopsida; order Solanales; family Solanaceae; genus Nicotiana; species Nicotiana tabacum. Next base: position 27,060,087 of record NC_134084.1, read on the forward strand.
GCAGTTTTCATTTTCCTGAAAAACTCTTCCGCTTCCTCGGCGCTAACCGGTTTCTTGCGTGGGAAACGCTTCTTTGTAGAATCATTCAACTCCTCCAGGTTGAGGTATTTCTCAGTTGGGTTAGTTTCATTCACTTCTCCCAGGATTTCTTTTCCTTTGTAGGTTACTACCGCCTTGTTATAATTCCATGGGACGGTAGTAGGATCCGTCATGGGCCTCTGCGGCGCGCGTCCAATAATCACGGGCTCATTCAGCCTTGGTGAAATTATTGGCCCCCGTTCCGCATAGGTCCCTTTGGGCACATACATCTTAGATCCTTTGTTCAGCTCAAACCTTCTTGGAGGGCTCAATGTCACTTGTCCTTTCTTCGAACCTCGGGGGACATAAAGGACAGTATCTTTCGAGGGTACTACCTCAATTTTTGTTTTCACTGCTTTTTCTGTGTTTTGAGGGGGTTTTTACTCTTCTTGTCCACCTTTTCTTGCTTTGCATACGTCTTGGGCTCTTTCTCAATGTCGGCGATTGCAATGATGGCTTTCAAGACAGGATCAAACTCTTTATCTTCGCAGATCATCCCAATAATCGGTCCATTGTTGTGAGCCGGTAACAGATTGTTGGTCACATTAGGAATGTCTTCGTCCTTTAACACTATTCGCTTTTGTTCTATGAGGTTTTCAACAACCCTTTTCAAAGTCCAATATCTCTCAGTGTCATGTCCTTCCACTCCAGAATGATAGGCACATCGGGCACCAGGTTGGTAAGAGGGTGACTCTGGGTTTTGCCTATTTGGGGGTATGGGTTGTAACAAACCCATTTGGACCAATTTGGGGAAAAGGTTGGAATATGATTCACCAATAGGTGTGAAGTCCATTTTCTTGGGCGGCTCTGGAGTGTGGGCGTTGTAGGGGAGATTATTTTGTAGAGGTCGGGGATTATACTGAGCTTGGTGAGGAGGTTGATTTCTTGGAAATTGAGCTCGTTTTTGGTGAAATTGTTGTTGTGGCCTAATATATGGTTGTGCATTCATTACTGTGTAGGGCTGAAGGTTCATAGCATAGGCCGCATCTTGATGGGGGTAGTAGTGTTGCGGGGGTCTTTCAGAGAAATGAAATCTAGACGGATGGGGTTTTCTTACACTCGAAGTTGCCATTGTTGCTTCTTCCTTCTTCTTTCGGTTTGCTCCTCCTCCAGACCCGCCTTGGATTGCTTAGGAGGTGGCCCTTATAGCAGACTGACTCAAGATTCGCCCTGTTTTTAAACCATTTTCCACCATTTCACCGATTTTGATGGCTTCAGCAAACGGCTTTCCCATTGCAGACATCATGTTTTGATAATAATCAGCCTCTTGAGCTTGAAGGAAAACGCTGACCATTTCTGTTTCATCCATGGGAGGTTTGACTCTGGATGCTTGTTCGCGCCATTTGACAGCATATTCTCGGAAGCTCTCCGAAGGCTTCTTCTTTAGATTTGACAATGAATTCCTGTCGGGGGCAATGTCGATGTTATATTGAAACTGCCTGACAAAATCCCTAGCCAAGTTGTCCCAAATGTGCCAACGAGATACTTCCTGATCCGTATACCATTCAGAAGCAATGCCAGTCAAAGTTTCTCCAAAGTAAGCCATAAGAAGTTCTTCTTTTCCGCCTGCTCCCCGCAACTGGTTGCAGTACCTTTTGAGGTGGGCTATGGGGTCCCCATGCCCGTCATATTTCTCAAACTTTGGGGTTTTGAAACCCAAGGGCAGATGTACGTGTGGGAACATGCACAGGTCAGCGTAAGATACGCTTTTTTGCCCGCTCAGACCCTGTATATTTTTGAGAGTTTGCTCCATGCTTCTCATTTTTCTGGTCATTTCCTCTTGTTCAGGCATTTTCTCGGCTTTCTCCTGTCCTGCGATAAACTCGTACCGAGACGGCTGAGGGTAAGCATTGGTAGTGAACTGACTAGGTTCCAATGGAAGAGGTGGTGCTTGAAATGTGAAGGATGATGAATCGAAGTTAGGCCTGGGTAAGACAGGTTGTGCCGTGGATGAACAAGGTGGAGCAGTGAATATGTTTGAAACCGCTCCGGCAGCTAACACCTGGGGGCGAGACTCAGAAGGTGTTCCAGTAAAGTAGGTTGAGATGGTAGGAAATCCCAATGGGGTATTTGGATAATTTGTGGGGATGTTGGAGGTCCCACTTGCCCTAGGAAAAAGCTCAGGGAATCCAGGGATCGCACTTGGTGGCTCTTTTCCATTGGCCCAGGCGTCCCACATTTCCATCATGCGGAGACGCAGAATCCTATTTTCCTCGACAGTTGCTGACTCAGAAGTTGGGATGACTGAGATTGAACTTTCCTCCGAAATAGGAATCGTTGGCAGAGGAATTTCTGAAGACATTTCGACACTTCCCTTCGACCTTGTGAAATATGTTTGAGCAATTCCTCTTGATTTAGCGAAGGGTGGCTAAACGTTTCCTTTTGATCTCGTGAAGTATGTATGAGAGGCCAGATTACCACAAAACCAAACCACTTTTCTAGGAACCTGAACTTATCAGCAAACATGACGGTTAGTGTAAAACAAATAACAGACAGGTAATCTCACATTGGGGTGTGATGCACCTATACAGTCAGGGAATTTTCTACATGCTTGCAACAAAGACATGTGTCATTCCGGCTTCTCCTTAGGCTTTTCTTTTATTTATCACCATTTTTCTTTCTTTGCTTTTTTATTTTATTTTATTATTTGCAGTTAAAAATGTGACCGGATCCGATGAGGATTGCCTACGTATCACGATGCCGCGTGAATCAGATCTTGCGTAGTTCGGAATAGAGGAGTGTAAAAGAAGCACACATTTTATTACTTGAAGCAATCTATTACAACCAACATTTGAAAAAGGGGAAAATAAACAAACCTTGAAAACAAATGCAGACTCAAACAAACTAATGCACCCTGATGCGAAAAGACGGACAGAAGATGCTAAGATGCATACTCGACCTATGAATACATCAAGGTTTCGAGAATTGGCGCCAGCGGGGCATCGTTCGGCCTCGCCGTGGTCTTAGGTGTGAGATCCCTTTCAAGTTGTTCCAGCTCATGCATGGTTTGCTTGACATACACCATCACTGCCGAGAGAACGGTAATGGTGGTCATGTTTTCACACCGTAGACATCTTCTGATGATGGCATGGGCAATGGTCCTGATCTTATCCCTGGTTCGCCTCTTCTCTTTGAGTAAGTGCTCTATTTGATCATTACGGGCTGTCATAACCCGAGAATCCTGGAGGCATTGATTTTGCCACTGCTGAATTTCTACTTCCATCTGGGCTAAAAGCTTGCGGCAATGTCTATTTTCAACTCCTAGGGTTCGGGTTTGCTCAAACGCTCTGTCCACCTTTTCCTTCAAATTGGCAATGGTTCGCTCGTGATCCCTTTCCAACTGCTGTAAGTGCCGATTACGTTTTTCTGTCCTTCTTGCCCAGCGTGCCTCGATCCCCGCTATGGCATTTTCTGACTCAGTCCGGCGCTCCCTAATTTCCGTCCTTAGAGTTTTTATCAATCGTTCATCTGACCGGCTCCTTTGTTGGTTATCAGCATCTAACCTCATTTGTTTAATCCGGGCCTTGAGCATCTCATTTTCCTGAGCCAACCTGTTCTTTTCTCCCAGATCGGTAGCAACTTGCACGTTGTGCTCGTATTTTAGACCTTCCACTTGTTGCTTCAACTTGCTGATTTCGGTACGATAACCTCTTTCTTTTGCCAACCAATCCCACTGCTTTTGCGATGACTCGGCGAAATTTAAGATATGGGGTCTTTTAGCCGGCCTTTCGTGTTTGAGTTCTCTTCTGTACCATGCAAGGTAACCTGACGCCATTTCACTTTTGGCCCGATCCTGCACACAAGTATCTGCTTTCAAATATTGACATTCATTCCAGATCTGGCGGATTTTTGCTTCGGGAAATTGTCCGTCAGGGCTTATCTCAATTGTTTGAGCACTAAGATCTTCCTCGTGTGGCACTATCTGATATCTTCCGAGTTGTCTCAAGACTCGGCAGGGCGCGTAAGGTTGAATGCTCTTAAGTCCCATCAGTAGGAAATGAGTTCTAGTTGCTGGCATATACATGATCTCATCAACAGGCAACCATCCCAGTGTCCACTGTATTTGGCTGGCAGTAAGAGCTTGAAAGAATGAAGTCCATGCCATAACTCCTTTGGGTAGACTGATCTCTTTGGTTCTCGTGTAAAACTCTTCTATGCAAGTCTTCTCCGAAGAAACATTGCTCAAAAATTCGGAACGATGGCAGAGATGTTCAGTCATCCATATTTGTAGCAGCAAGTTACAACCTTCGAAGAAATTCCCTCCGGCTTTGCAGGCTGTGAGAGCTCGAAAGATATCGGATACCACCATAGGCGCGAGAGTACTGTCATTTTGAGTGAGCAAAGTACTGACGACCCCGGATATTTTCAGATCAATATTCCCATCTTTCCTCGGAAATACCAGAAGGCCCAAAAATGTTATCATGAAAGCCACCCGTCTGTGCTTATCCCACTTCTGACGACTTCCTTTGTTGCATAGCTTATTAATCGGATTGTTGAATCCTCCTACATGACCATACCTGTCGTATATGAAGCATGGATTACAGAAACCGGCAGCCAAATCTAGGTTATGGACCGTCCTGGGTATTTTTAGTGAGTCTAGAAATCGATGCACCGTGACAGCTCTTGGGGCGACCAGGTATCTTTGCCTTAATGGAAGTTCAGCATTTCCGATGTACCCAGCCATTTCCTCCAGAGTTGGGGTGAGTTCAAAATCAGAGAAGTGGAAAACATTGTGCGCTGGGTCCCAATAAGTGACCAAAGCTCTTATGATATCTCCCCGAGGCTGGATTTCCAGTAAACCCGTGAGACCTTTCAGATATTTCTTGACTTCATCTTATCCTTCAAGACCTAGATCATTCCACCATAGCCGTAATTTGACAGGGATTTTAGTCATTATCGAAAAGTGCTCATTTTGCATTGTGCTCATCCTGCACATTTATTAAGGTGATTATGCCAACGAAGAACTTTTATTAGACTCAAAAAAAATAAAACTATCTATGTTTTTTTTTATTTAAAGATTTTGTTTTCAAAATAATGGACTCGGTTTTCAAATGCGGCCTTTTAGTACTTCGGGAACGAAGATTTTAAGGCTGCGAGGATCAACCGGTCAAAAATAAAAACGATGACCAAAGATGACCGTTTATGCAATGTCAGCCTTCCGCCGTCCCTTTCGGGAACATTCGGTTGTTTTTGACAACAAAAACATCACTTGATTTTTTTTTTAGAATGGTGACACGACATTGGGAACATGGCCTCACAGAGCCTCGGGGACGAGGATTCCAAGGCTGTCAAGCAAATTGGTCAAAGTTCAAAATGACAAAAAATGGTTGTTTGTGCAAAGTCAGCCTTCTGGCATCCCTTTCGGGAATATTCGGTTATTCTTGACAAAACAGCATCACCTTACTCATTTATGATGAAGTTAAAAAAAAAAATTCTGACATTTTGGCTATTTCTGAAAAAGGGGAGATTGGACTCGATGAGGGTTGCCTACATATCTCACACCCTGTGAGAATCAAACCGGCGTAGTTCGGTCAATCAGGCGTAGAGTACAAATAAACTAAACCCCTTCTGACTACAATCTTTTAAAGGGAAAAAAAAAGTATTTTTCTGGAATTTTTTTTTTTATTTATACTTCGTTTTTTTTTAAAGGAAATATTTATGAATTTTAAACTTCTTTTCACCCTTTTTTTTAAAAATTTCGAAAATCTTTTTTTTTAAAATGGAACAAATACCTTTTTTTTTTTTTGAGTTTTGATTTTTCTCCCTTTTTTTACTTTTAAATAAATACCCGTTTTTGGATTTTGAAAGTGATTAAAAGGAATTTTTTTTATTATTATTTTTTATATATATAAATCAAACTAAAAGACAAATTTTGTTTTCATTTTTTTTAAAAGAAAATTCCGGTGAGGTTTTGACACTACTTGGACATTAGTTCTATCTTTTTCAAAATAAGTAATTATCTTCCTATGCTGCTATTTTTCTCTTTTCTCCCTACTTTTTAAATTTTTTTTTAGAAACCGGTCAGCATACAGATCTGAAGCAAATAAATGCGCCAACAAACGGGATGCAACAGGATGGTCTTTTCATTTCAGGTTGCCTGTCCTAGACGGACCCAACCCCTGTGTTGAGTCCCCTACGTCAAATGCAACATGATGCAAATAATCGTTCCTACTAGGGATCCAGCATGATGTTT